>NW_006433024.1:18711013-18739583 GCF_000325575.1 Pteropus alecto | reverse complement strand
TGGAAGGAGGCAGGATGAGAATCAAAGACGGAAAAGAACAGATCTATAGATCCATAGAGAAGGAGAGAGAGAAGCACACAGAGGGAGGGGAAGTTGACAGATACAGAGAAAGTGGGATGAGAGCTTGAAACAAAGGGATGGACAGGGGTTCTGTAGGTTCTGGACTGTTACTACATTTCTTATCCACTTTCTGACATCCGCGGGGACCCCAGCCAGGCTGCTTTGCAGGAGTCCCTCTTAAATGTAATGACTAGATTCGCCACTCTTCAAAGCCCTTCAACTTCTCACTATGCTTAAGGCTTCAGAAACTACTCTGATTAGAACCATTGGGACAGTTTATTAGAATGATGGCTCTAGAGATGGGCACAGAGTTGTGCTGGTGTTCATCACAGTGGTCCCAGCACATCAATCTTATGATTTAATGGTGTTTGATAGTCTCCATTTAAGAAGGTTGGAAAGTATGAGACACCCTCTAGAAGCATTTCCATCAAAATAATTAAAGTAAAAAAGCTGAAAGGTGTAAGTTTCTGTTGTCTGGAGAATTCACCCATGTGTAATACTTTACTACCCACTTATGTTGGACAATAAGGTATGTACTTTTAGCCAAAAAAATTCATGCTATTATAATGAATTATAATGAATTAACCTGAGCTGTAAAATATAATAACGATGCAAAGTGGTATGAAAGAGAATTAATATTCTGAGTTTATATCACATGCCAGGCACAGTGCCAGGGGCTTTACATGCTGTGACAGATTGGATTATTGTTCAGCAAATATTCACTCCCCCATCCCTTGAGGCAGTGCTTTTCCCTCACCCCATTGTGAAGGGCTTGGTCACTTGATTTGATTTGGCCAATAGAAGGTGAGTGGAAATGAGAGCGGTCCAGTTCCGAGCCAAGGCCATAAAGAGCATCGTGCATTTCCACTTGTCCCCTTGCACTGCAGGGGACCCACCAGGAGAAAAGCAGTCCCCTTTGGCTTGGGTGTCAACATGAACACATAGAGGAGACCCAAGCCCAACTCACAGCCTGAAATTGGGCCCCCCAGTCAAATCCAGTCTAGATCATCGAACTTAGTCATCTTGGAGACCTGTGAGTTCGAGAATAAATGCTCATTGTTGTCAGCCACGCTGGTAACTATTATACTATCTGCTTTTCAGCATTATTCTGCAAGAACTGACCAATACAGTATGCATTGTCTTAGTTAGTCTTGCAACAGCTCTTTGAAGGGAGTACCACAATTTTCCTCATTTTTTAGGAAACTTGAGGCCTAAAGAGAGAAAATGTCCAACCCAAGGCCACAGAGCGAGTTAACTAGTGATGGACCTACACCTAGCTCATGCTTGTTTGAGGTGGTGAGGAGAGAGTCGCTCGGCCCTCCCCGACTAGCCCCTGTTTGCCTCGCCCACGCACTAATCCTTCCACTGGCTCGAGCTTCATAGTGGGTGTGGGTGCTGGGGAAGCTGCAGGGAGAACATCTGAAGCTCCTTTCAAAGAGTCAGCGGGGTTCCCTCCCGCCTCATGGCTACTGGAAAAGGTCACATTTGGCGATTCAGCCCACAGAACAATGACATTTCAAGGATCAAAGAAAAGGTTAAAATATTCCTATAAATCTATTCTTGGGACTTTTAAGTATTTCCAATGTAAAGGGAAAATGTCATTTCTTTTCCCCCCAAGACTGGTGGAGGGTGGGTTGCTGGTGATGGCTCTGTTCTCATTTTTCTGGTGAGGATGAGCAGGTAGGAAGGAAGGATCTACTCCACATGTCTCCCCATGCAAATAAAGGTGCAGTTAACCTCAAACCTCATTTATTTATGGAAATTAATCCCAAATGGCTCCCCAAGAGGAGCTTCTCCAAGGGGAGACATGAGCAGTGCTAGATTCTAGCACCCTCTTACTCCTCCCCTCCAGAGTGGCTCATGGGCTCGGGTATGGGTGAGGCCATGCGGGGGTAGTGGGGGGTGGGGCAGATAATGTGGCAGATCACCTTCCCGAGCTCTTGATCCTTACGTCCAGGTGCCTTGTGCATTTGCATGGATGTATCTCAGACTCCTCAAACTCAGTGGTACCGAGATCAATTCATCATCTTCTCCCTCTGGATTCCTTGCCTTGGTGGGTGGCCACACCCTCCTTTGCCCATTCATTCAGCAAATGTGTACATAGTACCAGGTACTGTACCAAGCACCAGGACAACAACAAGGGCGGAAGGGCTTCTGCCCAGTTTGTGAGCTATTCAGGGAGACAACCCAAGAAAGGGACAAGGCTCCCGCCTGGAGTGAAACCAACACGTTTGCGATAGGGTGCTGATGAAATCCAGACAGGCAGTGACTAACTCTGCTGGGGAGTTAGGGAAGGCTTCCCAGGAGTCATTACTGTACTGAGGCTGGTCCAAAAGGAGCACTCCAGGCTGAGGGAGTACACACAAAGGCCTGCAGTCTGAGAAGCCACGCTTGTTGGGGACTCAGGACATGTTGTATATCCCGGGGGAGTTGGTGTCTCCCCAATGGCTTCTAAAGCCACTTTCTGTCAGGGGACTGGTTTGCCGGCATGGTGGGCTGCACCCCACACAGTCTTCAAGAAGACGTTGTTATTCATAGTCCTCAAGCCATTGCTTGCCTCCCACATCCCATCAGTCATCAAGCCCTGTTCTCATCTGCCTCCCAAACACTTCTCCTCGTTGTCCCACTCCCTCTCTGCCCACAGCCACCCCCAGTCCTGGGCCTCGGCCTTTCTGTGTGATTGTGCCACAGCCTCCGAGTGTCGACCACCCCTGTGGGCAGTCTCCCTGCCAACCCCAGACCACCATGTGGCAGCCAAGATGGACGTTTGGAAAGGTCAGTCTTGGCATTTGAGATCCCTTTGTTAGCTCCCTGATGCCCATAGGATCAGGTTCTAGTTCTTGAGCACTGCATTTAAAGCCCTTTGAGGCCAGACTCCCCACTTCTCCGGAGCCTCATTGGGGCCCCTGTGTATCCGAGGCCCACTCCAGCCCCTCGGAACCACCGGCTGCAGGAACCAATCAAGCCACTTTCTGCCTTTGCATGTGCCATTTCCTCCACCCAGCATTCTCTTCCTTTGTCCTTATCTGCCCAACAAACTCCCGCTTGGCTTTCAAGACCCAGATGGACAAACGATATAATAGTAATGAAAACAGCGAAGACTACCTGTCCTGGACCCCTCCTCCAGTCCCTCTCTATCTCATCACACTGCTTCATTTGCATAGTATCTGAATCATATTTTCTTAGTTGTGGCTTTACTGTCTGTTTCCATCTCTCCCATCGGGGTGAAGGCTCTGTGAGGGCAGGACCTGATTTCCCTGTGTCCTCAGTCTCCAGAGGCATGGCTGGCACCAAGAGGGAGATCAAAAGAGTTTGTAGAATATTAAGAAATGACCGCTTGTGACCACACTGGGAGGTGTTGGCCATTCTTATCCCATTCGACAGCTAGGGAAACTGAGTCCTTGGCAACAAGGGTTTTGGCAGCTACCTCAGTGCTCTGCTTCCAGACCTGTTCCTGGGAGCCCCCCAAGGGCTGGGTCTGGGTCTGAATCCTTCTGGAACCCCAGGATCCCTAGGAGGGGTTCTGGAAGTGGGTGGCGGATGGCTCCTGTCAGTGGTGGGGGTCTCAGTGGTGAGAAAAAGGGGTGGCTGAGGCAGCTTCGTGGGAGGCAACTCGGCTGGTTGAAGCTTGGCTTCCTAGAGCCTGTTTCCAGGTTGCAAATTCAATGCACTGATGGTTCCCACTCATTCCTAATTGGCACCAAATTACGTGGAGCAGGCTGGCTGCGTTGCTTGGCTTGGCTCGGCGGGGGCCCAGGCGGCAGCTGGTATCAAGAAAAGAGCTTATGTCGGGGTGATGGGAAGCCAGCCTTCTTGGAGCAGCATGGCGTTGTACAGGGAGCACTGGGCTCGGAGTCCTTAGCCCTTACCTGGGGCAGTGGCGGCAACCCAGGCTTTGGAGTTAGGGAAAGCCCACCTGTATTTCTGTTCATCCTAAACCTCAGGTGCCTCATGTCTAAAATGGGAATGGCCATCACCCCTACTCCTGGGGTTGTTTGGAGGTAGAGACTGCTGCTTTTCTGTGGGCACCATGCCAGTACCCCCTGCTGCAACACAGTCAAGGGGAACCCAACATAGCTGGACAGAAAGGTGGGCAGGGTCAGCTGCCTTCCTGAGTTTTATATCGTCTGCCCTCGGGAGACTTCAAGCTCGAGAGCACTGTTCTGTGCCAAGACCTTTGAGCCCTGGGGTCTCTACCTAGAGGGAGGGTCTGAGGGTACAGCGAAAGGATCCCTCTTCCCAGTTAACCCACTTACCAGCCCTCGGAGATGCAGGGTGAGGAGCGCTGCTGTAGGAGTCACAGACCCGAGTTCGTGTCCTCCAACCCACTGTGCCATCTCGGGTCACCCACTGCCTGTGTCTCAGTTTCCCAGAACGCGAAATGAAGGGTCTGGACTAGATGATCTCTATGGGCCCATCCAACTCTGATTGACGTTAATTCTTTATTTCCTTCCATGTTAAACTTTCGATTCCCGCAAGAGAGCCTGTGGGAAGGGCAGAGATTGGACGAAGGAATTCTCCTGGAGGAGTGCTTGACTGGTAGCTTTTTTCAGGGGTATGGTTTTGTTTTATTTAAGACAAGGAACTCTTATGTCTAAGGGCTAATAGTGGGACTTTAGACAGAGGACAAAGCGAAGAATTGTAGGAATAGGGGAACAGAGGGCCATGGAGGGACGGGAAGCAGGGCCATGCAGGCAGAGTCATTGACAGCCATGGGTGGGGAACGAGGACAGTGACAGAAGGTGGTGGAGATGAGCGTGATCTATGCAGAAGATGCTGGAATGGGCTCAAAGTACCACCGTACAAGCAAAAAGCTGAGATTATATCCTGGAAGGATGGGGTTGGGTTCTGGGAGGAAGGGCTCACGGATCAGTCTCGGGGGCTACTTAGCTATTAAAGGGGCAGAGCCTGGGGTTTTGAGTCTCACAGCCACGGGTTCTACTCCCCTGCCACTGACTAGGCTTACCCTCTCTGAGCCTCAGTGTCCTCGAGGTATAATGGGGATAACCAACCTCCGTTGCAGGGTGCCATGAGGAGTCACTGAAATAACCAATGCGAAATGCTTGGCACTGGCCCTAACCACTGTAAGCCCCTAGCAAGTGGTGGCAATTATTGTCCTTGTAATTCTACTGAGGTAGGCACAATCTTATCGTGGAGGCTATTTCTGGGGCTCTCCAGGGACAGCAGCTACGGATTTTGTGTCTTAAAGGCTCCTCAGGTCCTGGCACCCTAGAGCAGGGAGATCCTTTGGGAGGTGAAGACCCCCTGGAGCTCCACAGGCTCCAGTGTGAGGAGGGCTCCCCTCCCTGCCTGATAGGATGTTATAGTGTAGCGTAGGAGGTAAGAACACGGGATCTGCAGCCAGCCTGCTGGGTTCAGATCGCAGGCCTGTCACTTACCTGCTGTGTGACCTTAGGCCAATCATCTCACTTCTACGAGTCTCAGGTGTTTCATGTTTAAAATGGGGATGATGATGATAATAATTACAGTCACAAAGATGAAATGAATATATGTTCACAAAGCACCTAGACCTGCATTAATAGGGCGACCACATAGTTACTGAGTACTTGATATGTGGCTCATCCAAACTGAGAGATAATGTCGGATGAAAATAACCAACAGGTTTAGAAGGCTTAGTACAAACAAAATAGTAAAGTATCTCTCTAATAGTTTTTTTTATCGATTACATGTTGAAACGACAATATTTTTGATATATTGGATTATATTACATATATTGTTAAAATTAATTTCACCTGTTTCTTTCTCCTTTCTTTCATGTGTCTACTAAAAATCGAAGGTTATGTATGTGGCTTGCGTTGTATTTCTATTGGTCAGCGCTGATCTAGAACAATGCTAGGCATTTAGTAGGCACGATGCCAATGTCTGCCGTTATTACAATTAGTCGCTGGGTTCAGGTACTGGATCTACAACTTCCTGTATGATCTTGTGAAGGTTATCTAGTTTCTCTAAACCTCGGTTTTCCTCTCTGTAAAATGGGATTAATGGGATTAAATGAAATCATGCCTGTAGAGTGCTTGGCAGGGTGACTAGCACACAGGAAGCCCTCAACCAATGTTATACTGTTGGCCTGTGGGACCACAGGTGAAAGCTTCCACTGTCGGAGATGGGAGAGGGGCTCATCTATTGCCCGCTACATGGTACAAGTGGGGCTGAGCCAATGGAGCTTCCTCTCCCCGCAAATGGGACCTAAGTTTAGCACAAACTCTGCCTTGAACTGGAGGTTGAGCTGTTTGGCCGGTTATAATAAGGGAAGGGTCAATAACACATTAATGGGATCAGTGGCCCCATTAATCTTCCTCTAATGAACAGCCGTTCAAGCCAACCTATCTTCCCCAGATCCTGGAAGACATTTTGTATTGGCAGGAAACTGGCCGAATAGAAAGCAACTTGAATCTTATAAAAGTGATTTAGTGGCTTTGCTTGGAAAAGTCGGGCTGCAGATGCAGGGCAGAGAAGAATTAAAACAACAGAGTCACAGCAAACCTCTCTCTCAGGGGCTCCATACTGAGATCCCAGAACTGGAGGGGCAGGGGAGCAGGGGAGGGGACTTTGGTGAGAGTCAGGGGTGAGGGGAGGGTTTAGCTCACCGTGTCTAACTCAGACACTCTCATCTCTGAACCATCAGATTGTTGATGATGTGAGAACTGGGATGGCCTAGGACCCAGAGGTACAGTGATGGGCAATGGAGACAGCTGAGATGGGCACCAGAAGGCCTGGGTTCTGGTTCTCTCACCAGTAGGGTTGAGCTGTGTAACCGTGTGGACAGGTCCTCCACTCTAGGGGGATTGTAAATGGTGTCAGAGCAGAGAGAACTTTCTGGGAGGTGAAGTGGCAATGGGGCCTGAGAAGGTGTTGAGCTGGGGTTGAGAGTATAGGAGGAGGAACCTGGGTAAGGGTGTCCCCAGGGTCCCTGGCAAATGGGCAGAGGCTGAGGAGGACCTTATCCAGGTGGTTTGACTTTGGAAACCTCTTTTCTCCTCTGCCCCAATATCTCACCCTCTGCTCAAGGATGCTGTAGTTCAGCCATCAGCACTTCATTCCTTGCAGGTGAAAGAGTCTTCTTTTGGGCTCCAGGGATCTATTTGAAGACACAAATGCTGTTGGAGGCTGTCCATCAGTCCATCTACCTGCCCATCCACCACCCACTGTAGGGAGACAGAAAAGAAGGCAACATGGGACCCACCTGCTCTCAAGAAACTTAGCATCCAGAAGGGAAGATCAGATGTGCACCCACGTGACTGCGAGTCAGGGTAGTAAGTGATCTGTGCCATAAGAAGGTTCACATAGAGCACTGTGGGGTTTCAGGGGACAAGGTGGCCACTTCCATCTAAGAGGTGAGCATGGGCTTCCTGGAGGAGGTGGCCTTTAATTCAGGCCTCAGAGGAGACCTGAAATATCAGCAGGTCCAATTCTCCTTTGTTCCAGATGAAGAGAAAGAGAGCCAGAGAGAACACACAGTTCAGTGTGGCTGTGCCTGCCAGGATATATAAGATCAAAAAATACAGGGATGGGGAAAGGCATTCCAGGTGAGGGAACAACTTCGGCAAAGTCCTGGGAGAAGGAAATGAGCATATAGAAAAGGTACCAGGCAGTTCAGTGTGACCAGAGGCTTGTGTGTGTATGTGGGTAGGGGGGTTGGGCACTGAGGCAGATGCAGTCCCCAAGGCTTTGGCCTTAGCCAAGTCACCAGAACCTCTGGTGATAGGGGTGGAGATCCTAGAACTCATGGAGAGCCACGCCCATGCTCTGCCCCACCCTTAGTACTGTGGGCCATTCCTCCTTTCAGTAACTCCACAGATCCTGGCTGACTTCCTAGAGGTGGCCCACCCACGTGAGATGCCCAGCTCAGGACGTAGGAAACCTAGTTTGCTTCAGGTCCCTCCTTGTGGAGGTTTGTGGCTCTAGGAATGGCAGGGTGACCATGTGAGCAGACCTCCTTGCAGCTGAATCACTTCACCTCCCTGAGACTCAGTTTCCTCCTTGTGAAGCAGGACTCCCAGCCTGTCTCCTGGGGTTCTCTTGGGCTCCAGGGAGCATCCGGTGCCAGAGCGTGGGAGGTGGGGCAGATTGCACATAAAATTATAGTCGTAGCTCATATTTATCAAGTATGACCAGTGTGCTTGGCACAGTCCCCAGCACATTCTACACACCCCCTCATTTGGCTATCAGACACCTCTAAGACTTGGCCATTATTGGTATCTGTTTCACAGGTGGTGAAAGCTGAGGCACAAAGAAGTGATGTCACCTGCCCCAAGTCACACAGCTGGGCCAGGTACAGGTCACCTGGGTTTGTGCTCTCATCCCTGCATGCATGCAGTCATACTTCTATTAATGCAACCTAAGGACTCATAGGCTCTTTGGTAGCTGCACAATCTGTTGACTCGATCTACTTAATGTTATATAAAAAAACCTTAGGATGCTTTATGCTCCTTGTTCTTGAGCCACATTTTCTGCCCACTCCAGCTCCCTTCCCTCAGTCATACCCTGCTGCAATTGTTTATTGGGTTACCCAAATCCACTAGCTTGGACAGGGTGGACAGCATAGCCCTGTGGCTCACCACTTGGGACTTCGAGTTGAGCTGACAAGTCATCCCGTCAGGAGCTCTTGCCAACACATCACTCTTCCTCCTGCCCCACCCAGTCCCAACCATTCTTCCTCACTGGGCCACCCTGAAGGGAGTCCCACTACTTGGAGGACCCAAACTCCTTCTCTCCCCTCCATCATCCATTCGGCATGAACACAGGATCCACAAAGCAGAGGCAGGAAGCGATGCTGGCAACGCTGCTATTTTCACTCTGACATTTTTGGTTTCTGAAAAATCTCACTTGAGGCTCATTCTGATGTTTGCCATCCTTTGAAGGGGTAAAGCCGAGATCCCTTCCACCCTGGGCTGAATTCCTTATAAAATTCCTCACTTTCCCCCGTACTGGTCCCTTTTTTCTAAACTCTAAAACAGGAGCAGCTGTGGCGGGGCGGAGGCGGCCGGAAACAAAAAACAGAAACTAGAATTGGCCTTGGATTTGTTCCACCTGGAAGAGTGGGGCCAGGAGACAGGAAGGCCAAAAGGGGTCCTGCAGGCTCCATAGGGTCTGTGGCTAAAGGCATTGGCCTCTGATGCCTCCCAGGCCCAACCGAGGAAAGAGGCTGCTTTGAGGAGAGTGGCTGGGCCCAGAGACCTCAGCCCCAGAGACTTTAATTAGGGCGTTGGCGTTTTATTGGAAGGTGAGAGTGATTTCCACTCCTGGAAGCATTAGGAGACCCAACAAATTCTATCACTGCTTTATAGTTTGGAAATACAATATAGATTTATCGCGGACCTTGATGTCTTCCTTTAAACAACTACACAGTCTGATAAAGCAGAGAAGCTGTCAAGCTGGACTGTTGATAGGTCTTTATAGATCACATGGGGCTTCCTGGGGAAGTGTGGCCTCCCTTTCGGACAGGAGAAACCAGATGCCTGTCTAACCTGTTGGACCACGTGAGTAACGGAGAGTGTGTTTCTGGGAAATTCTTCTAGATTTGGGACCGCAGGGGTTTATTTTGGTTTAGTACGGCAGCTATTTACTGAGAGTCTGCTTTGCACCTGGGCTACAGTGGAGACTGGGGTGAGTTGGGCACCATCCTTATTCCCACACGGCTCACAGTCTAGAGTAGGGGATGAGTTGTGAAACAGTAAATGATAATGTCGGACACAAGCAGAATGCACAAAGGTCACAAGGGGTGAAGATGGAGGAGGAATTAATCCCACCAGGGGAACACCTGGGTATCGTAGACGACGTGACATATGAGCAAGGATTTGAAGGATAAAAAGGTTTTAACTGGTGTCCCCCTGAGGCTGCAAACCTGCCTCACCTTCTGTCTTCCTCATCTTAACTCAGTGGCTCTGCCACCTGAGGTGTTTATGCCACAGAGACTCATCACCAACATCCCACCTGTCACCATATCTTATTGATTCTCCCATCAAAATATATGTCAAATCTGTCCCTTCTCTCCACTTCCACTGCCACTGCCCTGGCCAAAGGTGCAGTCAGCTCTTGCCTGGACACTGCAGTATCTTCTCTAGTAGGTATTTCTCATGTAGGACCATTCAGCCTCTTCTCACCGTATTTTCCATAATGGGCTCTGGTTTTCATCCAGGGGATGTACCTCTTTCCCGTCAAGACATGGAGTTCCAAGGAAGCTGGCATTATCTCTGGCTCCAGGGGTAGAGCATATGACCCAGGCCCGCCGATGGCTCCTTCCATTCCTCTGGCCACAGTGACTGGTTCAGGGAAGGGCACAAGACCAAGGTAGACCAATCAGAGCCAACGAGACTAAATTTCAGGGCTTGATTGTGTTATTAACGAAGCAGATTCAACTCTTTTCATCTGGACAAAGGCAGATGTGGGACTGGAGTTCTGCCAGCCATCTTGCCCACATGCAGAGTGATCCTGGGGGGAAATCGAGCCACCAAGAGATAGGAGAGACAAGAGATGGAGGGGAAGAAATTGGGCCATAGACACATTGTTTGGACCTTAATCAAGCCTTGCCTGAATCCCTTTGCTATCTTTGGGCTTTCAGTTACACTTGTATAAATTCTGTTTTTACTTGAACCACTTCAGGTTAGATTTTCTGACATTTGCAATCAAAAGAATGATGCAGTTTCTTAGAATCTCTGCACCCCGCCTCCTATCCCCTCGCCCTGCAAACGCTTCTGATGCTATAGACTGTAAAATCTTTTAGTGACTGATATTTCCCTAAGGATAAAATCCCCAAATCCTTAACATGGCCCATGAGGCCCAGCATGATCTGGACCTAGCCTCTTTCCCAGTCTCATTCACTACAACCCAGCCATGCTGAATTCTTCTCAGTTTTGCAAATATGCCAGCTTTTTTTCCAGTTCAGAACCTTCGCATACATCATAACCTCTGCCTGGAACTCTCTGTCCTTCTCTCTACCTGATGGGTTCCTACTCATTCTCCAGATCTCAGCACGAGGAGGCCTGTTCTAAATCCTGTTATTTCTTCGTTACACTCTGCTCACAGCACCCTGCTTTTATACTTCATAGCACCTAACCCAATTTTCAGTTAGGTGCGAGCACATGCATGTGTCTTGATGTGGATGTTTGTATACTCCACAAGGCCTCGAGCCATGCTTATCCTGCTCACCACGCTCTCGCTTATGTCTGGAAGAGTTCCTGGTACCTTCTAGAGGCTCAGTAAATGGTATTTGATGAATAGAGTGAAGAATAGGTGGGAAGTGGGTTGGGTTGGGTGATCCTGCCTGAAATTATAACAGGAGCAGAAGTTCAGGGCCCGTAGAGGCAGTGTGTAGTTGAGGGAGCAGATGCTGTATTAGGAAAGGTGGGCCAGGGCCAGACCAGAGGGCCTCGACTACCTACCTGAGACATTTGATATTCAGTCTGTAAGCCAGCAACTTTCAAAGTGTTTTCTGGGGAATACCAATCCTGTAAGATGCTCTATCAAAGGAAAAGACTGAGTGAATCAGAGGTTAAATAAGCTTGAAAACAGATGAATTCTCTAAGTCCCTGTGGGAGAAGCAAAGTGTGTGTGATCGTTCCAAGGCTCTGACTGGTCCTGCAGTGGCAGAATCTAACTAAGTGTTGACCACAACCCCCCACCTCCCACCCTGGCTCACGACAGTTACAATGGTAAGGTGACTATTTCTCTTTATGGATTGTCTTACGATCCATATGTACATGTAACATAGGGTTTCTTTAAAGTTCCTGAAAGCTGGTTATTTAATTGATAGGGCTTCTTATAATTGACTATGTCTTAGAATTAAGCTCATATGGTCATATCTTGTAGAATTAATGATCTGTGGAAGCTGCTTTTGAAGAGGAGAGAGACATATTGAAACTTGTGTGTTGGGGTGGCCATTCCTGGAGTGATGAGAGTGGACTGGAGGGCGGGTGCTAGGCAGGGGCTAGAAGCCTGAAATCTGGACTTCCCACCCCAACTAAGGCTCCCACTGACAGGTCTGCAAGTATGGTGCTGACAGGGTGCCTGCGAATAGGAGAATTTAATTGAAATGCTGGGGTACTGTTGAAAGGTTGGCTCAATCTCTCCCCATCCCGTGGAGGCTGCCTGTCTTCTAACGTGAAAAGACAATCTAGAAGGTACCTATTGCTTTTTGTAGAGCTGCCCAGAGCTGCCTCTTGAGGGTGTCTGGGGCCTGATGTCATGCATGGAGCCTTGGGGCAGGACCCTGCTTGGTTCTTCCCTTTCTCCCAAGCACACCCTGATCCATCAGATCCCCCCACACACACCGCCCACCCCCCGAAAATGCTGTCTGCTCTAGCTTCAGAACATAGCCAGAGCTAGGGCATCTTTCCCTGGATCATTGCAAAGGCCTCCAAATTGGTCTCCCCACTCAGCCCTTGTCCCCTGCAGTCTGTTCTCAACTCCACAGGCCAAGAAATTTTTGAAATGATGTAAGTCAAGTCATGGCGCTCTTCTGCTCAAAATCCTGTGCTGACCCCCATTTCATTTGGTGGAAAGCCCGTGTTCTCACCATGGCCAACGACGCTTCACACTGTCTAATCCTGTGACTCCCTCCCCTGTGACTCTTGTCTGTCCTTGCTCTTCCTTCCACATGCTGCCTCAGGCACTTTGCACTTACTGTTCTCTCGGCCTGGTGCCCACTCCCCAGAGAGCCACATGGCTAACTCCCTCATCTTTTAAGTCAGCTTGAATGCTGCTTCTAGATTGAGCTTTTCCTGATCACCTATTGAAAGTTACATCCCTCCATCACTGTGTCCTCCTTTCCTGCTCGATTTCTCTTCGTATCATCTTGCACCCTCTAACTACTGTGTGAGCTTTTCCTGATCACCTATTGAAAGTTACATCCTTCCATCACTCTGCGTCCTCCTTTCCTTCTCGATTTCTCTTCGTATCATCTTGCACCCTCTAAACTACTGTAGTAGTTAGAGTTCAAGATGCCCATAGACTCTAGCCCCCTGGCACACATACACACACCTTCTTATAGTTATTCCGTGAATCTAAATGCCATTGTGAAAGGATTTTGTAGATGGAATTAAGGTCCCAAATCATTAGCTGACTTTAAAAAAGGGAGATTATCCTCCAGGGCCTAACCTGATTAGATGAGCCCTTCGAAGGGACTGGGCTTCCCCAAAGAGAGAGATTCAACACTTGAGGGGGGTTTGATGTGGGAGCTGTTCTCTATTGCTGACTTGGAGGGTGGAGGGGGACACCCCACTAAGACCAGAGAGCAACCTCTAAGAGCTACGAGTAAACCCCACGGGCAGCCAGTAAGGACTCAATTTCTCCACCATCCACATGAACTTCAAAGAGAACCCTGAACTTCAGAGGGGAGTGCAGCCTAACCACTACCTTGATTTGAGGCACGTGAGACTCTGAGCAGAGGACGCAGCTAACATGTGCCTGGACCCTCGGCGCATGGCAATTGTAAGATAATTAGTGCAGGTTGTTTGAAGCCACTGAGTTTGTGGTCATTTGTCATGAGGAAATACAAAATGAATACAACAAGTGTTTTTCTTTTGTTAATCATCTGTCTCTCTTGCTAGAATGTAAGCTCCAGGAGGACAGGGATTTTGACCTGTTTTGTTTGCCCCCATACTCTCAGTGCCTAGCCCAGTGCCTGCCATATAGTAGATGCTCAAGAAACAAATATTGGTTGAATGAATCAATCGAGAGGACCAGCATCAGCATAGTCGTATCTTCCAGGAGCTCCCTGTCTATCAGAAGAGACACATCCCATTTGTAAATGACAAGGGGACAAATACTAATGGAGTAGGAGAGGTGGGGTACAGTTTCCCTGCTATGAATGCAGTCTGGCTGCCCAGGGACAGTTTGTATTCCTACAGCCCCACAAAGCACGCTGCTCTGAGAGGAGCATCACTGAGATATTGGCCTGCACCCTGGGTAATTAAATCCGGCTTGCCCCGCCTCCCCCTGCACTCCCCAGGAGGTTGCCTGGGGAAGCCTGGTCACCCTGTGATTGCCCCATGCTGAGGAGGAAGCCTCTCGAACACCTACCTATCTAACTAATTAACCTATTAAAATGAAAGCGATAAATCCTGGTGCCAAGGTGAGGCATGGGGGAGGAGGATCTCTGTTTGTTTCTTTCATTTAGATGTCAAAGCCCTTGTCATGTTGCTTCATAGAGACAACGATAATGAGTCTGTGCACCATCTGGCTCCCAGGGATCAGTCACTATGTGAAGGTCTGTGATGAGGCTGCTGCTCCCCAAACCTGGAGGTCCTGGTGTGGGACTAGCCGATGTTGCCCTTTGGGTGTGGTAGGTCAGGGTCTGGAGGGGACTTGGGGAGGAACTTTTGGACCCCTCTTCTGAGACTTTCATGTCTCCTCTCAGACTCCCACCCCCTACCCCAGCTAAGCAGGATCTGGAAGCCCAGGATCTTAGAATTTTAGAGCAGGAAGGGACCATCTTTCGTGTTATAGTTGAAACGCTGAAACCCAGAGTGGGTGAGAGATTTGACTGAGGTCACATAGCAAGTCAAAAGCAGAGCCAGGATTGAAAACCAGGCTCCTACCACCATAACTATATGTATGTCTGCCTCCTGGAAGGTCTCTGGGTTAGCTTCTCTTCACAGAGGGGAAGAAGGTCTTCATTTCCGGCCCTCCAGTGGTCTGTTTTCAGCCTCTGTGATCAAGCCTAGGGATGGAGGCTGCACTGAGAAACCAAATCCAAGGAGGAGGCTTAGGTATCATTAGCCCCACAGACTCCAGTTCGCAGATGAGGAAACTGAGGCCCAGTGATGAGCAGCGCTGGCCCAAGGCCTCTTGGCAGGTCAGAGGTGAGAAGCAAGGATTTCCAGCTGCTGGTGGGTGATCCTTCCTTTATTCCCTCCAAATCTTCTCTTCCTGTTAGGAAGGAAGTGGCCTTTGAACCAGGAACCTTTGAAAAAGATGATGGAGTGGGAACACCAGGTGGAGCGACAGCTAGCATTAGTACCTGGAGGTGTGGGTGAGCAGGTGCATGTAGGAAGCAGGGAGATGCTCAGTTTGGTGGATCAGAAATGAGAGAGACCACAGGGCAGGGTTAGGGGGTTGGTTTGCACAGTTAGCACATATTAGAGGGACTGAGGAAGAAGAGATATCTGCTCCCAGCTGGCAGAAAAGTTCCTGTGAGATGAGGGTCTTGGTGGGGTGTATGGGAGGTGAGAGAGGCCACAGTCTCAGCTCCGCCCCAGCATCTCCCCTCCTTTTCCTGCCCCATGGGAATGTTGCTTGCACAGGGTGTATGCCTAGTGTTTGGCAGAGAGGAGACCTGGGGGCCACTTCTGGCCTCCTCCTTCTACTTCTCGGTTGGATTTCTCTCTCTTTTGCTGCTGGCCATATACCTGACGTCAAGTTCATGTTCCCTGTGGGTTATCTGCAGCAGGAAGGGAGCCCCTGCTCCCACCTCCCCCTCCTGGGCATTATGGGTGGGGCCCTTCAGCCAGATAGGCCATCAGTGTTGGAAAAATCACCTTGGACCATAAAACTCGCATAACGGAAGGACTTGGACTTGGTGAGGTCAGTGGGCACAGCCTTTACAAGAGCACCGACCCTTAGCAGCACCTGCCTTCCCACCCTTGCCTTCCCCACTAGGGCAGTGGCCATAATTTAAAATTCAATGATTGAGAAAATACCCAGTGACTAAAGCCTCTAGGAATTCAGCTACATTTAAAAAGGAATTTGTATTTATTTGTCTTAATTGCATCTATAATACTTAGGGGGAAAAAAAAAAAAGCAGCTCACCAGCGTGCTAGGCCTGATTTAGTCTCCAGGCACTGGCTGGGAACATTTTAGGGGTGACCTTTTTGCAATTACCCTTTACTCTCTATGCCTCCGGCTTGGGGATTTTACTGAGCATTTGCCTTTTATTTCTTTCCCGGGAGTGCTTACAATAGCCAGTGTCACCAGCAGGCAAGACGTTATTTGTTATTCCCATTTTAAAGATGAGGAAACTGAGGTCCAGGGCCTCACCTTTCCTTGGAATGCACCGACTTGCTTCTGGGAACCCAAACAGTGCTGAGCAATAGATAAATAATCCCAGACTCCTGGCTTTTATCTTTGCTTCCCTATCACCAGCTGTGTGACCTTCAGAAGTTAGCAGCCTCTCTGGGCCTCAGTTTCCTGTGGAGATACTAGGAGATCTACATTGTAGGGTTGCCGTGAGGATCAAATGAGCTATTATATGTAAATGTGCCAGCGGTGTTAGTGATTGTCAACATCATTATCATCATGACTGAAGGTGGTCCCAGAGCAGAGTCCTGCGGGCTAGGGCAGCCCAGCCAAGCAGCTGCCCCCGCCCCCACCCCAGCCAACCGCCGCCCACCTCCTTCTCCTTGGATCCAATTGAATCTGAAAACAATGAACCAGCCCCAGTAAGTGTTTTCAGTCCTGACAATCAGGGGAGGGTAAAAAAGGAAAGAAAGAAAAGAAAGGAGAGTGAGACCAAATTGTTTTCTTCAGGCAGAAAGAAATCTCATTTGGAGGCGCGCTCGGTGGCAGGGAGACGGTGGTGCCGGGTGTAATACAGGATCTGTCCATCTCCACGCAGCTCCGGAATTGCTGCTGGTATTTCTAGCAAGAAGCCGCCATGAGCCCCCTTCCTATAATATCCTAATTAAAGGGCTGTTATGCATATGGGAGGCACTATGGCCAAGTGACAAGCTGGTGGCTGACCGTGTCCAGGGCTGGGCTTGGGAGCAGGAGTTGGGGGCCTAGAGGGGCTGGCTGCCAACTCCCCACTTTCCATTTCTCTGCCGCTGCCAACTCCTCCTGCCCTCTGCCCACTGCCCCTGGCCTGAGCTGCGGCTCTGGTGTGTCCCAGGGGCCCCCCTAGTGTTCCCAGGCAGCTTGAGCCACCGTGAGGCAGGAGGTGGGGTGGGGATAAGGAAAAAGGGCTTGGGGAGCTCGGCAGGGTGGAAAAATGGGTAGTTAGACAACAGAGAGAGGAAGGGAGTGAGGGGAGCAAAGAAGGAAGGAGCAGCAGCAGAACAAGGACAGGAGCTGAGCATCCACCAGGTGCCAGACCATGGCTCCCGTGTCCCTTGTCTCACTGATTGGCACATTAATATTTTGAGGCAAAAACTGTGATAATTCCTTTCCTTAGCCTCAGTTTCCCCACATGCAAAGTGAGAGGTGAGCTGGAATGCATTCTGAGGGGACAAATGAGGAGAAAGAGGGAAAAGAGAGGGAAAGGGATTAGGAAGGGTGAGGAGAGGCGAGGGGCAGAGTGCAGGGAGGAGCTGGACGGGCTGTCCTCGAGGGAGAGGGAACTTCAGCCGGGGAGACTTCCAGGAAGTAAAGGAATTCTACATACTTTTTCCCATAGCCCGGAAGTGGGGGAGGGAGGCTACTGAGTCCCTCAGAGGCAATTTTGTCAGAATGTTCCAGATGTGGGGGATGGTGAGCAGAGGCCTTGGGAGGTGGGAGCAGCTGTTGGTGAGAGTTGGCTTCCAGGCTGGGGTGGGGATGGGGAACACACTTGGAGTCCAGGCCTTTTATGGAGTCCAGGTTGGCCTTTTATGAGGACCACTGTGCGTGCATGCGTGTGTGTCTGTGTGCGTGTGTTCACAAACCTGGGAGCAGGTGATTCGCACATCCACCTTACGCTGTTAGCTGTCTAACCAATGTTCAGGTGGCACCTCAGTGAGCGCCTACGATGCTGGAGCCTGAAAGCGTGTTTAGCACTTTCCACATCTCATTTCCCTCATTTCATCTTTTTGACTCCCTTATGGAGCAAGCGGTGGGCACATCCTGACGCAGTGAGGAAACTGAGGCTCAGAGAAGTTAAACTCATTCAGAAGGTCAACCTACATGTAGCAAGCAGACCAGCTGAAATGCTCACCTGAGTTATTTGCTTTTAAGGCGGCCCCTTAACCATATGCTAAGCTGCCAATTCGGAGCCCAACCCTGGGGCTCCAGGAGGAAGTGCCACCTTCCCTGCCCTTCAGAAGTTTCCAGACTGATGGGGGAGGCAGACTCAGAACCAGGCAACCTGCTAAGGACAAGGACAGAGCCATGCCCTGGGTGCCCCAGGCACAGTGAGAAGGGCACCGCCCAGCCAGCATGAATCATCCCTCTAATTTTGCAAAGCAGCTTACAAAGCACTTTCGTCTCCAGTGTCCCCTGTGCTTGTCACAGTAACATAGTAAAACCAAAGCTGGGTTTTATTGCTCCCATTTTACAGGTGTGGATATGAAAGCCCCGAGGGGTTACAAAACATGTGTAAGGTCACACAGTTGACCACTGGCAGAGTCAGGATTCAACCTAACTCATCGTGGCCTGATTCTAGATTCTGATTTTTTTTTTTTTATACCCAGTGCCAGAAAAATGGCAAAACCTGTGAAGGAGCTCTTTCCAGCCCTTGCTCTCTGCCCACAGATTCCCTTCCGTCTCTAGACCCAGAGATTAGAAGGCAGCAGATTTGGGACTTAACTTTTCTGGAGAAAGACACCCCGGCAGAGACACAATAGGGGGCAGTGTGAGGGTTTGTATGGGGAGGGGAAGTAGGGAAAAGCCTCAGAGTCCCCAAAGCCACCCCTGGGGTCGCTTTGAGTTGGAAGTCTCACTCCAACAGTCTCTGGTTGATTCCAAGAATAAAAGTGGAGATATGAAAGAGGGGGCCCCAAGGAGGAAAAGCTGGGGGTCAAGTGTACCCAGAGCCATCTTTCTTTTGCCCCTTTGGAAATAAAGATGGACCTCTGAGAGCAATATCCTCACACAGGCAGCCCCTGCTCGGGCCCCCAGGCACAGACTTTGAATCTGAGGTGGGTGCTCCACTGCATGGTCAGGGTTGAAAGAGAGTCAGGAGTATGATCCTGGCTCTCTTACACCTTCAAATCTGGTGCCTCAGTTTTCTCATCTGCAAGTGGGGCTCGTAGCCTCTGCTCCCTTGGCCTCAAAGCATAGCTGTGAGGCCCCCTGGAAATGATGGCTTGGAAGCAGGACCAGCTACATAATTTGCAAGACTTAGTACAAAATGAAAATGTATGACACCTGGTAAAAAATTATCAAAGAATTTCAAGAGCATTAAACCAAGCATGGGTCTGGGTGGCTGCACAGGTCACATGGCCATAAAGCTGGCTCTGGTTAGAAGGGGTGTGGAGGAACAGGAGGCCTCTGCATGCACCTGATGGCTCAGGGCTGGCTCCACGAGGGCTCGTGCTGGAGACCAATGTTGACAAAAGAACGTCCAACCCCGTAGAAAAAATTTATGAGTTTATTTGAGTTTTTTGAGCTAAACTGATGACGATGCTGAGAAGCAACATCTCAAATGCTCCAGAGAATGAGAGTTTTGCAGTTTCTTTTATGCATTTGGAATTAAGAAGGGAATGTAAGGAAAACTACAAGAAGGTGGGAGAAAGGAAAGTTAGTTGGGTTTGGACTACAGGACAGTTAAGAGGATGTATTCTCTTGAGGGTGGTTATGCTTCTCAGGGGTCTGAAAAAGGCTTTGCAAAGGTGTGTTAACCTAGGTGTACAAAAACAATGGACAGTGCTTGCTTAAGGCAAAGATAAACCTTTTATTAAAGAAGTTATAGGCCTTGGGTGTGGCTACCTACCATGACCTGCCCAGTTAGGAGTTTATGATTAGATCATCCTGCAAGGTTATTTTAGTTAGATTTATTACAGTGCCCTTTTTTCATCTACATCAAGGAGGTGTCGACTTCAGTGGTGGATTCTGGGTGGGGTAGGGGGTGGAGGGAACTTTGGGTAGTTTAGGGCAGGGGTCCTCAAGCCCCAGGCCACTGACTGGTATTGGTCTATGGCCTGTTAGGAACCAGGCTGCACACCAGGAGGTGAATAGCAGCGAGCCAGCGAAGCTTCATCTGGATTTGCAGCCGCTCCCCAGCGCTAGCATCACCACCTCAGCTCCACCTCAGATCATTAAGCATTAGATTCCCATAGGAACACTGGTCCCCGATGCCAGAAAGGTTGGGGACTGCTGGTTTATGGGGTGCAGGGCTTAGCAAGGCTGAGGAAGGAGGAGATGGCGCATTCGTGAGCACAAGCCCAGAGTCCCCACAGTTTCCTGGAAAGATGCTACCCCTTTGCCACAGGCGTCTCTGAGCTGGGCAGGGGCAGGGTCTCTCTGAATGACCTGAGTCTCTGGTCTCATTGAGCCTTAAGAAGACTGCAGCCCAGCTGATGTGCCTTGATTACAGCTGGTGAGAGACCCGAAGCCAGAGGACCCAGTTACGCTGTGCCTGGACTCTGGAACTGTAACAACTGTGCGATGTCAAATGTGTGCTGTTTTAAGCTGCTAAGTCTGGTATTACTAATGGTAGTAACAAAATTATTCATTCATTGAAGACCATAGTCATTACCCATCCATTCATCCATCCATCCATCCATCCATCTAAGCTATTCATTCACTGAACTAACAACTATCCATTAAGCACCCACCATATATCAAGTATCAGGATCACATTACCAAAAACACTTGACATGTTAACTGTACTTTATAGTTTACAAAGGATCCCTTTGTGTGCTATTTATGCTCACAGCTCAGCAGAAGGAGTTCCTGAGGCCCCGCAGGCCCATCCCTCTGACTAAGGTCAGCTTGTGGCTTTGTTCCGCACCCCCTCCAGCAGCCGAGGATGGTGAGCCCAGCTTGCACCTTTGCTGGCTTGTTTGGTCCCCACGCACTGGGGCATGGTTAGATCCATTCGAGTCCATTATGGCTAAGAAGGTTGGAGCGGGTTGGTTCCTGAGCCTCAAGTCCCCAAAGATTCAAGGGTAGGAATAACATTTATAGCCCTTCTCTGGCTCAGGGGAGTGATTTTCCTATACTTTACACTTCTCTGGAACTCGTTCTGGAGATCTAGGATCTTGGAGGGAATGTGTGTGGGGAGTGGTCTTCCCACCTGCCTGAAGCATTAATCTGGCCCGGCCCTATCCCTGACCCATGTCAACCCAAGCCTATGATAGAAGGTCAGGCTAAGATGCTCAGCCAGTTAGGATGCTTTACTCAATATGCAGCAGAAGAGCCATCTACTACAAGAATGAACGATAAAGAAAATGTGTTATCTCATAAGATGTTCCAGAGGTGAGTTGCTTAATTTGTGACTCAACAACATTACCCAAGGCCACAATTCTTTCCCTTTTCTTATTCTGCCACCCTCATGGTCATGCGGTGGCTGCGACTGCTCCGAGCATCACTGCCTCACACAGCTGCAACCAGAGGCAGCAAATGACCTGCTTCCTGTTGCTCATTTCTTAAGAGCAAGGAAACCTTTCCCAGAAGTTCCTTGGCAGAATTTCTTTCTTGTTTTGCTGGCCAGAATTGTACCACATGCTCTCTGTCCCCAACAAAGCACAGTCACTGGGGTTACTGGGACTGGCTTAGACCAATGATGATTCACTCCCTGGGGACAGAAAAGACTCAGCCATTCCTGGCTTCTGAACAACACTAGGCTCTGTTAGCAAAGAAGCTCCACGCTGCTTTGCCTGCTTTCTCTGTCCCTTCCCTTTGCACACTGGACCTCGGCCATCAGGAACCTTCTCCTAACACCACACCCAGGTGCCTCCCCTCTGTTCAGCCAAGGACAGGCAATTATCAGAGTGCTCCTGAGACAGAGGGCCCAGTGTGGGCCAGAGCCCTTGGCTGACGTAGCACCTTGTCACTGTCCAGCCTGCAATCCCTGCCTAGACTGCTGATCTCAGAGCTCTCCCTGCCCCAACTCATCACAAACTCACTCCTGCTAATACTTCTATTGTATTTACCAGACTTCTGTCCTGAAATCCTTACATAGATTAATTATTCTCTACAACAACCATAGAAGTAGTTCCATTATTACCCTCATTTGTCAGAGCAGAGAGTGGAGACAGAGAGGTAGACCCTGCAGCTAGGACTTGGTAGAGCCTGATGTGGACCAGGCAGTCTGGCTTCAGAATCCTCCCTCTTAACGGCAGCCCTACTGCCTCTTAGTCCTGGCTTTGTCCCCTCAGTGCAAGTCCTTGAATTGCAGACTTCCTGGACTGGATGGGGCCTTAGCGTTCTGTCTGATGAGGCAGTGGAGCAGGACTGAAGAGCTGAGGGGCCTGGGCTGCTTATTTTCTGATGGCCTTGGGAAAGTCACATGGCCTCTCCTAACCTCTGTGGGAATCATAGATACCTCCATCAAAGGGATGTTGTAAGAATTAGAGGCAATGTATGGAGATAGTAGTAGATATTCAACTAGTCAGTGCTCAGTAAGTAACAGCAGTTATTATACAGAACCAGAATGAAACGAGCTTAAATTCCAGCTGAAAGATTTATGAGTTGTGTGACCTCGGGCTAGTCTCTTTATTTCTCTTATCTTTTAGTGTCTTCAGCTGTAAACTGGAGATACTCATGTTGATCTTATAGGGCTGTGTTGAGGGTTAAATGAGATGATGCCAATAAAAACACTTTAAACTGTAAAGCGTTCCTCAAATGTGCAGCCTTATAATGATCTCTTGAGGACCAGTCACCTCTTTTCTGCTTGAGTCCCTTCAGGGTAACTGTCTCTCAAACCAGGCAGCTCCTTGCTTCTCTCTTTCCTTGCTGCTCTCTGCTTGCCATGGGTCCAGTGGATGCCAGCTACTGTTATCTGTCCATGTGTCCATCTATGATTCATTCAACAAATACAGGCTAAGTTGCTTCTTGTCTCTGGTGATAGAAGTAAACATGGAGACTCTGGTCTTGAATTTGTAGTGGAGTGGGAGAGACAGGTCTCAACACAACCACCACACAAATGAATGTGTTATTATAAACATAAGTGTGTGAAGAAGTGCAGTGAGCTCTAGGAACTCACAATGGGGGTGAAGATCACAACAGGTAGGCAGATCATGGCAGGCCTCCCCGAGGAGGCGACATTCAGGCCTGAGACACCGTTCTTGCTGTAGCTTTGCTGTGATGAGAGAGGAGTGGAGGGGATGTAGGCTGGATTCAGGGTCCCCCCTTATCCTTGTGAACCAGGGGCCGTGTTCCACCAACCGTGGGCGCTCCATCATGGGGCTGTCCACAGCTTCCCCCCAGGCTCTCGGCAGGATCTGCATTCTCACTCCTCTGCCCAGGCATCGTGGATCCTCACACAACAGCCAGGCCAGAAACATTTCTGAACTGCAACGTTGACCCTGAGATGGTCCCTGAGCTCTCCTGGACCTCCCCTGGGAAAGCTGGGATCTTGGCTAATGAATTTGAAATCAAATCTCCTCTTGTTCATGGAGAAAGTTTTCACCGTCACATGAATACACACATGGGTTGGGCCTCGGCTTTCTCACCTGTCAAATGGGGTGAGTGTTTCTGTTCCTCAAACCTCCCAGGGCTGTGTGAAAACAGAGAACTGAGGGGGTCTGGGGAGCAGAACCTTGAGGCAAGACAGAAGTTCTGCTTTGTTCTGTTTTTAGAAGCTTTATATAGTGGTGGTGGTGGTAGGGAGCTTCTGGTTATGAAATCAACACATGCTCATTTAGAAAAGACATGGAAATGACTTAAAAGTATAAAGAAGGAAATAAAAAAGGATCTGAAATTTCCTTACCCTGAATATTCACTGTCGGCAGTTCAGGGCATTTAATTTATTTGCTAGGCAAATGTTTATTGCGTGCCTCCCATGAGCCAGACCCTTGTTTCGGGCTTTGGGAACAGTGTGAGAACAAGATGGACATGGTCCCTGCTCTCTTGGATGTGACACAGCAGCTGCAAAACTGACTTGGGGCAGCACTATGGGTGTGGTCTTGCGAGGCGAGGAATGGGGGCAGGGTTAGGCTAGACACAGACGTGCAGAATCAGGTCCTTACTGATGATAAGGGTTTGCCTTCTGCATTCTCCACTATTAAGTGTGGGTGTTTTTAATGGGGAGATTTAAAAAATGCAGTGGTGGCTGGAGAGGTTACACCAGGCAGAGGGACTGGCGTGAGGAAAGGCAGGGCAACTCCTTGCACTTTGGGTCGGACCCTGGGACGGAGGCCTGATTCTCCTACAGGAACTCTCTGACCAGAGTGTTTGTGTCTGTCAGAAGCTAGACTCAGACCTTTCCCCACCCTCTGTGGCCCAAATCCTGGGGTACTATGAGTCATCAAGGGGGAGGTATTCACCGGCAGCCTTTGAAGTCACATATTTCTCCTGTTTCACTCAGCTCAGAGGAGACAGGGGCTCTGCTGAAGCTACACAGCAAGATGAGCCATGGCCATGGCCAAGGTTAAAGGCCAGGCCTCTCGTATCCTGTGCTTTCTTACTGCTGCCACCCAGGTCTGTCCTAAGCCAGCAGGTTAGGTCTTCCTGGCTGGGGGCGCTCTGGCCCTTCCCCTGCTCTACACAGTCTAGCTTGCTGGAGGAGTGGCATCTTTGCAAGCAGCCCCTCCTAATGCCTCTCGAGTTGAGGAAGGGATGCATTTAGAGACCGCCTGAGGGACTGGAGCTTGGGGGCTCCTCTGAGGAATCCATGAGTCAGCTAATCCATTGCAGACACTGGTGGTTGATACGGACTGCATCCTAGGAGTAGGAAGAGGTTTGAAATGTGGCTGAGTCTTAGAAATGATCTTAGAAAAGGACAGAGTTTGCTTCAGGCTACCTTGGGCCTTGCCCCTGTCCCTTTAACCACACCAGCCTTCCGTCTAGCCTGGAGAAGCTCAGGAGAGGGGGCTGACGACAGTTGCAATAGAGTCACCCGTGAATACCAAGGCTGACTGAACAAGACAAAGATCTGTGACACAGGGGAAACTGAAGCTCAGAGAAAGGAAGAGAGTTCCAGAGTTACGGTTACAGAGAGAGGCCGCGGCCAATCTGAGACTAGAACCCAGGTCTCGAGGGCACTTACTATATACTCCCTGGGATGACTTAGGTCGAGGTAGCAGGGCATCTCACTTGGGAGTCAGCGGTACTCAGTAGACCCTCCTTGCCTCCTAACACAGAGCTCAAGGTCCACGCAACAGACCTTCCCAGGATGTGATGATTCCCGACTCCACTCTGCCAGCCCCTTCATGTTGTAGCATTCCACGCTGAAGCAGGGTGCTGCACCCAACCACCTCCTCATATTCCGTCACTCTCGGATGTGGACCCCACCAAGATTTTTGTTATATAGGCCAAGGGCGAAGGAAGAAATCCGGAGTCTGGGGTCAGGGGTCTTGGTTCCAATCCCTGAACAGGAACTTCTGGCTGCATGTCTGTATGTCATTTAATCTTTTCGTGCTTCGGTTTTCTGCAGATTAAATGAGCTACTGCTTGGAAAGTTCTTAACTTTGTCGGGGTGGGGGGTAGGTAAGTGCCCACTTTAAAGATGGTAGCAATTATTCTTTTGGTGAAAATAGCAATTATTAGATTTGTCCACAGCCTGGGCACAGGCCTTGCATTGAGTACGTGCTCTTAAAAAACAACCGATTATTGCCCAAGCGGCTAGGACTTCATGGCCTTAAAGGCAACAGCATGAACTTGGCTCTGTTTTACCCTGAGGTGGGAATTTGAGAAGGGTTCCGTTCCAGCGCATGCGCGGCACATGTCTGTGCGTGGGCGCACGGCTGACAAATAAATGCTGGATACACAATACAACTTTGCCTAAATTAGGCGACTGATCCTGCCAGCGCATCGGTTTGAGAAACGAGTTTCGATTTCCAGCTGCCTGTGATGTATGGGTGGCTCAGTGGGTCGGGAGGTTGCCACAGCCTGGTGCTTCAGACGCATCTCTGCCTGTTCAGTGGGGCCCAGCACCTCACCGAAGGGCTCTGGGAGAGACGATTTGAGCTAATCCAAGGGATTTCCTGGAGATGGCTGCAGCATCAGAGGTCCCCTCTGGCTGTTGGAAGATGAGGTGTCATGACTAAAGGCAGCCAGGAGAAACCGCAGCTCCTTTATCGTCCTGGGACTTGGAGGTTGGGGAGCTGGGCTCATTCCTGGAGACTGGGAAGGCTGGCTCTGGTGGGGGCAGATCCCCTGGGTGTAGGGTTGCCAGATTCAGCAAAGAAAAATATAGAATGCCTAGTTCAATTTGAATTTGAGATACAGAGCAAATACTTTTTAAGTATGAGTATGTTCCAAATACTGAATGAGACCTATTATACTGAAAAAAAAAATTCTTTGTGTATCTGAAATTAAAATTTAATGGGCATCCTGTTTTTTTACCTGGCAGCCCTATCTAGTCCCCACTGGTACCAGCTATGTGATCTGGGCAGGTCGCCTCCCCTCTCTGATCTGAAATCTCTTTTGTATGGTGGGGATAAGCTGCTGCCCTCACGGGGTTGTTGGGAGGACTGATAAGATTGTGTGGACAGGCGATAGACTGCAGTAGCTCAGATCGTGAGCTCTGAAGTCAGACTGCTGAAGTTCCAGTCCTAACACTGCCATGTCCTAGCCATTTGACCTTGGGTATGTGCCTCAGTTTCCTCATCTGTGAAAAAAAAAGGTGATAACACTTTCCTCAAAGAGTTATGAGTAGGACTGAGTAACATAATGCAAACATAAATACTTATTATACTTATTATTATATATCACATAGTAAGTGATATATAAGGACTAAGTACTGTTGTATCAGCATCATCAATCATCATCATCATCATCAATCATCATCACCATCATCACCATCATTGATTGTTTCCTGTTACTCAGTGGATTCTTAAGGCCGTTCCTTTTTTATCAGCCATTTTCACTTTGGTATGCATTGGAATGAAGCATGACTTTGAGGAAGGGATCAAGAAGCTTGTGGGGGGAGGGAACGCAGGCCTGGGTTGGACCTGGGCTCCGTGAGGCAGTGAACAAGTCACTGGCCTCTCCCTGTAGCTTCTCCATGAAGAAACCATTTTACAAAGCACGTCAAGCTGGTGCCCAGGTCTCTGTCAGAGGCATTTAATTTGTCAGCATCTGCAGGGCAGGGGCCTTCTCAGAAAACAGTTGGCTGGCCATGCATTTGGTGGAGGTGGGGTGGGGGTCGCCTCTTTGGGAGGGGCCTGGACAGTGGGGTCACCCCATCCCCCCTGCTCCCTCCTCACTTTGTGACCACAGCATCCACAAGTAGGCTAGAATCTTGGCGAGAAGGGCTGGGGCTGATTTTAATATAAATGAATCCTCCTCCGTGCTCTCCAGCAACCTGAACTGCTCTAAAAGGATAATTAATTAAAATGAAAACGCTGCTCTGGCTCCTCTCGGAGAATTCACAATTCTCTCCTCCAGCACCCCTCACCCCTTCAGGCTCCCTGCGAACTCCTTCAGCATTTCAGCTGCAGAGGGACGTCTCTGGCAGGCCCTGTTTACCTTTGGGAGAGGCCATGGCGTTGAGGGCTTCTAACTAGGTGGCCATGGGCAGGTCAAGGTGAGGAGAGGAGTCCAGAGGTGATGATGGTGGTGGTGGGGGCGGCATTTGGCTTGATCCACTCCACGGGGCAAGGGCACTCGGTGGTCCTTCCTGACAGAGACAGAGGTATTGTCCCGGGCTCGGCCTCTCTTTTCCCCCACCTACCTCACCTTCTTTCCATTACTGTTCTTCAGGGTTAGGCTGATGGTAAAGTTGGGACCCGGGTACTAACCACTTCTGTTTTACTTAACCCTGATTGAGTGTCAGGTGTTTTCTAAGAACTTTGTATAAAGATGGAATCTTCACAACAACCCAGCAAACGGTGTACCATTACGATCCCCTTTTACAGAGAAGGAAAGTGAGGCACAGAGAGGTTATGTCACTGTCTCGAAGTCACACGGCTCGTGAGTGGTAGAACCAAGATTCAAGCCAGAACGTGGGACTCTAGAGCGCTTCCCTACGCCCTGGCCCCTGGCGAGGATGTAGAGGAAAGACTGAGTTTACCACCAAATTCCGACCCATCAACCAGTCCCTTTCTCCCAATAATTAGCCCCCTGTAGCCCTTTTCTTGTGCATAATCACATCCCCTCTTTCCCGTTCTCTCTATCCCTCTCTTGTGCCCTGTCTTACCCCTCAAATGGCCCAATCACAGCTGATCAGCTCAGTTGTCTCGTGGGGCTGCAAAGGGAACCCTGTGTTCCGAAGTGAAATTAGGCATAATAAAGAACAAGAGTGCTCAGCCTCAAAAGCCCTTGAGAAATCCCAGAAGCCCCCTTCAGGATAGCCACCACAGGCTCCATTTACCTCCTTGGCCTCCTCTAACACAATCTGCTTTCCTCCAAGCATAGAAATCCTTCTCCACTCACTTCGTGGTGGACGTGATTATTTTTCTGTAGAGTATGAAGATTAGTTTTGAGGCAGTATCACACCCTATGTTCTCCAGGGCAGAAAGAGAGCATTAGAGCTCTGTGATTAACAGAACAAGCTTTTGTGGGCTAGCCTGGGAACCAATCTGCCTTCATAAATATTGTTTCTATGGAAAATGCCTGCCGGGGTCCAGAAACCTGGCTCATCCACTGACTGACTGGGGGTGGATATGGCTTATCTAATTAGCTTCTTGTAATCTCAAAAAGCCTTTGGCATCAGAGAGCTGGGCTACTTGGAGGAAAAGAAAGGCCCTTTCTGCCCTCAGTCTTTCTCGCCTCGGCTCTCAGTATATTAAAAGGCAATCCCCAATCTCTTCAT
>NW_006433024.1:18708312-18710968 GCF_000325575.1 Pteropus alecto | reverse complement strand
TGTAGGGAAGGAGGAAGGAGACAGCCAGATATGTTGGGAGGAAGAAAGGGAGATGGCAGGTGTCTTCATTTGCTAGGGCTGCCTTAACAAATACCACAGATTGGGAGGCTTAAACAACAGAAATTTCTTCTATCACAGTTCTGGAGGCTAGAAGTCCAAGAGCAAGGTGTGGGTAGGGTTTGCTCCTTCTGAGGCCTCTCTCCTTGGCTTATAGATGGCCACCTTCTTTCCGTGTACCTGGCACCCCTGGGAAAGGTGAAAACTTCAGGCCAATGGAGAGCACGCTATTCCTAGGAGGCTTCTTTTCTTGGATAAGACGATGTAGGACAACTGAGTGCTTGCTCTTGAGGAACAAGTCGGGAGGAGTAAGGGAAGAAGAAGATTCGACTTTAGATTTTTGTCACTTAAGAAGAGAATCACTATGGACTCCTTGAATGGAGAGAGCCCAAGATTTTGGGTCTGGAAGACCTGGATCTGTATCCCAGCTGTGCGACCCTGAATAAGTCACTTAATTTCTTTCGAGGCTCGGTGTTCACATCTGTAAGATGGAGATAATACTCAAATGACAGTCTGTAAGGGATGAGCTCAGTGCCTGGCACATAATAGGTGCTTAGTACATATCAGTTCTTTCTTCTCTGTTTTCCCTAACTCCAGTCAATGCCTCTGGGTCTTCCTATACAACCTTGCCCAGGCAAGATGACTGTAACACCTCGTTTTGCCCCTTCTCTGCAGGGTTGGTCATATAATAAAACAAAGGAGGCCTGATATATGCAGAATAATTAGAGAGTTCCTCGGTTTTCCCACCTTTAAATTAATGGGTTGGAAATAGTGATATCTAAGTTATTATCCATCTTTTACTTTCATGAATGTTAAACCCTATCGGGTCTGTGGGATCTTGACCTTGGAAATTTAAATTGGGGCCACTTGGGACCCAGCTCATCCTGATGATAAAAAGCTATCCTGGATCTTTAGGGGATAGCTCCAGGTCACACAGACCTCCCTCCACCCCTACCATGAGAGCAGGGTGGGTGGAGGTAGAGGGTGTTACTATAATTAAAACACCAAGTCTTACATTGATTCCCTGCTGACACTTTTCTACAGAGTTGGGCTGACATCTATGACTTATAAGAATGCTTTGTCAAAATAATTTTTTCATTAAAAAAGAAAGATTCTTGCCAAAGCAGCAAAGCATATCATCCAGGGCTCGCTGAGGAGGAACTGGCTCAGAATGAACTCTGAGCAGAGATCTGCCTATTGGCTCTTAGAGACCTGGGGTTGGGGTAGGCCTGGGTGCTGAAGGATTTCTTGGTCCAAGTTTGATGCTCTAAGTTCAACGTTAAAAACCCCTCTGTGAGATGGAAGTAAAGAAGCATGGAGCTTGAAGATCTGCTCCAACCCAGAGGAGGAAAGGGACTGTCCCAAGATGTCACTGCGTTCTGGGAGGGCAGGGCTGTAACCATCTTACTCATGAGTGTGGCATTGTAGAATGGAAGAGGTAGTGGGCTTTGTGGTAGTCCTCTCTTAGACTCAGTTTTCTTATTTGAAAAGTAGGGATAATAATGCCTAAACTTGGGTTTGTAATGGGGATTAGATGAGATGGTTTACGGGCAGGTGCCTGGACCAGTGAAGATATAGATGTGATTCCCGAGAATATTCTATAGAAGGGCAGAGAACTTGGATTCAGGAGACCTGATTCTGAACCTAGCTATGTCCCTGACACACTGTGTGATCTTGGGCCAGTCCTTTCTGTCCTCTAAGCCTCAGTTTCCTCATTTGTGTAATGAAGATAGTAATGCCTCTCTTGCCATTCTCACAGGGCTTTATAAAGATGCTTGAGGAGCTTTCCTTCTGAACAATAGAACACTGTACACCACTAGACAGTGACAGTAAAAATTGGGGTTTGCAGAGTGCTTGTTCAGAGAGGGAAGGAGATTTGGCCAAAGTTGCACAGCAAATTGGTTGAAAAGTTGAGATTAGATCTTTGAAAACCCTGCATGTGGTACATCTGCACCCCCCTGCATGCCCTGTCTGCACCCCCCACCCCTCCCTGCCATCAACAACTAAAGACAAGTAGGACAGAGGCCTGGAGCTGGAAGAAGGGGGATGGTCCTTATCTCTGGGCTCTGCCTTCTCTCCATGGCCTCTATTTTTTAGCATTGCTCTGCCCAACCAGCCAAGTCTCCAGGCTTAGAAATTAACCTGAGACCTTTTCAGAGAGGCCTTAATCAGGAATCAGCTTTATGGGGATATATAATCCAGTTCCCTTTAAAAACAACATGCAACTAAATGGCAACTGGACCCCTGCCCACTGCCTTTCCGGTGCCAAATGACCCAGCCAGATATATCTCAGCTAGAGGTGTTTCTTAAAGCAAAAGAGACCACAATCCAGAAAGGGTGGGGTGACTGAGGAACTAACTTTAATTGGGTACTTACTATGAAACAGGCATGTACTGTGTTCTATATGCATATTCTTATTTAAATCTTATATGATCAGTGTGAGGTGGGTATTATTTAATTCCAAGAATTACAGAAGAGACTACTGAGGCTCAGAGAGAGGAATTTATTTGTTCTAGGACACACAACTAGTAGGCATCAGTCAGGATTCACATTTAATGTTGTTCAACTCTGTTTTTTTTAAATCCCTCCAAGTTGTTCT
>NW_006433024.1:18677638-18708291 GCF_000325575.1 Pteropus alecto | reverse complement strand
TGGATGACATATCCTGAGACTTGAACCTTGAAAGAGGAGGGACACAGGACCTTATAGAATCAGCCAACTTCTTCTCACTAGTGCTTTGGATTCCAACCCCACCTCCTGCACCGGTGGTTGTGGGGGCAGTATTCATCTTAGCGAGCCCACATACAGATGGAACACTGAGGTTCAAAGAGACCTGGATTATGTTTGGGGCAGAGTCAGAACTTGAATCCAGGTCTCCCTTAACTCAGAGTTCTAGTGGTTTCCCGGGCTCAAGGGAGCTGTCCCTGGTGCTGACCCCACATGCACCCTCTCTAGTTTGACTTGGCCTCTTATCTGATCTGTATTCCTGCCCTAAAGGGCCCTTAAGAGTCTCTTTTGGTAGAGGAACACAAAGCCCTGAGGGGATAAGTGACTTATCCAAGGTCACATAGCAGATCCCTGTGGCATTAGAATTACTTTATCACCCATTTGCTGCCTGTGGACTTTGAATTTCCAGATTGTTATTAACTTTTTGTGTCTTCTGGGTTCACCTCAAAAGCTGTTTGAGATCAGACTTCCAGCTTGTCTTGGTCACTGACCCTGCCAAAGTAATAGAAAGAAATATAAGTTGTGGTATTTGTTAATTTGCAAGGTGCTTTCACTTTGAATTTTTAAAATATCCTTTTGAGCAAGACAGGTAAGATGGAAAGTAGATATGAAACAAAAGAGATTCAGAGTGGTAAGTGACTTTCTTAAGGTCACCCAGCTGGTGATTGGTAGCATCAGGACTTGAATCTAGTTCTTCTGTCTCCTTATCTTGATGTTCCCTGCATAATCCCCAATGTGACTTGTTTGGCCAAGCCTGGCTCTGGAAGAAATCTTGTTGGTTTTAGGCATATTCTTGACTGGTGTGAGGGCTAAAAAAGTAATTAATACTTTTCTTCTTCCACTTTCTAAGTTATTTTAGCTGGGCTAATAATCAAATTAACAGAGATGTTAACAGCAGAAAATCAAAATTTTAATACATGCACAGGAGAATTAATATAGGCATAAAAATCCCAAAGACCGAGACAACACTGGGTATATAAGACATTTTTGGACAAAAAAGAAAGGGGGCTGGGCTATTAGATTCCAGAAGTGAGAATGGATGATTTACAGGTAGTTGAGGAAAAGCAGAACATGCATGGCAGGAAAAGTCTTGCTGGCCACTCAGAAACAATGAGACACAGAGTGTGTCTAGCTAACAGGCTTGGTTGGAGTCTTGCTGACTAACTCTAGGGTGAATATTCTTAAGGTGATTAAGTGTAGGCTTTCTCCCTAAAGCAGGTTTTTCTGTCTGAATCTCTTGCACAAGAAAGTGGGGGGGGGGGTGCGCGGGGGGGAGGGTCAAAGGTTTTTTCTGTGTCTTATTTTTAATAAACAGCTTAAAATTAATATCTAAACAGCAGCTTCAGAATGGCAAAATTTTGGTTCTTTTCACTGGACATGCCACCTTCTTAGCCTGTGCCCTCACCCCATGCTGAAGCCTACTTATTAGGGTCCTTCCTGGGTCATCTGGCCTTGGGCAGATGCCCTCTTCACAGCCATGCCAGGAAGGAAAGAGAGGTAGACCATTGACAGCCCATATTTATCTCTGATTCATCTTGGATAGTGTCAGCCTCAGGGACACTGGCCAGAAATTCATAGGCAAACAAGATGGGGGCCCACAATCTAGACCAAAGTACCCCTCAAAGATTGGAGAATGAGCCTGACGGAACTTTCTCTTAGCTGGGAGCTAAGAGAAAGAAAGTTATAGAGGCAAATTGGAATCAGAATGAAAGATGACTAGCCACTCACACTTCATTCAGTGTGGAGTTCGCTGTCCTCAGAGGGCATCATGACCACAGCACTCTTTCATAGAGTATGTGGATCCTCTTTTAGGCTGGTAGATTATGAAGATATTCACAAGGTGGTTGTAGCATATAGATTGACTCTCAGTCATGGGTCCCAACCAGGTTACACAGTTGTTCCTGCTTCTAATACTCTGCTCTTCTCCATTAGTGAGTATCACTTCTCAGAGTGGGATTAATGAAAATTTCCTATAGCCACTGTGTTTATGAGTGTGTACATGCCTGTGGTCGGGCATATGTCAGCCCACCATTTTTCTCTTTCTTTTATCTCTTTCTTCTTTTACCCTTGCCCATACCATCTCTTCATCCAAGCAGAGGTGGGTGAGGGCAAGTGACCTAGGACCCCAGGGGATGATGGTGGGGGCTGAGGGGGGAGCCGGGAGTGAGAAGAATTTCAGCGTGACTTTCTCATCCAATTAGGTAATGAAAGAAAGAGCTGCCTCTCCCCTCCTTGTCCCTCACCCCACCCTTTATCTGTAATAAGCTCCTTTTTCCTGGATTGCCACAGAGGAGGAGGAGAAGGTGGAAAATTATTCCTGTTCTGCTCCTAGAAAACTTTAAAATGCTATCGCCATGGAAACTGCTCTCGAGCAGTCATGGAGCATGCTTGTGGGAGAAGCAGGGGGAGGGAAGGGGTGGGGAGTTTGAGGATGATGGCGGCATGAGATGCTAATAAAGGTCTCCTTACCATCTCAGCTCTGTTAGTTCTTTTGGTTTCGTTCATGCATGGTAAAACCAGGCTAACTGGGCTGAGAAGTTCCCCTTGGAGGTGAGTGGGCACAGAGCCATCCATGGACTAGAGAGGTCTGGAGTTACTGGGGATCTATTCACTTTTCCCATAGCAAACCCACCACCTTTACTGAGCATTAATTGTGTGTGCGTCCTTACCATCTCAGCTCTGTTAGTTCTTTTGGTTTCGTTCATGCATGGTAAAACCAGGCTAACTGGGCTGAGAAGTTCCCCTTGGAGGTGAGTGGGCACAGAGCCATCCATGGACTAGAGAGGTCTGGAGTTACTGGGGATCTATTCACTTTTCCCATAGCAAACCCACCACCTTTACTAAGCATTAATTATGTGTGTGTGTACATAGTGTGTGTGCGTGTGTGTGTGTAAGAGAGCAGGGGGAGGGGTACAGAGACAAAACATGAGCCCTGCCTTCAAAGGAATTTGTAAACTAGAGGGGGAGAAAGACATGACACTTTTCCAGAACTTATTACATGCCATGCCTTACTTTATCACATATATATATATTTTTAATCTTTGTATCAACTCTGTCAAAAAAAAAAAGGCATTTTCACTCCTATTTTATAGAGGTGAAAACTAATGCTCACGGGAGTCAAGTGACTTTCCCAAGGACACACTGCCAGTCAATGGTAGAGCTGGCATGTGAGAAGTGGTCAGTCTGGCTCCAAACAATAATCATAAGCTACTGTTTATTCAGTATCTGCTATGTCAGGCACTGTTCTAGACACTAATATATTTGTAATTCATAAAGCCATGTGAACAGGGAATTTTACCTCTAATTCACAGAGGAGGATCCTGAGGCTCAGTGAGGTTAAGGAATTTTCCCAGGGTCATACAGCTAAGAGATGACAGAACCAGGATTAAAAGGCAATTGGCAAAGCTGGAAATCAAACCCAGGTATGTCTGATGCTGAAGTGGTATCTTTTCCACCACACTTTGCAGCCAGATAATATACATGAGAGTGAAGAGGGTGGGAGAAGGCTGAGTGTGGGCTGAGGCTAGCCTGCTTTGCCGCAAGGGTCCATCATGAAGACAGTGTCGCAACACGAGCACCTTACTCATATTATCTCTAAGGCTCAGCCAACCCTGGAGAGTTTGGTCCCAGGAGTAAGGGGTGAGGAGAAGGCTCTATGGTGGGCTCAGTGAATGACCCTAGGAGCATGGACAATGGCAGAAGATCTTACTTGGACCAAGAGGCCGAGAGTGGGCTGAGTGGACAAGAATGGTTGAACAGGAGGGAAACTGTGAAAGATAAGGTCCCTTGCAACTTAATTGGGATGTTCTTCCTTTCTCAGATGAAAAGACAAAGGAGATATATAAACCAGAATGGGCTAGGTTGTGCTGTAGTAATGAACATCCCCAAAGATCAGTGGCTTAATACTCTGAGGTTTATTCCTCATTCATGTTACCTTATAACAGTTAGCCTTTACTGAATAGCGAACCATTCCAAAAATTAGTGACTCAAAGCAACACACATTTACTATTTCCCCCAATTCTTTGGGTTGTGTAGGTGGTTCTTCTGGTGTGTGCAGGTTCAGGTGGGGCTAGATGGTTTAAGGTGGTCTTACCCACATGTTTGGGGTTTCAACGGAGACAGTTCAGGTGGGGCTAGATGGTTTAAGGTGGTCTTACATGTTTGGGGTTTCAAACATGTTGGGGCCTTTCTCTGTGTGGTCTCTCTTCCTTCAGGAGGCTAGCCCAGACTCATTCACATGGTGGCAGAGGAGTCGCCAGCCACAAAAGAGGGCAAACTCCAATATACAAGCGATTTACAAGTCTATGCTTTCATCACATTTTCAAATATTCCATTGGCCAAAGCAAGTCACATGACTGAGCAGATTCAAGGGGTGTAGAAATGAACTTACCTTTGAATGGGAGGAGTTGCAAAGTCATGTAGCAAAGTGGAGTTCATCTGGGATGGGAGAAATACTGTAGCCATCTTTATAGTCTACCACAGGCTGCTCTGTCAGTTGGAGGGATCTGTCCCATGTCTTTTTTGTTCAGGCCGATCATGGCTCTTATTGCAGCCATGATTACTGAGGTAGGAAAAAGAGTATGGTGAATTTCACATGGCCTCTTAAAGTTTCCATCAAGAGTGACACATCCATCACTTCTGGTCTCATTTCATTGGCCAAAGCAAATCTTATGGCCACACCCAATTTCAAGGAGGGGAGAGTAGGATTCTACCATATGCTTGGAAGAACCACAGACATTTGGAGAACAGCACTGTTGACTACCACAAGTGTTATTTACTGAGTGCCTACTACATGCCAGGCAATTTAAGACTGTTATCTCAGAGTATTCTGGCATCTTTACAAAGCAGGGATTATTATCTCTGTTTTGCAGCTAATGCAGCAGAGCAGCTGAGGAACCCCACTGAGGTCACACGTCCGATAAGAGTAGGACCCTGGCAGTCTGATCTCAGAGGTAATGTGCTTCCCAGAGTGTCATGCTCATCTTCTAGCTCCTCAGAGAGTGGACAGAAGGGATGCTTCACAGGTGACTCTGGCTTCCTGCAAGAAGATGGGTGAGGTAACTTTTCCATCATTTGTTCACTTAATCATTTATTCATTTGATCCATATCCTTTAAATTCCACCACAGACAAAAAGAGCAGAGGACAAGACAGACTGGGTCTCTGCCCTCATGGAGCTGACAGTTTGGAACACCCACCTCTGATCCCAAAGTCTGAGAATTCCATAAACTTCCAGCTTTAGAAAGTGGAGAGGAGGCTCTCAGAGTCCCTACTCTAAAAGGGATTCTCCAAGGATCAGAGGAGCTAGGAGACACTGTCCCAGCACCCGAGCTTCATGGAAAGCCTGGGGAGCTGGCATCCTTAGTAGTACATCTTGTAGGAGCCAACAGTTCCTGAGTCATGCATTCTATGCTGTGGGCAGAGTGTCTGCCAGCAGCCTCCTGCATCCAGAGAAGTTGGTGGGCTCAGGCATGAGCAGGAGTGCTCTTGGAACCCCTGCAGGAGAGCTTCCTGGCAATTAGGAACTGGGGAAAGAGGCCGTGGTTTTGCTAAGCCACTATGGTCCTGAGAGCTCCCAGTCTATGTCACCCAGATATACGCTGGGAACCAAAGAATTCTGGGGTCACCTGGCCTAGTCTTCTCCCTCTGCTCCCATAATGCTTCAGAGCTCAAAGCTCAGCTGTTGCATGCTTGTCACATGGTCAACCAGCTCCCCTTGGAATCCCTCCAAGGATGAGAGGCTCACTATCTCCAGAATCAGTCTGTTCCAAAGTCCTTTATGATTATTTGGCTACTTTGCTCAAGAGCCCACACAACCCACATGTCACCAGCCACGTGGAGCCAGCACATGCCAGAATGCTGTGTATACTGGGTACAATGATACCCTCATGGGTGCCGAGCTGCTTGTAGGAAGGGGGTGTTATGTGAGTATGCATAGCCCCAGGCAGATGGACCTGGCTCTGCTGGGCTGTCAGTGGGCTGAAGCCTCAACCCACTCTGGCTCCCAGCAAGTACAACTATTTATAAAAGATGAGGCCTGCCAGGGAACAGGGAGAGGCTGAGACATCTGCTCCCTCTGCTGGGGTGGCTGGCACTCACCACCACCTCCCAGCCTCATCACCCTGGTTGGTGGCACCTCAAAGGTCCCAGAACAACCAGCTCCCAGTGAACTCCACCAGCACCACCTCTCTGCCTTGCCTGTGTTGCAAAAAGGACCATCTCAGGAATGGGGTTAGGGGTGGGGATGATGCCATCACAAGCCAAGGACTGCCAGGAGACACCAGAAGCTGGAAGAGGCAAGGCAGGGTTCTTTCCTACATCCTTCAGGGGGTCAAGTTTTGGGCTTCTGACCCCAAGAGCTGTGAGAGAATATACTTCTGCTGTTTTAAGCCACTCAGCTGGTAGTAATTTGTTGCAGAGAGCCTAGGAAACTAATACAGGAAGTGATGAGCAGGAAATAGTCTAGAAGCTGGCTTGGGGGCTGAGGAAGGCAGGTGGTAGGCCCTGGAGTGACCATGCCAACCTTCCTACCATAAAATACTGGAGTTGTGGGGCCAGCTGTAGGGCTGGCCCCCTATATATTACTGCAGGACTATTAATGATTGTGGTGGTCTTCCTGCAACCCTGGACAACCTGTGCCGCTCAGATTTCCTTTTGAAAAATCTGGGAGGGGGGAGAGTGACTGCAGTCACATAATTTTTGCTCTCAAATTGAAATTAAAGATCATTTTAACTCCAGATGCTGGAAATTCCTGGGCTCATTACTTCCCAGGATTTTGTCCATGCTCTCGTTTTAGATTCAATTAGAGCAATTTAAGGTAATTAATTAAATTTGTTATTTGATTAATAAAGATAGAAATTCAACTAAGTCATTGTGAAGGAGAAACCAAATAAGAATTAGTTAGCAAAAGTTTGGGGAGACTTCTTCCTGTCTCTTGCTCTGCTATTCCTCTCCAGAGTAACCCGCCATATTGTCCATGGATCTCCTATCGTTCCAGCTCGGAATGAGATGCCAGAGCTTCAAGGTCAAAGTCTTTAGTGTGGTTGTGTTCAAGAATGAACAAGAAAGCTGGGGTGGCTGGGTCAGTGCAGTTCACAGGGGAGAGGTAGGTAATGAAGAAGGAGTGAATAAGACATTGCTTCACCTGGAGGGGGTGGAGTGCTGAGCTGTGGCCAGAGGGCTTGGAGCAGGCTGATGGGAAGCTGGACAGGCACAGAATTGGAGGCTGGGGAAGTGACAGGAAGCCAATGGTCAAACTGCAGGGGCAGAGGGCAGGGAAGAAGGAAGGGGAATATCTAGCTAGAGCCAGGTGGAGCTGTCCAACCGGGGCTGGATGCATATAACAGATGCCAGCACTGGCAATAGGTCAAACCAGGAAGGAAAAGTCAGGCCAGACACCAACATAGGGAGTCAGTTTGGGTCAAGGTTTAAAATTCAGAGGGTTTTTATATATGACACAAACCCCAGAAACTCCACAAAACTCAAGTCAGTAAATTCAATGACATTAAAAAAAAATCCATGAAAATACTGTAAACAGAGAAAAAAAAAAGAAAACAAATGAAAAATTGGGGAAAATGCTTGAACCTCATATCACAGACAGGGGCTAAATTCTTTAATATATAAAGAGCTTCTACAAATCAGTAAGAAAAAGCAAAACATAAGAAAGGTGGTAAAAGGTTAGGTATGGGCAGTTTGTAGGAAAGGAACTATAAATGGCTCTTAAACACATGCAAAGTTACTCATTCTCTCCCATAATAACAAAAATGCATATTAAAGGTCGGTAGAGATAGTATTTTTATCCATTGGATTGAGCAAATTTAAAAAATAACAATATACTGAATTGAAATTGGTGTGGAGAAACAGGTACTCTCAAACAATGCTGGTATTACCTCTCTGGAGGGAATTCGACATTCCCTATGGGAATTATAAACACACGTAATCATCGACCTAGAGATTCAAGTTCTTGGAATTTATCCTACAGATAACATGATGATTTATTGTAGCACTATGACAGCTTGATGGGAAACAGTAGATGAGCCTATGACCAGGAGGCTGGCAAATAAATGATGAACTAGACAGGCAATGAAATACTATGTAGCCATGAAAAAGAAAAGCAGCAGCTCTCTATGTCCTAATGAGAAAAGGTCACCAAGGCAGGTTGTTGGGTGAAAAAAAGCAAGGTACAGAACAATGTGTATAGCATACTTCTATTTATGTAGAATAGAAAGGCTGCATAAATACCTGTGCATGCATTTTTGCTTATAAAAGTGTAGACTATCCCTGGACACTAGATCGCTAGAGTCTGGGAGCTGTGGCTGCTCTCTGGGGAGGGGAACCAGAAAGGAAGGCGAGGGACTTATTTTCCTCTGTATTTACCCTTTTATGCTTTAGAATTTTATATGTGTGTACGTATATGTGTTTTGTATTTAAAAGATAAATAAAATCACAATCAAAAAGCTAGCCCAAGCAGGCACCGGCGTGGAAGGATGTGACAAGGCGAGGGTAAGAGATGCAGGGAGAGGACAGGGCCACGGCGACCTTCAGGTCCATGGGAGGTAGGAAAGGGCCTGATCGAGCCCACCTCTGGGGAATGGGGAGGGCCATAACCCTCCTGGGAGCCACCTTAAGCAAGGTGTCTATGTACACTACCTCATTTCATCCTGGAGCAGCTTGGAAAGGAAGGTGTAATTATCCTCACTTTACAGAGAGAGAACTTAGGCTCAAGGTGGCGGAGGGGGGGCTTGGAAACAGATGTGTACTGCATCATTACCCTGACTGCTTTCACCTACCTGTCCTGAAGATGAGATGGGGGGTGGAATTCTAGGCCTGGCTGGCTGCCATCCCTCATCAGCGGCTTAGAGTGTGGGTGCGAAGCTGGTCTGGGCTGTGCAGCCCTGGGAAAAATGAGGTGAGCAAGAAGCTTGGTTCTTCTTTTGGGGAGAGGGTGGTAGATGCCTCTAGGGAGGGGAATATCCAACGACAACTCCAGAGAGGGGCTCTGGGCCAGACTAACCCACTGACTCTTCGCCACTGGGGGCAGATGGGTAAGAGGGCTCTGGATGCTGAGACTGAAGGGGTTGGGGAGCCTGGGACTCCCCATAGGAGGGAAGCATACTTCTGAGATTTGTAAGGGCTCCTCCTAGGATGGACTTTAGCTTCTACGTAGAACATGGAAGAATTTATTGTTTTTCTGATGGCCACAGTCAGGGGAGAGGGAGTCCCTTCAGAGTGTGGCAAAGCCAGGGATGACCCTGATCAGGATGAAGGCAGCTACTGACTTCATCGAATGGAGAAACCAAGGACTTTTCAGTCTCTGACGTTTCCCACAGGGGCTGCCCCAGGACTTCCAATTCCTTTTAACACAGATACCATTGTGGCACCTCCTGGGGGAAGGGGTCAGCCTCCTAACGTGAGCTGGCAGCATCATTTCACTCAGAAGAGGGAACAGATTAACCAAAAAGGGAGCAGTGAGTAGGATGCCTGACTCAGGCCAGAGAGGAGGGATGAGCTTTAATGGCACGCATGGTGGAATAGAAAGAACCTGAGTTGGGATACTGGTTCCAAGGCCAGTCTTGCACTCGCTGGCTTCTAGAATCTGGGCAGAACCCTTCTCTCTGGTTCTTAAGTTCCCCATCCGTAAAATCAGGCCATTTAGGCCAAATGGTTTCTAATGGGCCCTTTGTGCTTCGAGCAATGGAGCTTATGAGATCTCATTCAGGACTTGGAGGAGTACTGGCCTAGAGGAGCCAGAGAGACAGGTGGACCATGGTGTCCCCTCATCGCCTCCACCTACATGACATTTGTGGTTTACAAGAAGCTCTCACAGCATTTTCTCACTCAGACCTCACAACAACCCATGAGATATGTGACTATTACCCCCATTTTCCAGGTGAGAAACTGAGGCTCAGAAATAAAGAAATGTGCCCAAAGTCACACACCTAGTAGGTAGGACGTGTGGGATTCAGGTGTAGGTCTGAATAGCTCAAGGCATCTTCTTTCTCTCATGCCACAGCTGTCTCTTCTATGTTTATTTTACTTTTTGCTGAGATGGAGAGGGTCCTCATGATGCCCCACCTCTGGGAAGCAGACCTCATTTCTAGATCCTTGCTTTATAGATGCCCGTTAGGGTAGGGCTCATCTAGACCCTCCAGTGGTCATTTCCACTCTCGGCACTCCAGATGGGTGTATGACATTCCCTCTCCACTTACAATCAGACCTAGAAGGCTTGAGTGATTGATTTGCTTCCTCTGCTACTCCAAGCCCATCCTTCTTCCTCCTGAGGCTGTTATGGAGACTTCTGCTATCCTACACTGGCTTGCTATGGCTAAGCCAGCCATGTCCTCCTCTCTCACTCTATGCTGGGTGAAAGGGCATGAGTCTGTCTTGGAAGCCATTTCTCCCTGTCTACAGCCTGTCCAGTTCCTGCTGTGACCTCAGCTGCCATTCTTTCCCATCATCTGCTGTATCCAAGACAACCAAAAGCTCCTCCTGGGCAGTGGAAGGAGTATCGGGGGGCAGGCAGGGTCAGCTCAGCAGTCATAGCTCCCCAGCTGAGGAGCCACCTGTTCTGTCTGAGAATTTCATGGTGGGAGGGAGATCGGTCTTTCACGAAATATAAGGAGGCATGTGGGGGACCCCAGAGGCACTAAAGAAAGGCTATTTCATAAACCAGTACCCCAGGCTCTGACTGTTCCAGCCTTTATAGAGTGACGGGAGCAGCATAAATGTGAAATCAGAACTGGGTTGGATGCCCTCTTCCAGATAGCTGTGTTACCTTAGGTAAATTCCTTGACATTTCTAAGCATCTGTTCTGATTGGTTCATGTACTCCCTAGGGGCTTGCAATGACACTAACTACTTTGTAAGCACTAAAGTGTTAGTAGTTAAGATCACGTGCTTTATGGTCAGAAAGGATGAATTTGAATCCTAGCCTTCCTATATGACCTTGGCCAAATGGCCTCACCTCTGTGCCAGGTGCTTTTGCTATGCAACAAACATCCCACAACTCAGTAGTTCAATGCAACAACCACTTATTTGGCTCATGCTTTGGGGGGCAGTCATCAGTTTCACTTGAGATCAGCTGAGGGGTCCCTTCTCGCCTGGGAAGAGCTTGGCTGATCTTGGCCAGGCTTGCTCATATGTCTGCTGTCAATTGGTGGCTTCCCTGGGACTGGCTGGTTAATTTGACCTCATCTGGGATAACTGGAACTACTGGTCCTGTCCATGTGGTCTCTCAGCCTCCAGCAGGCGAGCTTGGGTTGTTCACAAGGTGGTTAAAGGACTTTGAAGGCAGCAAGAGGGCAAGCCCCAATGTGTAATCACTCCTCAGCTCTCTGCGGGCATTATGCTTGCTTCTGTCTTATTGGCCAAAGCAAGTCACATGGCCAAACCCTAAGCCAGTGTGAGAGTGCATGAACAAATCGGGGGCCATTACCACAGTAATCTGCTGCTGCCTCACTGGGCCTCAGTGTCCTCATCTGTAAAATGAGCATAATCCTTAAGGGATTGTTGGGTAGACTGAAGTGAATGAGCATATACATGTAAAATGCACTGCCAGTTTACATTGGAGAAGAGTGGGCAATCCACAAAGTGAACTGTTCATTTGTTATTAGCAGGGGCCTTGAGAGAGAGAATTAAAACCCCACACAGGAGGCTCTGGGGTAGTGAAGAGGGCATAGCTCCTGGAAGACAGCTGTGGGCCTGCTTTTCCACTTTAGAAGTGGATAGTGCCAGGGAAAGTTCATCCTGTGGAGAGGCGCTTCTTTCAGTTCCCTGGCTGTAGGAAAGAGGTGCCCATTGCAGCTCCTGATGGAGACTTGGGCTTTGTACCCTCCAGAGCTGGTCCTGGAGTCCTCCTCAGGACCCAAAGGGATGGCTTTACTCCTTTCACTTCTCTTATTTCTCTCCTTCTGGGCTCTGGCACTTTTGGTTCTAGAAAGGACTTCAAGCAGCTGTTGAGCTGAGGTTCTAAACCTTCTCCCCATCAAAACTCACATAGACCATCCACTCTATGCACTGTGCTCTCTGCAATATTTTGCTACTAAAACCCTCATTTGCAGGGTGGCCACGGACCTTCACATGTCCATTGAGAGCAATGTCGTGCTGGGCATGTGATCTGGAATTGGGGTTGGGATGTCACCAAGAGTCAATCACAGTCTCTTACAGTTGTTATGACACTAGGCAGAATCAAAGGGGCTGCTGTCATGGTGAGCTTGTGCAAGCAATCCACAGGAGAGGGAAGGGGTGAGGCTGACTTTATTAGAATTTATTAGACTTTATTAAATCTTGAAAATAGGATCCACACAACTGCCTTCATGGACCTCAGCTTGGCCACCATACATAGATCTGGGTCAGCCCCCTTGTTTCTGTGGTTCTAGGGGTCCTTTCTGAGCTCATCCAGGGAGCCTGAGGAAGGCGAACAGCCATTTAATCTTCATTCTTCCCTATACATCAGGTCCCGTCCCAGACTCCAGAGATGTGACAGTGAGCCAAATAAGACACAGGTCCTGTCCTCATGGGATTTGTGGTCTAAGGGAGACAAAGATTAACTGATCACAAGAGTAAATGTAAAATTATATGGCCAGATGGTTTATCTTTTTGGAATATTAATTTTCTTTCCTTCCGCGGCATTTCCTCTTCCTTTACAGGGAAGTTAGACTCAGAACATTTATTGCTGCAGGGGAGGGACAACTTAGTGGACATTCTTGCCTTCTGAGTGTCAAAAACTGGAGTATGTGTGTGTGTGGATGGAAGGAACCAGAGATTTGGAAGATGCAGGATGCTCTAAGTCCCCAAACCAGATGGCGCTCCCTGTTTTCTGGGTTAGGCGAAGGCAGAGTGATGGGGAAGAGCATTGCTGGGTGGGCATTGGAGATGCCCCAACTCCTCTCTGCTCCCCACCCAAATAGGTTTGGAGAAGCTGGGAACAGAATGGACCTGTGTCCTTACCACCCCCACCCCCAGGGCAAAGCTCCGGGAGGTGGAAAGTCTCCAGACTATTCCCCTAGATAGCGTAGCACTGAGTGCATGGCAACTCAGAGCAGAGTTTTAAGGGAGCCTGAGTCTCCTGGGGTGGACCAGCTCTTCCACTCACCAGCTGAGGCTCACTGGGGGCAGGAGTCACCAGTCCTCCCATTCCCCCCTGCTACTGGGCCCATACCTGGACTACCAGGTGGGCTTTGCATCTTTTGTTTTGTGGAGGAAAATGTTCCTCTGAGTTGTACTCTTTTTTTTTTTTTTCTTTGACATGAGCATATTAGTCACCCTGGTTCCTGGAGCTCAGCAGCACCTGGCATTGTTTTTTTGACAAGCTGACATGCGTAGGCTGCTGCTGCTGCACCTTCCTCTGACCTACCCATGCTAACTAACCTGTGAGAGAGGTGCCTCTGTGCAGGGCCTGGGGGTCAAGTATGGGGAAGGGACAGAGGAACCACTGGCTTGATTTTCAGCCACAGGGTCTCTACTGTCCCTGAAGTCACCAAGGGTTGGGCCACCCACTGGGGGCATGCTTCCAGATGCAGAGTCCTGGAGTGGGAGTGGGAGGCATGGATAAGCCTGGCCACACTCCTGAGCTGGCCATGTGATTTGCACAAGTCATGTTTTCTCTCTGAACCTACTGCCTCATTGGTAAGACAGGGACAATGTCAATTGGTCGATGAGATAAAGACTGTGAAAGATCAACCTCCTCATCACCATGATGCTAATAGATTCCTAACACAGAGCCGGCCTGTGTTATCTCCTGTGTTAGGAGCCGGCCTGGATGATCTCTTGTCTCCCTCCCACAACCCCATGGGTGGGCATTACTATTATCCCTATTGTATGAATGAGGAAACTGAGGCGCAGAGAGCTGTTGGGAAGGAAAATCTTTCCTTCTACCCTTCTAGGTTCTTTGGCTGGTCTAATAATCAGATTAACACAAGACAGATTAATAGGAGAAAAAAAGCTCAGTTTAATTATGTATGTATGGGGGCTCCATAAGAATATGAGACCCACGCACAGGTGCCAGATATACCATTCTGAGCTAAGGGATAAGAGCGGGCTGGTGAGGGAAGGTCTCTCTGAGAAGAGGGTATTGATAAATCAGCTGAACACTGAGACGGTACCAACGAGGATACTAGGAACGGAGAGTTCCAGGCCAAGGGAACAGGGAACAGAAAGTGCAAAGGCTCAGGAGTGACACGTGAGGATGAGGAAGGAGAGGCGGTGAGGCTGGAAAGAGATGTTAGGGGACGTGAGGGGCCAGATCACATCAGCTTTGTGGGCTAAGATAAGGGGCTTCCTCCCAGCCCAAGTGAGACAGGAGCCTCCAGAGAGTTTTCAACGAAGGAGCGACAAGACTTGACAGATGTTTAACTGGATGGCCCTGGTTGGTTGGAGCTACCTAGAGGTGGCTGCTGCAATAATCCAGGGGAGAAATGATGACAGCTAGACCACTGTGGTGGTGGTGCGAGCTGTGAAAAGAGGCCAGATTCTGGATGTATTTCGCGTTGGAGGAGAGCACTCAAGAACCCTCCCTCCATCTCCAGCAGGATGAGCCTGGGCTCACCTTCCCTGGGGGAGGAGCTGAGTGGGAGCCAATCTGGCTCCTGGCTGGTGCCTGGGGTGGCCAGAGCAGGGCAGCAGCAGCTGCCAAAAGGAGCTCCCTCCCAAGAGGGAGGGCAGGGGCCATTGGGAGGGATGCCAGGCACACTGTCTGTTTCATTCATGTGAATGGGAACAGCTGTGAACAGAACAGACAAAACTCCTGACCCCCGTTTGAGGGGAGAGAGAGACACTAAAGGAATAAGTGAGTGAGCGATAGGTAGTCAGATAATAGTGAGCGCTATGGAGAAGAATAGGGCTGGGAAGTGGGATGGTAGGTACCCCGCCTCACTCCCATGCTCCAGTTCCTTTTCCTGTTCAACTTTCCTTGTAGTTCATAGCACTTAGTCAGTCTAGTGTTCTATATGAATTATTATGTTTAAAGTTGACTTTCTGCACCCCCTACCCTCCTACGGGAAAGGAAGCCCCATGAGGCTCTTGGTGAGCTGGCTCGCTATGTGGAGCCTAGAACATGAATGAGCGGATTGGATACCTCCCCTCACAGAGCCCTCTTACCCTTGGGCCAACAGCTCCAGTCTAACAAAGGGGCAAGTTGGTCTTCACTGTCTGCCCAGTCACCCAGGCTGGATGTTGGCAGGTAGATGGGATGGTGCAGCCTGGGTTATATTGCACGAGTCAGCCATGGAGCCCACCAGGAGTCCTCCTGAAGTGCCGGTCTAGAGGGACAGAGGATGCCCCCCGCCCCCGCATCCGTTCCCTGCCTCCCCCCAGGATCAAGGGCAAAGCCTTTTAATTCAGCACCAAATCTGAGCCAGCATCACAAGTTTGAAATCCTCAAGGCCAATGGCCCTGGTACTGCTTGGTCTGGAGTAAGACAGGAAGGTCTCTTGGCACTCGCTCTCCCATATTATGTGTGGGAATAAGTTTTCAACTACCTTTGGATAAATATCAAGGAGCATGGTTGCTGGATTGTATGGTAAGAGGATGTTTAGTTTTGTAAGAAACTGCCAAGCTGTCTTCCAAAGTAGCCGTATCTTTCTCTTAAAAAAAAATTTTTTTTTTTAATAAGAAACCAGATGCCTGACCCATGTTATCCCAGTGTGGGCTTTACTGGTGTCTTCCAACTCATTCCTCTGTCCTCTGTATCTCTGGTAAATTGACAAGTAGCTTTTAAGGCTTGATCAGAGTCAAGTTCGGCTTTTTTAGCGAGACAACCTCTCGCTGCTTCATGTTTCCGCAAGTAACGTCTTCAGTTCGGGGTTGTTAGCAGCGATTGGGGATGTTCGATGCCTAGATCCATTAATCCATAGAGGCTGCAGAATGGTGAGATTCTAATCCTATCACCCCTTCCTTATTTGTTAGCTGGAATACTTCTAAAAAGAGAAGTGTCCCTCATCCATAATTTGGGTACTCAGCGGTACAGTTTGTATGCAGAAAGGCTCTATTCTTTCCCTTTATTTACCAAGTAATTACCTTCAATGAGTGATGCTAACAGTTAATATTTGTAGAGCACTTACAGATCACCAAATGTTTTTATCAACACCATCGCATTTAATTATCAAAACAACCCTGGGAAGTAGACAGGACAGATGGCACTATTTTTTTAATCTTTTATTTATTTTTTTTCAGAGGAGGGAACTAAGGTCCGGAGAAGTTAAGCGACTTGCCCAAGCTCAGAGAGGAGGTAGAGTGATCATTGCCAAGGTTCAGGGAACCCTAACTGGGCCAGATGCTGCTCTTCGCATGTAAATGAACACATTTGCTTCTCACAGCAAGAGGTGGGATGGGGGCAATGATTGTCCCCATTTCACAGATGGGGAAGCCCAGGGCCTGGAGAGGTTAGCGAACTTGCTCTAGGTCAAAGGATAATAATAATGATTAGTGTTTACTGAGCATTACTGTGTGCCAGGTGCCTTGCTAAGTGCTTAAAACAATATAACAGCGTTCTGCCATCTGCTGTGCGAAGGGTTCTCATCACATGCCAGGCATATACTCTTCATAGCAACTTTTTGGTAACCCTGTGTCACATCGGGGAAACTGAGACCCAGAGTGTCTGGGTTACATTCCCTAGGTCACTTGTATGTGACTAAGCTGGGTTCTAATCCAGTTCTGCTCTGTATTATGCTGTCTCCAGCCCGTGTGCAGCCCGGACTGACGCTTCGATTTTTGTGCCTGTGTCTGCACCTCCTCCTCTTGCCCTCTCCAGCACCCAGAGAGTCTGACCTGGAAGGGAGAACTTTTCCCGTGGGAGGGTAGCTGCCTCCTGCCTTCTCCACCCAGCGGCGGGAGAGAAACTGCCAGCTCATTTGGTGTTAATTGACAAGGGGAGAGAGAGGAGACGAAAAAGGAAAGAAACCTCATTACCTGGCAAAAGAATTAGTGGTTTTAGTGCCTCCGCCACGCCCCCAGATGTAGCTGGCTCTGCCTCTAATTGCTGTTCACCACGTTTCTTCCAATATTAAGCTCACTCAGCCGCACAACTGATCGAAAGGACACGGGTCCTCATGGCTTAGCAGGGAGGGGTGGGAGGAGCTGGGGGGAAGGCTGGGAGGGATGGGGGGCAGGGCCTGCATGGACCAAGTAGCCCACCTTTGTCAGGGGCCACCCCAGTGCCCATCAGACATCATCACAAGGGCCTAAATCACGATGGCCTTAATAATAGCGACCCTGGGTTAATGCTGTTGCTGCTGCTGCAGACTGGCATGAACAGACAAAAATTGGGATCCTTAAAGGGATGTTCTCTTATAGTGAAATGCTGTGTCCTGTTTTCTGCACGGAGAAAGGCTCTTCGGAAGGCAAAGGAAATGGGGGAGAAGACAGGAGGAGGAAAAGCAAGAATTCAATTAAACCCTCAATTTGAGCAGAGTAAATGAATTTGACTTTAGGTGATCAAGAGGGAGAAAACTTCTAATTAGACACTCGGCAATCCTGGGGCTGAGCACGCTTGTGACCCGCCTGCCTGCCTGCCCCATCACTTTTTAGATAAATGTTAAGGATTAGAATGAGATGTAATTAAAATCCATCAATCCCATACATCGGCTGCTGATAGGGTTTGCCGACTGCTCACCTACTTTCTCCTTTATCAGGAGCTCTCACCCCGCCTCCTAACTTCTGTGTTCTGATTGGCTCTTGTCACCAGTCCATCCCTTTTTGAGCAACAGGAAGGCCGAAGCAGGAGGGGCAGTTCTCTGGTGGTCCTTCTTCAAAGGTCAAGAAAATATAGCGAACAGAGCTTATCTGGACATGGCACATTGGCCAGAGGTTTTAAACTGGAGGCCATCAGACACAGTCTTGCTCACATGTGAGTTAAAGAATTTGAAACACATTTCTGGCACTACCAAGTCTGGATATCTTACATAAATATTTGGATTTTCTGGTTTCTTTTGAAACATCAAAAGTCTGGCGATAATGGGCCTGTTCATATTTCCGCACAGTGACTATCGGCTCAAGCTGAATAGCAGCCACCATTTAGACAGGGTGTTTGTGCCTCAGCTCATGACAGCTCCAATCTGGCCTGATTCAGTTATCAGTGTGGCCAGTCAGTCACTGAGGCATTTGAGTGTACAAGCTCTAATCTAGATCTCCAATCTCTAGGCTAAGGGAGATGCCCGAAGGTCCACTCTGAATTCCTCACCCCATACCTTTGTTTACACTAAGGCCTCTGCCTGGAAAGCTCTTCCTCCTATGAAATCCCAAGTATCCTTTACGTCCATTCGAACACCACCTCATCCAGGAAGGATCTCCCGACCCCCAGAAGGAATTTGTCTCTCTGCTCTGGCTTTTGAAGCACTTGGTATCTACCCTCAGACAGCCCCTGTCCAGTGTGAGATGGTGCACCCACTTGCCCCAATGGGCTGTGAACTTTCTAAGAGCAGAGTCAGGTCTGATTTGCCCTGGCTCCTTTTAAGTGCCCCACACAGGGCATGACCCTAGGTAGACACCCAGTGAATGTGAACTGAAGGGAACCGAGCACACCTGGGGCACGACCAGCCTGAGCAAACACGGGGGTGACCAAGGCCACTGTTGCCTCTTTTTCAAGCCCTCTTTCCACTTCTCCTGTCTCCCCTTTCTTCTTCTTTTGTAGGCCCTGGGCTCGAGTCTGGAGATAATTTATAGCAGGAGTTCCCAACCCCCTGGGCCACAGACTGGTACAGGTCTGTGGTCTGTTAGGAACCGGGCTGCACAGCAGGAGGTGAGCAGCTGACCAGCCAGCGAAGCTTCATCTGTATTTGCAGCCGCTCCCCAGCGCTAGCATCACTGCCTCAGCTCCACCTCAGACCATCAGGCATGAGATTCTCATAGGAGCACCGGTTCCTGAGGCCAAAAAGGTTGGGGACCGCTGATTTACAGAAAGGTGTTTGGAAATTTTCACATCACCGTGGCCAAGCAACTCACCTTGCAACTGAGAGTGAAGCGAAGTAATGCTGAACGCAGCAGAGAGATGCGCTCATGGTGGTACATGACAGTGGATAGGTCCATGGGGAGATCCCTTTGGAAAGTGAGGTCTACCAAGTAACATATACAGACTATGATTTGTGTTACGGTCAATCTAGTTTTCTAACCCAGCTGTGACCCGGTGTCACAGGGCAATTCACTTGACCTATCTCAACTTCAGTGTCCTCCTATGAAATGTGATAATCATATTGTAACGTAAATGCCTGACATCAAGCTTTTGATTAAAGAGGCATCCATTTCAAAGACATCCATCTCGAATAAACATATTGCTGGCTACCCAACTAGATAAAGAGCTAAGCTGCCCGCCCATGAATTCCCCTTTCAGGAAGCTCTGGGTGACCTACTTGACTGACTGCTGGAGCGATCCTGCATTTCCTTTCTCATACTTGAATTCTTACTCTTATGTTTGAAATTCACCACTAAAAAGTAAACCCACAAAACCCTAGGCCCCCTACCCCCAATCCCAATAAAGATAGAATCCCAGTCCTCCCTGAGACCTTACTGTGTGGCCCTGGGCATGCTGTATACCCTCCAGGATCTGTGAGTGATAAACTTTGTTTTTTCAAAGTCCCTTATGGTTGTTGCTGAGGTGTGTCTGCAATCATAAGAACCACAAGGGTCTGTCCAGACATGACATTGACTCTGGCGGGGGAAGCGTCTGTGGGGGCTGCCACAAGTAGTACAGGCCCAGGTGAGTGCTCCAAGGCATTCTTAGTTGATAACATCACATATCGATAGGCTGAGCCTGACTCAAAACAAATACCTTGTGTACATTTTTTAAAAAGCTAAACTTTCCACATGACCTGGCAATTCCATTCCTAGGTGTGTATCTAAGAGTAAAGGACACATATGTCCACACGAAGACTTGCATGTGAATGCTCGTAGCAGCTTCATTCCTTGCTTAGACCAGCCCAAAATTGAAAATGTAAATGTCCATCAGTTGGTAAATAGATAAAGAGTGTGGTATATCCATACGATGGAATATTATTCGGCCTTAAAGAGAAACAAGCTATTGACAGGACTAACTAGAACATGGATGAACCTCAGAAACATGCTGTGTGAAAGAAGCCAGACACACGAGGCCACATATTGTATGATTCTATTTATACACAATGTCTAGAAAAAGCAAATCTACAGAGGCAGAAAATAGGTTAGCAGCTGCTGGGGGCGCGCAGAGGGTAGGACAGGAATGAACGTAAATGAGCACAGGGATCTTTTAGGGGTGATGAAAATGTTCTAAAACTGATAATGGTGGTTTTGCTACTTGGTAAATTTACTAAAAATCATTGCATTGTAAACTCGAAGTGGGTAAATTTTATGATATGTAAAATATGCCTCCATAAAGTTGTAAAAAATCGCCTCTGCACGGAGTGGGTGAGACTCATGTGAGACGGCACACATGTGGTGCCTAGCGCAGTCCTTGGCATACCTCAGGCGCTTCGTAAATGTTAGTCCTGCATTTTTCCTTCTTCAGAGCTATCTTTGATTCAGGGCAGTTTCAACGATTAGGGCGAAACAGCCCGTGATTTCTGGTTTTCATCTGAGGCATTGCCTTAAGGATACTATTTTAATGTCTGGGCTTCATCCCTCCAGGCTCCATTGGCCTCCGTGTCCTGTGTTCTATCAATCTTTCCTCTTCGATGGCCTTGTACGTGCCTCCTCCTGTGGGCTCCTCCACCCTGACTCTTACTACGTCTGTCTAAAACCACTGCGACAGCTTCCAGCCAGGCCTGCTCCTTGCCACAGTGTTCTGCCTCCTTCTCATCTGTCCTGCACAAGCTGCTAGGCTACCCCTGCACTCACGAACCTTCACTGGCTCCCTAGTGCCTGAAGGAGAAAGCTGAAGGCTCTGAGGTTGTTTTCTACTCCTTCTGATTTTACTTTCTTCTGCTTCACCTTCAAATGACTTTATCTCTGGCTCTGGAACAGGCAACCTGTGTTTCACCTCTGCATCTTTGCCTGTGACATTCCTCCTGCTGGAACTGCCTTCCCACAACCCCAGTCCTGATGAAACACCCTCCTCTGAGCACTGGACACTAGCGACACTCATTTGGAAGGAAGAAGGGAGTTTGGAGCCAGGCCGACCGAGTTGGTTCAAGACCTGGTTCTGCCATCCAGCAGCTGAGACGCCTAAATACCCTGAGCCTCGGTTTCCTCGTAGGCGAAATGGGTGTGGTATTAATATGTAACATATAGAACAGGTTAGTATCTCCCTTGCTCATAAGATTGTGACATATGCAAATGCAGGGATCATGAACCACACAGCCCACTGCCCCTTTCACAGTATAAGTCCTGGAGACCTAGAACAGTGCCTGGCACAAGGCTGTGTTCAACAGCTTATCTGTGAATAAATGAATGAGTAAATGAATATCTCGGTTGTTTCTCCTTCTAAGCTTGGTAAGTTGTTGGTAAATGGTCTTCTTTCCCTCTTGCCTGCCATTCTTCCAACAAGCATTTCTTGGGTGTCTACCATGTTCTGGCTGTTGGTGTGGGGTTCAGGCTGTGATGGGGCACCACTCTTTCTTTCTCTGTCACAGCCTTGCCACACCCCAACTCCTGGCTCTGCTCTCCTTCAAGCCTACCTCTGGCCCTTGAGACGTGGTCTTCTTAGTGTTTACTCCTGGCTTTCGAGTGTGGAGGCAGATAGATGTCATTATCCATTCTTTCACTCAACTCATTTTTTCCGGGGTAATACTTTGTGCCAGGCAATGTTCCAGGCTGGAGACATGACAAAGATCAGGTCAAACAAATATCCCTGCATTTGTGAACTCTTTTCCAGTGTGGGGAGAAAGATGACCTAGTAGTAATAATAACTAACTGAATAAGCAAACTATTTTTTGGAATCTGATGGCAGTGAGTGCTACAGAGAAGGTCAAACAGGAAGGTGGGTGGTGGTGACAATTTTGAACAGGGTGTCAGGACAGACTTCAAGAAGAAGATGATGTTGGAGCAGATGCTTGAAGGAGGAGCCATGCTAATATCTGGGGGCAGAGTGTTCCAGCAGAGAGGAGAATAAGTGTAAAGGCTCTGAGGCAGGAGCCTGTCATATCAGGCGTGAGGTGAGGCCAGGGAGGTGACAGAGGCCAATCAAAGGTCATGGTTAGGACTTGAGCCTTTGTTCTGGGTATAGGGGAAGCCATCGGAGTATTTTAAACACTGGAGTGAAGTGATCAGTCTTATATTTTCAAAGGATTCCCATGGCTGTTGTATTGAAAACAGACTGTGGTAATAGCAGCAGCTAACATTTATTAAGGACTTACCCTGTCTTAGGCACACTTCCAAGTCCTTTGCCCATTTCAACTCGTTTAATCTACACAACACCATGAGGTGGGTACTGTTCGCTTCATTTTCAAGGGCGGGATAAGTGAGGCTCAGAAAAGCAATTTGCCTCAGTTCACATAGCCCGTACGTGACAGAGCTGGGTCTGAACTCAGATAGCAGTCCAGCCCTGGCACTCATGTGCTTACCACTGCCCTGCACTGCCTCTTGGGTGGGTAAGAGCATGGGTCTAAATTCAGACAGACCTAAATGCAAAACTTCACTTTGCTTAATAGCTGGGTGGCTCCTGGGAAAGCTCTTCAACTTCTCTGTGTCCTAGTGTCCTCATCTGTACACTGGAGATAATAATACCAACCTTAGGGGTTGCCAAGATAAGATGAGCTTGCGTGGGTAAAATTCTTGATGTGTGTGGAGGTAGCATTTCCTAATGAGCTGAAGATTTGGCTGCTCAGCCTGACCACCCCACCCACTCCCAACTCCCTCTCCTGGACCCAGCAAGGAATGAGATGACCTTTGAAGATGGTATCTTACTCCGGGACTTCAACCTACTCTCTCCCTTTCCCTGGGCCTCAGTTTGCCCTTCTGGACAGAGGAAGAGCCGGAGTGGTGCTGGCTTAGATCTCTTCCATCTTTGCAGTTTAATGACTGACCTTGGTAACCTTTGCCTACCCTCCCTACCCACCTGTTCTGCTGCTGAGAGGCGGCCAGGCCTTCTCATGGCCAGAGACATTTAAACCCTTTGCACGTAGGGACTCCACTGTGAGAGCTGCCTCGTTGGGAGCAGCTGCACTGCTCCAGCATGCCCAAGACCCCCAGGGGCCTGAAGCAGATGGCCGCTCTCAAAGTCCAATTATCCACCCGCCCGGAGCCCAGACAGGCCCTCACCACAATAGTCATCATCTGTCTTCCTTGCCCTGGAGAGGGAGCTGAGGAAGGAAGGAGGGCAGCGAGCAAGCTGACCTACCAAGAGGGAGGCCTGTGGGCTGAGGGGTGTTCTGGAAACTGACCACAAGGAATGCGTGTTTGTTTGGGAGAAGGGGCCCAGTTCTGGAGTCAGCTGTTTTAGTTCTGACTCTGCTGTATCCCAAAGAGGTTTCTTAAGCTCTTTGGATCCCTGTTTCGCTGCCTGCGAAATGGGTGTGATATTAGTCCCGGGAGTGGGGGTGGCTCTGAGATAATGGTCTGGGGCGCAGCTGATGGGAAAGCTCATCCACTGCTTGAGCACATTCTTTTATCATGGCACTGGTGGTGCTGGCTTCTGACCATGGTTTCCATCTGTCTCCCATTAGCCTGGGTGCCTGAGAGGGCCAGAGCTGTGTCCGATTCATCCAGTGTCCCCAGCGCTCCGCCCAGAGCATGGTACATACTTGGTGCTCTGTAGTTGATTGTTGAAATGAATAAATGATGGCAAAAGTTTGCTACTGAGTATTTTTCTTTTCTCTCAGGTTGCTGTCAGGGCTACTCCTTGGCAAAATTGAGATTAATGAAATTCGTCTCAGAGCCCTGCCCACTTTACTCTTTCTTTACTTGGTACCTTCTGTCCTCTTCTATCATCAGTCAGCTGTCATGAAGGAAATGATCAGAGTATCTAATTTATACTAAAATGAAAAAGACTGATAAGACTATCTGTCATTCTTTACACTTCTGTAATGGACGACCTGTAATCCAAAGGGATGAAACTTACTGGCCAGCTGCAGGCACTTCAGTGTCCCTTTCCAGCCTCTTCTCTTGGTACTCATTTTTTTTGCTCCTTCCTCATTCTCCAACTTGTACATTTCTAGTTCCACCACACCAGGTAGCTCAGTGGCTCACTGGGACTTCGGAAATCATCCTGGATACTCAGTGCAGGGTACGAAAGATGGTGCTCCAGCCTCTGCTTGAACCCTTCAAAACTAGAAGTACAACTGACCGAGAGCACACTACCCATAAGGCAGCTCATTCTATTGCTCTGACTGATGCTGAAACGTCTCTCCATTCGTCCAGGTTTTCCTGTCTTTCTTCTTGACCAAGAGTCAAATAGAGTAAACTTGTCCCCTTCTATATAATCGCCCTTCTCCTAAATAAAGACCTCTAGACTTCCTGTTTCCTGAATACAACTCGACTGTCATCTTCCCCCCAGCCTTGCTCTTTCTCTCTCTCTCTGTGCCCTCCAGCTTCCGAGGTCACTTTCCACTCTGAAGTCATACCTTGCTCTTGGTTTATTTGTAGAGCTATTACGATAGACAGCACCCTGAGTCCAATGACCTTGTGATTCTTTCCCAGAGCGAGTTCTCAGAAGTCCTTTGAGAAATGGATTTGGGGCATTTTAATGATCAGCATTAGTGAAATAGTAACAGCTAATGTTTGTTGAGTGCTCACTATATGCCAAGCACTGTCACAAGGAGATTTTAATGGATTATCTAATAAAATCCTTATCATAATATGTCGAAATAGGCATTATCATTGTATTCATTTACAGATGGGAAAACTGAGGCACATAGATAGACATTTTATAATGTCCCCAAGGTCAAATAGCTAAAAGTAGTAGAAGCAGGATTTGAACCTAGATTGTTTGATTTTATAGACCATACTCTGACCACTAAGATCTGTTGTTATCACGCAGGTCTGCAGGTACATGTATGCACACATATCACACACACACGTGCACCATATACATCATATATACACACATAAGTACCACACACCACACACACACACACACACACACACACACACACACACACACACACACACAGCTTTATTAGCCTGCGCACGTTTAAAGTATAAAATTTGATAAGTTTTCACTCATTAAACCATCACTGCAATCAAGATAATGAACATTCCTATCTTCATTAAAAGGTTACCTCATGACTCTCTGTGATTCCTCCCTCCCAACCAACCCTCTCCCCAATCTAGTCAACAACTAATCTGCTTTCTGGTTGATATTTTTTAGAATTTTCTAGAATAACTGGACTATCTCATGGTATATACACTTTTTGTCTGGCTTCTTTCACTTAGCATAATGATTCTGGGATTCATCTACACCGTTGTGTGTATCCGTCATTGTTTTTTATTGCAGGGTAGTATTTCATTATCTGAATGTATCACAATTTATATATCCATTCACGTGTTAATGGATACCTGGGTTGATTCCGAGTTTTGGTTATTACAAATAAAGCTGCAATTAAGATTCATGTACAGGTCTTTGTGTGGACATATATTTTTATTTCTCTTGAGTAAATAGCTAGGAGCGGAATGGTTGGATCATATAATAGGTGTATATTTCACTTTTTGAGAAATTGCCAAACTGTTTGCCAAAGTGGCTGAACCACTTTCCACTCCTGCCCACAGTGCATCAGAGTTCCAGGTCAACCATTTTCTTGCCAACACTCGGGATGGGTGGTCTTTTTAGTTATAGCCGCCCATATAGGTGTGTAGTGGTATCTCACTGTAGTTTTAATTTACATTTCCCTAATAATTATTAATGTCAAACATCTTTTCATTAGCCTACATGACATCTACGCATCTTCTTTGGTGAAATGTCTAAATGTTTTACCTGTTATTATTATTATTTTTACAATTAGGTTGTCGTAGCCGTGAATTTAAGGTCTTTCTCCATCACGAGACTGAAAGTTCTGTGAAGGTAAGGATGATGTCTGCTCTGTTCATGGTTATAGATGAGGCTCCAGAGCCCAGAGCAATGCCAGGTATACAGTCAGCACTCAATACATGTTTGATCAATTTTGAATAAATTTGAGTAAATTAGTGAATGAATGAATAAATGAATGCATGAATGAAGAGTGTTTCCGTGTGTGGCTGGAGTTGACTGGATATGCCTGGAGCAAGGTCAGAAGAACAAGCAAAAGCCTCAGGAGAGGGGGCAGGAAGAGTCAAGAATGAAGTGAAGAAGCAGAAGATGGAAGAACAAGTAGAACCCACGGAGACTCACTCTGGGTCCCCGTGAAGATGCTTCCACACCTGGCTCCAGACCCTCCAAGGTGGCCAGAAGATTTTGCAGTAAGCAAATTCTACCTAAAGTGTCAAGGACTTCTAGGGCCCATTGCAAGTCCCAACCTATCCCTCTTTCTATCTTTCGCTGTTATTGGCTCCCCTTCTGCCATAGTAATTGGGAGCCTTACTCCAAAGGAATGACTGACTTGCTAATGAAAGGAAATGACAGGCCTGGTGAGAGACTCCATGGGAGATTTTAGAGCAGTTTCAGTCACAGCTGTGTGCCCTGTTCAGATCGAACAGTTCCAAACTTTGGACATAAAATGGTGTTGCCTTGAGGGCCGAACTGATCCCATAACTGAGAAACTGGAGCCACAGAAAGCTTCTTGCAAGACAAAGCTCATGGGGAAAACTTCCAAGAAGACTGAAAACCAATCTCCCTCCCCCCCCACTACCTTTCACTCCTCCGTCTCCTCAGAAGAGGTCTTATGCTCAGGAAGGGCATTACACTTAGACTTTTAGAGTTATTCTCAGTGAGATTTTATATCAGTCACTGCACTGTGGGTAAATGACAAAGCATTATTTAGTTAAAAGCAAACATTTAAAATAGGGCATGAGTTCTGTGACCCTGCTTTGCCATCTTGTTCATTTTTAATAGCTGGTGGGCCTCAATAGGAATCCTTGAAGGTTCAGGCCCCAATTCCCTGGGGGCTGAAGTTTGGAGAACAAGGGCTTTACCACCTCATGGTCCCACCAGAGACACCCACTGTCCTTTCCCCGAGCTCCAGCAGCCTCAGCTATGCAGAGGACCCAGGATACTTTAGAAGAGCAGATTTGAGCTCAGGGACCCTGGGAGAGTTCAATCCCCAGCAGCCTATTTGGACTCAGAGATCATTCTCACTTCTAGTTAAGTGCAGAACAGAAGAAATAAATCCTGTCCTGCTGTTGAAGAAATCAAGATAAAGATGAATAATTGTGGTGGTCATGAGTGTTATTTGCCAAATATATCTGCTTCTATGTTTTCTGAGCACATGGTATGATTGTACTTCTTAGACCCCTTGCTGTTAGGTGGGGCCATGTGGCTATTTTGACCAATGAATTGGGAGCTGAAGTGATATGGGTTACTTCCAGGTTAGAGCATTTAGTTGCAGATACAAGACTTTCCAGAACATTCTTTCCCTTTGCCATTGTAACCAGCAATGTGTAAGATGATGGCATCTCCATTAGCCTGGGTTCCTAAAGGAGAATGACACCAGCAGAGTTCCTGACCATCCTGTGATGAACATGTAGTATGAGGGAGAAATTTGCCTCTGTGGGGGTTGTTTGTTACTGCAGCATCATCAGGCCTATCCTGACAGATATAGAAAAAAAAAAAACAAAACCATTTGTAAGGCATCTTCTATGCCTCAAGACAATTGCATGAAAGATCTCATTTAATCTGCACAACATCCATGAAGAAGAGGAAGCCATCATTGCCATTAACATGATTGTCAGTTTCCAGATGAGAAGATGGAAATTGGAGAGGAAATTTGGTCCATCCAAAGTCAACCGGCTGAGTCAGGATTTGAACATAGATCTTCAACTGAAAATCCCATGCTTTCCCTAACAAACTACACTATCTGAATTGTCTAATAATCAGTTTAGTGGTTTTCCCTATCTGCTAATGCCTAGGCCCCAGCTGTCTGGGGTTCAGCTCTTTGGGACTGAAGCCAGGGAATGGGGAGATCCTAAGACACTGGACACAAGCCAGGCTGTCCCTGGGTACTGGTCATGGATGCTTTCTTCATTCATCCATCCACAAATGCATTCAGACAGCAAATATTTACTAAGCATTTACTATCATGCCTCTGTCATGACAGAAGCGCTCAACCAAGCCTAGGTCAGAAATGGGGAGAAGAGCCATGAATCAGGGAGGGGTGGGGCAGAGGAGCAGGGAGTGGGTTGTTAAGGATAACAAGATGATTGCCCTCGAGGGGTCAGTGTGGACGGAGGGGCGGGCATGATGAGTCTCAAGGTGAACAATAGCAATAATAATAGCAATATTCGCCATCTAATGAGCACCTACCACGTTCTAGAAATTGTGCTAAGGGTGCTTCCTACATAACATCATTTCTTTCTCACAACTGCCATTATTAGCAGAATGTTACAAAAAAGGAAACCGATACTCAGAGAGTTGAAATAACTTGCAGAAGTTTACACAACCAGCAAGTAGCAGGGTCAAGATTCGAACCCACATCTATCTGTTCCAAAGCCCATGATCTTAGCCCTGTTTCTCTTTTTGAGCTGATGGGTGTCCATCAATGACTCTGGGTACATTAGAGAAGCATGGCTTTCACCCAGGTAGACAGCCCAGCTTGACAAGTGAAGGTGCCTTCGATAGAGTGGAAAAAGGCACTGCTTGGAAAGTGTAAGGCAGCCCGAAGTTTAACTAACACCTCTCCTTGGCTGGCCCTTTTGTGTAGGTAACCACCTGCATATCTGCTCATAGTGGCACTGGAGGCAAGATCTTGCTGGTGATGCTAAGGATTGGGACTTTGGCTTGAGGTCAGTGGGGAGGGCATGATTGAAGCGAGTGGTGGTTGTAGCTGACTCTGGTTTCCTGGAGGCTGGACTGGGTGTAGCAGGAGGAGCTATAGAGGGACAGATTGGAATGGTACAGATGGAGAGGAAGGTGGCCTAAACTAGAGCAGAAGCGTTAGGGGTGGAGGGAGCAGAGAGAGAGGGTCAAGGCTTTATAGGAGGTGGAGTGGAGAGGACATGGTAACTAAGAGGGGACTCAAGTTGATGCCCAGGGTTCTAGCTTAAACAACTAGATGGGGTTTTGGGGGTAGTGTTAGCATGGAGAAGCAGGTATACAGAAAGAGGAAGTCACATCTTAGGGTGGGAGTTAGGGTGGGAGACAAGATCAGTTTTATAAATGTTGATTTAGAAGTGCCTTTCAAATCTTTGAAAAGATAATCCCGCAGACTTGTGTCTTTTCTTCCTTGGCCAACTGCCCTAGTTCCCTTATGTGGGTCAGTTTAAGTGTTTAAACCCTCTTTATTGTCTGCAAGCCATCTGGAATCCTGCCCTCAGAACTGAATGCATGATTGCAAGGATGGTGCAACCACACTGGATCAGGGCCATCCCCTTGCTTTCTGTGGCTTGTGTTGAGTTTGCACTGGCCTGCTTGACAAATGTATGACCCTGTTGACTCATTTTGAGAGTGTGGTTACTAAGGCTCAGAGATTTTTTCACTTGTGTTCTCTTGCTAAGGTACATCTTCTCTCCAATCTTTGGCCACCTCTTGGACATAACTTTAAAATTCTCTTGACCTCGCCTCTTACTCCAGCCTCTGCTGCACTGACCATTTCCATGCAGGCTTTGTGTAGCTTTGTATAGATGTAATCAGACTGTTCTGTCCTCAAGATTTGGCAGGTGCCTCTCAATTCCTGTCTTAAGACTGCTCTGTCACTCCTTTTTGAGATGCCTCTGATGCATGATCGATTCCAAGTGTGAGGGTGTTAATGCCTGTGGATCTACCCTGTATCAATGGGGGGTGGAGTCTGATACATAATGCTTCTTCCAACAACTCTGAGATGCATTTCTTAAGGTCCCTTGGAGGATCAACTCCAAGATGCATCCTTGTATTAGATTTCCCTTCCTCCCATTCCAGTCTCTCTGACTTGCCTTTTGGATCACTGGGGCTACTTTCCAGATAACTAGTGGCTCACAACCTTTTTTTTTTAATACCAGGGGCCAGCGCTCCTATGAGAATCTAATGCCTGATGGTCTGAGGTGAAGCTGATGTGGTGATGCTAGTGCTGGGGAGCGGCTGCAAAATACAGATAGAGCTTTGCTCGCTCGTCTGCTGCTCACTTCCTGCTGTGTGGCTAGGTTCTTAATAGGCCATGGACTGGTACCAGTATCCAGCTGGGGGGTTGGGGACTCCTGAGATAAACTACCTGCACATGCTTTTGTCTTGAGTTCTGCTTTGGAGGACCCCAGGCTATGACGCTCCAGTATTTTCTTAACTTGGACTGCTGGCTCTTTGAATAGAAGAATGAGACTTTACATTTATTCAAATTCTGTGAAATATAAACCCAGAATTGTCTGGTGTCTGAACTAAGGCAGCGAGGTCAGATCAGAGGATCTGAGTGTTGACCTTGCCATGTGGTTTTATTTCCTAAATGGGGGAGAGGGGATCTGTTTCTTTTGGCCACTCAGAAGGTCTCCTAGAAGGTCTGACAATTTTCACTTGCTCCTGAAAGCCTTTGGAACTTTCCTGATGCATTCTTTTCAGGCTTGATTTGGAATATAAAGATATACATATATATGTGTGTGTGTATATATATATATATATATACACACACACACACACACACATATGTATATAT
>NW_006433024.1:18649619-18676422 GCF_000325575.1 Pteropus alecto | reverse complement strand
TATTATGCTAATTGAAAACAGCCAGTCACAAAAGACCGCCATCGTATGATTCTATTTATGTGCAAAGTCCAAAACTGGCAATTCCATAGAATCAGAAAGTAGATTAGCAGTTGCTTAGGGTTGGAAGAGGGGAAATGGGAGTGACTGCTAAAGGGTAGGGCATTTCTTTTCAAGGTGAAGAAAATATTCTAAAATTGTGATAATGTTTGCCTATCTCTGTAAATTTACTAAAAGCCCTCGAACTGTATACTCTATTATATAATATAGTGCAGTATGTAAATTATATCTCAATAAAGCTGTTTAAAAATAGGTGTGTTTTCCCTGCTGATCAGTGATGTTGAGCACCTTTTCCCTGTTGGCCTGGCCATTTGTATGCCTTCTTTGGAAAAGAAATGTGTTCAGTTCCTCTGCCTATTCTTTAATTGAATTGTTTGGGTTTTTTTTTTTTTTTTTTTTTGGTATTGAGTTGTATGAATTCATTATATATTTTGGATATTAAGCCCTTATCAAACATATGATTTATAAATATGTTCTCTCATTCCTTAGAATGCCTTCACTTTCGATGTCAAATGCAAAAAAACAAACAAACAAACAAACAAAAAAAACCATTGCCCAGACTGATGTCAAGGAGCTTACACTCTGTTTTTTTGTGGGAATTTTACAGTTTCAGGTCTCAAATTTAAGTCATTAACCCATTTTATGTTGATTTTTGTGTATTGTGGAAGATAGGGGTCCAGTTTCATTCTTCTGCATGTGCATATCCAGTTTCCCCAGCACCATTTATTGAGGAGACAATAGTATATTTTTATCCTCTTTGTCATAAATTATTGACCATATATGCATACATTTATTTCTGGGATCTCTATTCTGTTCCATTGATCTATGTGTCTGCTTTTATGCCAATCCCATATTGATCACTTCAGTTTTGTAATATAGTTTGAAATTAAGAAATATGATGCCTCTGGCTTTGTTCTTTTTTTCCCCTCAAAATTGCTTTGGTTATTCGGGGTCTTTTGTGACTCTATACACACTTTAGGATTTTTTTTTCTATTTCTATGAAAAAATGCTGTAGCATTTTGACAGAGATTGCATTTAATCTGTAAATTGTTTCCACTAATCATCAGGGAAGTGCAAATCAAAACCACAGCGAGCTATTATTTCACACCTGTTAGAATGGCTATATCGAAAAGAGAAGCGATAACAAGTGTTGGAAAGGATGTGGAGAAAAGGGAACCTTTGTGCACTACTGGTGAAAGTGTAAATTGGTGAAGCCACTATGGAAAACAAAAAATTAAAAATAGAATTACCATATGATCCAGCAATTCCATTTCTAGGTATATATCCAAAGGAAACGAAAATAAGATATTGAAGAGTTATCTGCACTCCCGTGTTCACTGCAACGTTATTCACAATAGCCATGATACGAAAATTACCTAAGTGTCCCTCAATAGATGAGAGGATAAAGAAAGTGTGGTGTTTATATACAATGGAATATTATTCAGTCAGGAGAAAGGAGGAAATCCTGCCATTTGCAACAACGTGGTTGCAGATTGAAGGCATTATGTTAACTAAAATAAGCCAAACAGAGAAAGAGAAATATGGCATGGTATTACTTACATTTGGAATCTGAAAAAAAAAAAAAACCCATCAAACTCAAAATGAAATAGAACAGTGGTTGCCAGGGGCTGGGGGTGGGGGTGGGGAAATAGGAGGAGGGTGGTGAAGGGTACGAACTTTCAGTTATAAGATAAATAAGTTCTGAGGATCTAACGTATACCATGATGAATATTGTTGATAACCTTGTATTGATGTGTAACTGAAATTTGCTAAGAGAGTAGAACTTAATTTCACTCACACACACACACGCACACACACACACGCACACACACACACACACAGAAAGAAAAATGCCAAATATATAAGGTGGTATGTGTGATGATAATTAACTAGATGGGGAGACTCCTTTCACAGTGTGCTCATATATCAAATCACCACGATGTACACTTTAAATATCTTACAATTCTATTTGTCAATTATACCTCAATACAGTTGAAAAAAAGAAAAATGAGTGCATTTTGTTGTATATGAATTGTACCTCAATAAAGCTGAATGGAGCTTCTAATATATACGTATGTGTTTGCGTTTGTGTTTGTGTGCATAGCAGGTGCTGTTGTTATCTTTGTTCTTAAATAAAGAAACTGAGAAACTGAGGCACATGCCAGTTAAGTGACTTGCTCAAGGGATTCGCATCCCCACTGAGCCTTGTACAAATGTAAAGCATCCTGGTCAGCTGGCTTTGGTAGCAGTGGCACCAGGGTGCTGGTACCTGAGCCATGGCAACCACTCAAGACACAGACACTCAAGACGCTCAAGACACAGTGGCCCCATATCTGCTGCTAGGTCAGGAGAGACCCAAGAATCACTTTGATGGGAAAGGCCTGCTGAAAGCAGCTGTCTGGGTGCTGTCTGGGAGCTCTGTGAGCCCTAGAATTTCCATGTGAGTCCTGGCACCTGAGAGGATGCACGTGAAGAGAGGGTGTGTTTTCATGCTGTTTATCGAGGTTGTACCATGTGCTGGAGCCCAGCAAGGTGTTTTTCATTAAATACCTCATTGCAGAGTGTACTCACAGCCATGCCAAGAGATGGATGCCACCGCTTCCCTGTATCATAGAAGAGGTAACAAGGGGTTAGGTGCTTTGCCCAAGGTCCACAGCTGTATGGACTATCTTCCAGAGCCTTCAAGGCCCCCAGGAGCTGGTGCTTTTCTCCACATGACGGCCCTTGTCTGGGGTGATGACCGCCCCATAAGCCCCAGGGGCTGTTGCTAGCACCTGGGTTCCAGTACTGGCCCTGTTTCTGAATTGATATGTGACCCATTGGTCATCACTACCTCTCTCTCGGCCTGGGATTCCCATTTATAAAACAAGGGGTCAGATGGCATGATCAAAGTTCCCTGTGTCCTTGGATGTGGTTTGGGTCCCAAGCATGGTCAGCACAGGGGAAGGGATGTAGAGGGGCAGAGGCCTGCCTGGAAGCCTGGAGGGGAGGCCAGTGCCTGCAGCCTGTCTGAGGGGCAAAGTCTGGGCCAAGGCAGTGCGATCTGATTAATTCAGCCTCAGTTGGTTTTGTTAGCCCACCTCGACCTTGGTGACAACGCAGCATTTAGCTTTATAAGCTTGTTTCCCTTGGCTAAGTCCCTTGGGGAGCAGCCTTTGAAGACATCCAAGCAGAACCCGGCATGTTGAAAGGGCTGCTCTTGCTGGCTCCTGGGGGCCCAGAGAAGGCTTGGCCTGGGGGAGCCTCCCTCCACATAACTATTTTTAAAGAGCTTCTCTCTCCCCAAGGGTCTTCCAGTTTTTTGATGTTGGCTGTTTCCTCCTGCTGCCTGGACAAAGCAGGTGGGATTTCAGAGAATTAAGCAGAGATGTGGCTATGTGACCATTCATTAATGCCATCACCACACAGCATGAGGCTCGGAGGCCACACTGGGATTTGTTCGGATGTTTAATTCATGTTCCAGTGGGGTTAGTTCAATGATATATTTATCCCCAGAATGAAGGGAGAGACTTGAGGCAGCGACATCTACAAGGCCAGGGAGGGTGGGGTTGTGGGGTGGAGCGGGGAGAGAGGGAGGAGGAGGCTCTCTGAGAGAGTTCTCTAAACTCCGAGGCACCTGGACAAAAGGCACTTACAGAGACACTGGTATGGGTGGAGTTAGGCCTATCAGTAGAGGTGACTACATACTCTGGTATGAATCTTGGCTTTACTTTTTACTAGTTGTTTGAACTTGGATATAACTAAATCATAGGTTTTTTTGTGAAGAATAAAATTTAAGGTATATGATTCCCAGAACAGTTCGTGGCATGTAGTTGGCACTTATAAATATTCCTTTTGGATACCCTTTACCATTGTTTTTTTGTCCCTAGACAGACTGCTAGCCATTTGGACAGGGACTGTTGTTCTCATATCTGGGGCCCGGCACCTGGCCCAGAGATTGGCACATGTCCCAGGTGCTTGTAATGTCCATGACTGAAGAAGCTCAGCAGTGGGCAAGGTCCTCCCAGGAGCACCAGCCCTGTGGATGCATCAGACAGCCACCCTGGGGTGTAAAGCTAGGTGAGACAGCAGCGGCTCATGAAGAGACCCTGTCAGAGTGACCCCATGCCCCTTTCTTACCTGTGGCCCAGGCCTCTGCCAGGCTCCAGATGTGCACTACAGGACCTCTGTCCCTGCATTTGGCTCCCTGAGCTGGCAGTCTAGTTGCCATGGAAACCAGTGGTTTCACATAGGACAAAGCACAGAGAGACTCAGCAATGGACAGAAACTTGCAAACACATTATGTAGCATAAGAAAAGAGAGTCTGAAAGGCTATGGGTGCAATAAAGGTTTCACTGCCACTTGTTTAGGGGGAAAAAAACCCTCTACAAGTCTCCGCTGGAAAAGGGTTTTATTGCCATATTTATGTTTTTTTCTTTTCTTCTCTTGTTGATGGCTTTTTTCTCTTGGAGACAGATTCCAGCGGACCACAGTGTGGAAGTGCTGCTGAATACATCGTCAGCCCTGCAGTCCTGCTGTCTGTCCTTCTCTAATGTCATGTCGTTCAAGCATCTTCTTGTTCAGAGTCCCCGAAACTTATTGGGTACCCCCAATTGCACCTGTCTAATTAATGCTGTTTTTGCTTCCTAATGGCCAGACAAGGTTGCACCAGAGGAAAGCATAAGATGGTGTCCCCTCCACCTCTCCAAGAACTATAGTCCTTGTGCTGATGGCAGCCCCTTTTAGGTTTATTTGGCTCCTTGTGTTAAAATCCAAGGATGATGGGACACTCTCACTTCTAGCCAAGAGAGAGTAGGAAAATTGGAATTATCCTCTGGCTGAAAATATCAAAAAACTGGACAAAAATATATGAAACAACTGCTTTTCAAACTTCAGACAACAGGCAATACAAGACTGTGAATTCCGAGAGAAGGAAAACAAATGAAGTGAGCCTGTGGTTGGCATAGCTAACTGCCTGGAGGGAGTTTCCAGGTGCCAGAGCAGGGAGAGGAAATCTGAACAGAGCCCACCAGTCTTGATGAAGAGACTGAGATTGCATTTTGTGGAGGCCGAAGCAACTAGAACTTGCAGGACATAACATAGAACGGAGAGAGAGAGAGAGAGACAGAGACAGAGACAGAGGCAGAGACAGGGACAGAGACAGAGTCAGAGACAGAGACAGAGTCAGAGACAGACAGAGAGACAGGGCAGAGAAAAGGAAAAAAATTGATGAACAAACCAACTAACCTCGGTCAGATGGCAATGAGAACTATGGAAAAAAAACTGATCAGGGTAGTCAGGGGGCAGGTACTACTGTGCTTAACAGGGTGACTAAAGATGGTCTCACCAGGAGCTGACATTTGAGCTGGGCCGGAACTAATTGAAGAAGTCGGCCAAATCAGTGTTAAGAAAACAGTGTTCTAGGCAGAGGGAACAGCAATTGCAAAGAACTGGGAATCACAGCACACCTAGAATGCTTCAGGAGCAGCAAGAACGATGTGGCTAGACTGAAGTGAGCAAAGAGAGTGTGATAGTCGTTTCTCCCTGTCTAATCCATCAGCGGCTTTCATGGGGCATGCCTCTAGAATTCATCCCAGATCTGTCTGTTTTGCTCTACCTCTAGTGCTATTACCTGAATTCAAGCCACCATCCTCTCTCACCTGGACCAGGCTCCCCTCCACTCTCACTCACCCTCTTCCATCCATCCTCCATAGAATAGCCAGAGTGATCTTGCTATTGGTAAACTGGATTATTGTTCCTAATCTTTCATTTCCTCCCATAAGACCGGTATACCCTTTGCAATATGAATTTTCAGTGCCTCCCTTTAGAGTAGACACAATGCCTTCATTTCCTTGTCCCGTCGATGATGGGCTTGGCCAAGCCAAACTTCACAAGCTCATTTAAAGTCACTGCTTGCATCATGTGCATTAACACATGTCATTGACCAAAGCAAGGCACATGATCTCATCTCATGCCATTCTCTCTCCCTTATACATATTTCAGCCAGTCCCTGCTACCCTCTTTTGATAAACACATTTGCAATCTGCTAACCAGGGCTGCTTTGAATGACTTAAATTGTCAGGTCTGATTTTGTTCTCTGAAAGTCAATTTTTATTTTTAATTCCTCCAGTCGCTCCATGGAGCTGACAGCTCCCCACAGCATGTGAGATATGCCATAGCCAGGGAAGATCTTGGAGAAAAATAAGACCTTCTTCAGGAACAAAGCAGCCTATGTGGTTTTCCTGACAGCCTGGACTAATTGTCTTTTCTTCTGCTCTCTACTCTAAGAGTAGTTAAAATAAGAATGACCCAGACATTGTATCTCCAGGTCGATTCCCAGGGTTGATAGCCTACCTGAAAGCCTTATGCCCCATCATGATGTCACAATGCTTTCCAGAGCAGCCATAGGGGATGGCGGACGAGGGTAGGAGAATCTCAGTAGGAGCCCTTTATAGTGTGACCTTTTTCTCCACTACAGCCATAGCAGGAGCCAGGTGAGAGGGAGGCAGCAAAGGTGAAAAGGATGTGTGTCCCATACACATCAGCCCCACGTGTGCTCCCTTTTTCTAGTAGTGGGATTGGCTGCTTTTGCTATGTGGTCTGCAAGATGGCCAGGTGTTTATAAAGCTGAGAGAACATTGGTGGTTTCTGCATTATTTATTCTTTTCTTCTTTATCCCCAAGGACTCATACAATTAAAGCATTTAAGCATCCAGTCCTTCAGTTAGCAAACATTTATTGAGCCATCTACTAGGTGCCTAGCCCTACGCTAGGTACTGGGGACACAGATGTGAACAGGTCAGATGTGGCTCTTGCTTCTGTTGACACTCTAGAAGTAGAGATTAAACAAATACACTGACATTGTCATCAAGACAAAAGCTACAAAGGAGAAATTTAAGGAGCAGGAGGAGGATATTATAAGAGAAGGTAACCTAGTTTGGATTTCAAGGAGGTTTCTGGTATTTACTTTGAGACTGGAAGTGTGAGCAGGCACTGAGACATGAGGCTAAAGTGAAAGTTCCTGGCTGAGAGAAATAGCATGTGCAAAGGCCCTGAGGCAAAAAGGCAAACTTTGGGAGATCTTAAAGATCACCTGGACCCATGCCCTTCCCTATTTTACAGATGAAAAACCTGACAGGGGGACTGACTTGCCCAACGTCACATGGTGAATTAGGAGCAGGATGGAGATTGGATCCTGAGTGCCCATTCCCAGTCTAGCTCTTTTTTACTTGTTCCCATCATGCCTTGGGCTCCAAGCGTCTCCTGATTTCTTCTTGGGTCAAGAGTGATCTTGACTTCTCTGCCTCCAATCTCCACCTTTCACTCCCAGCCCTAGATTCCTTGACTTGGAGTGGGTCACTGAGAAATTGTGAAATAAGAAGAAATATATATGTAAACAGGCTACTAGGAAAATCTTTTGCTCTAACATGTAGTCTTTGACCCAGTTCCCAGCACAGAGTTCCTAGCCTTTGTAATTTTCTAAGTGATAAAGAACGCTAGAAGCACTGTTTGTTCTAATACTTGGCCTTTAACTGGCTCCTGACATGAACTGTTAAATCCCTTGGAATTTCCTAGTGATAGAAGTATTTTTTGTTCTAATGAGGTGACCCTGGGTGGGCTCCTGGATGGCTCCTGGATGGGGGATGGACACCAGAAAGATCAAGCCATGATTAGAAGTTGATTGATGATGCCTACATGTTGACGCCTTTGTAAAACATCTAGTGGTATAGGGTTCAGAGAGCTTCCAGGTTGGTGAACAAATCTACATATCAGGAAGGAAATGTGCCCCAACTCCACGGGGACAGAAGCTCTGTGCTTGGGACCCTTCCAGAACTTGTATCTCTCCATCTGGCTGTTCATCCATCCACATAGCTTTTATCATACTCTTATTATATAATAAACTGGGAAATGTAAGTGTTTCCCTGAGTTCTGTGAGGTGCTTTAGCAAATAATTGAAGGGATGGAGGTCATGGGAACTCCAAGGGATGGAGGTCATGGGAACTTCTGGTTTTTAGCTAAGTTGGATGGAAGTTTTGGGTAACCTATGGACCTACTAGGTGATTGGGATGTCAGTCTTTTCTTGCTTTTCAGACTAGACCTGAAACATCGGCTCTTCTTGGGTCTCCAGCCTGCTGGCTTTCAGACTAGAACTCATCTTACTGGACCTCCTGGGTCTTCAGCTTGCTGACTGCAGATCTTGGGACTTCTCAGCCTCCATAACTATGTGAACCATTCCTTATAATAAATCTGTTTCTGTATGTATATATCATCCTATTGGATCTGTTTCTCTGGAGAATCCTGACTAATGCACCTTCCCTCTGCCCTCTCAGGTTCAGTGACTAAGGAGTTCATGGGCCTCCAAGGTCCGATATCTGCAAGGTGTCTGTTCCCAGGGACCCTTCCTAGGACCCCTGGTCCAACGGGATCATTTCATTGCCTTCATCTCCGCCCTGGAAAATATCTTTGCACCTCACTCACAAGGGAAAAAAATAAGGGTGAAGCAGAACCAGTCTAGAGTCTTGCATTCAAGCTTTGAGTCTGCCACTGGCTTAGAGACCCTGAACCTTCCCAGTCCTCATCTGCTACAGGCTCTGATGGTCTCTTACTTCTCACTCCACAGGATTGTTCATGAGGGTAAAAATGGGATCATGAATTTTTCTCTCTCCCCACACCCTCTAGGCTATAAGGTGTGTGTCTACAGGGCCTGACCTTGTCATTCTCATCTGGTTGCCTGGCTCAGGACCTCACTGTTTTCATACTGTTTTCCATGAATGTTTGATGACCAACTGAAAATGTGTATGAGGATCCTCCACGTAATTATAGGAGACACCTGTCAGAGGCTCCAAGACCCAGAGATGTCCAAAGATATTCTATTAAATGAGATGGAAATTAACTGACAAGCCAGGCTGGTGCGCTGGCGGTGGAAGAAAGCACTTTGGAATCCAGGGTCATCAGCAGGCTCTATTTCAAATATATTTTTAAGCAAACGGTAGAGTCCAGTGAACCGTGGACATGAAGCTCTTTCCAAATGAGTCTTTAATAATGTAGTTATACAAATTGAGCCTAATTAAATTGTACCCATTGAAAATGCACTGCTATACATCTGTATGATGAAATCGGAATCAAAAAGCAATACAGAATAGATGCTAAGGTAATTTTCCACTTGTACTAAGCAAGCTGGGATCTTCAAATTGCAATTGCGTTAAGTGCCCACGTGGGATTATTAAAGGGCCAATCCTCCGGGTTTATGAATTCTCAAGGCTGGCACCATCTTTCTTTCTCTCTGTTTGGCTGCCTACCCCTTGGCCTTAAGAGCAGGAGGCAGAGGAGGGTAGGAAGGGCTTGCAGACTTTGAGGTCCTGCCAGCTTCTCTCTGATCCTTGAAAACACTGAATGTGCCCCCTCCTAGAAACCTCTGCTCTTGCTGCTCCCCCTGCCCAGAACGATTGCCCTTTAGGTCTTTATGTGGCTGCCTCCTTTTACCATCCACATAATGGGCTTACACACAAGCTCCCCTGAACAAGCGCTCCATGAATACCTGACCTAAAGTTGCCTGTTCTGCCAGGCTCAGCTCCGTCACACCTGCTTGCTCTGTCTGCTACAAACATCCCTCTCTGGGATGCATCCTTTGTTCTGAGCTCTTGTCTTTCCACTTCTCCACCCCACCCCCACACCTAAATGAAAACTCCAGGAGCTTAGGGACCTTGTCTGTCTGTCTTGTTCCCTGCTCTCACCTCAAGGCATTGACACAGAACAGGTGCTAAAAGAATACTTGTTGAATAAATGGATGTCAGAGCTGGAGGGTCCCGGAGGTCAAACAGCCACCCCATTTTGAAGCTCAGAGAGGCGAAGGGTTTTATCAAGACTACCCCGTGAGTTGGAAGGCAGCAGGGGCAGCTTTGGCTTCTGGTCCAAATGCTCTCCTCATTTCTCCTCTAATTTCCCAGAATAGAGTGGGAGATCATCCAGTGGGCATGGGCCCCAGAGCTGAACCACCTGGATTCAAGCCCCACCTCTGACTTTCTACATGTATTGAACCCAGGCAAGTTCCAGAATCCAGTTCCCTGCTATATAAAATGAAACTAACAATAGCACCCAACTCCCGGTGGCTGTGCAACCAGCTCTACAAGGTAATGGTATTATCCCGACATTTCCATGGAAGAAGGAAAAGCTCAGAGGGTTAGGTGACTTGCTCAAAGTGACACAGCCAGAACAGTCTGCCCTTGACATGGTCCCAGGATTGCTGATTCCCTGCCTCCCAGAGTCCTCCCCTTCCGGCCCCCGCTCCGACTACCCATGGCCTGATTCATAAGAGCAAAACTGCTGACTTCTGCTCACTAGCCTCTCTCCTGACAAGGCTGCCTTGTGTCAGGTCTGAAAGACAAGTTTACAAGATAGATTAAAAAGTATCCTGAACAGGGAAGCTGGTTTACATGCCCTCGGGGCCAATTCAGCTTTTGGCTTCTAATGAAAACAGACTCCTGGTTCCCCCATGAGCTCAGAAGCAGGCAGGGATGGCTGCAAGGAGGCACGAGGCTGTCCTCAATCTTGGGGGCCCGGGACTTCTCCCCCTTGGACCCCCTCTGTCAGTTTACCCCTTCCTACCTGCTCAGTCTCCCATTTTCAGAAACTTACAACAGAGGGTCTCAAACTGGTGGGATGTGAGTCCATTCTGGCTGCTGGATGAGATAAGATGACCCAAGTAGTATTATTTTTCAAAAGAATTGAGCCAACACTTAAGAGTCAGGTGGTTACTTATCTAAAATAATAGATTTCTAGCTTCTCTTTAAAAAAAAATCTGAAGACTTGTGGACAACTCCAGAGCAGGTGTGTGCAAACACACACACACATACACAGGCATGCACGCACGCACGCACGCACGCACGCTCCAGCCCCCATGGCAACGTCAGGCAGGGCAGAGCAGCAGCCCCCTTTCTGGACAGGGCAAGTTTCCCACAATTCCCACTTCTCCCTGACGCTCCCCTGCCCCTCCCCTTATTACATTTCCTGCTTGTTCCCTGGGGCACCCGAGTATGAGACCCTCATCCTGCTGATGGGGACTTGGTCTAGTGCATTAACTTTAATTTAGTCAGAGAGGGAATGTGACTTGTGCAAGGTTTCCTGGAAAGTTGACCACAGAGCCAAAACTAGCACCCAGGATGTCCCCTCCCAGGGAAGCATGTGCTGCCCTGAGCATACTTGGGTTTCGGGGTTCCCTTCTTTGATGTTGGAAGGCATTTGCAACCTCCTCCGCATAGCTCCCACCCCCACAACACGGCTGCCAGAGAGAGTATTGAAAACTCAGGTCTGATCTCATTATGTCACTCACTTCCCAGCTTTGAGAAAAAAGAATATTTTTCTCAGTCTAAGGAGGAAATCAATCTCCTTGGGATGACATTCCAGGCCTGCACTGTGTGGCCTCAGCCCACCTTCCTGCCTAACCCTGCCACACTGTCTGACCCTGCCCTGCAGCCCGTTCTAGCCACGCCGTTGGACCAGTCGCTCTTCCACAAACGCAACACCGTGCTCTGTCTTCAGGCCACAAGACATTCCCCTTCTACCGATGAAATTCTGCTCGGCCTTCAGGCCCCCGCCATATCACTTCCTCCGAGAAGTCTTCCTTGATCCTACTCTTTCCTTTTGCCACTCTGTTCATCCCCCACCCCACCCATTATAGCACGGATTGCTGTGTTTTGGCCCCAGTTGCCTTATTAGCCTTATTTACCTGCTGGCCTAGTGGTAATAACTTTTACTAAGTGCTTAGTGTGTGCGAGGCTGAGCCCATTATATGGATTAGCTCAAAAATTCAATAGTCCTTTGATGTAGGTAGATCTCTTTATTTGTTCGTATGGAGAAACTGAGGCACAACAGGGTTAAGTAGCATATCTAAGGTCACTCAGCCAGTAAGCGGCCGCGGCAGGACCCAGCCTACATCTGGAGTCCCAGGTCCCACTCTCCATGCTGCGGGTGAGAGCTCAGAGCAGAACCGTGCGGGTCCCTCTCTGATTCACAGCTCTGTACCCCGGTCAAATGAGCCCAGAGTGTGTCCTCAGAGTCAGGGCCAGATGGGCAACTCCTGATGCAATTTCCTTCATTCTTAGTAGCTCGGAACCATTGCCCAACCCCCATTCCCAGCCTCATTGTCTTCTAATGGAAAAAGCCTAGAAAGCAGCATGTCTTGTGGGGCCGCCACAGACCAGAATGGAATTTCCCCCTAAACCCCACGCATCCAGGCTTTTGCGCATGCCATTCCCTCTGCCTGTGCTTAAGACCGCACACTCAGGAGGGCAGGGACCATGTCCGGCTCGCTTACAGTGGTATCTCCAGCACCTGGAACAAAGCCTGGCACATAGTAGATGATCAATAAATATTTGAGCAAATGCAAGGAAAGGAGGGAGGAAAAGAGAACAGGAGAAAGGCAGGAATGAGGAGAAAAGGGGAGGAAGGAAAAATAAGAAAAAGAGTGCCTAGTTCTTTTAGCTCTTGCTATGTTGCCAGGCTGCACTTTCAAACTGACAAAGCATCTTGTCCCTGGCACAGGGTATGTGTGTGTGTGTGGGGCGGGGGGCGGTGGGGAGGAGAGGGACAGTGGGAACAAGAACAGGAAGGGACAGACTGCTCTCTTTACCCTCCGAGGCAGCATCTGAGTGAGGCCCTTCATTCGCAATTATTCTCCTACTGAGAACTTCTCTCCTCCCACCCCAGCCCCCAGAACAAGGGCAACAAATTAGGACCAGCAAGGGTGCTGGGATGAGTCCGATCATGGAAGTGAGCACCAGAAGTTGGGCCTGACCAGAGGCCGAATCGAGGACGAGAAAGATTAGAGCTCAAAGAAGACAAGAGTCCTAGTGAGCAGGGAACAGGAAGGAGGCAGGCGCCTGATGGGGAGGCAATGGCTGCCCATGGCCATGAAGTCCATGTGTGAGCAGCCTTACCTCTCATTGCCTGATAAAATGTGACTGTGACTTGGTCACAAATTAGAGACAGGGTCCCAGATTAGCACTGGAATTAAGTACCGTGAGAATTCAAGGGGAAAAAATTCACATAAAATTCAATTTAAGGATTAAGCAGTCATGCTTTCTGGTGAAGTCATCCTCCTGTGGTTATTAAATCACCCTGCCTTTGAGCAGGATCTCTCACCTGAGGGTCCTCAGCTGGCAATGGGTTGCACACTGGCTTGACACACAGTGCCCCTGGTCTCTGAGCTCATTCTCTCAGGTCCTTGGGGAAGGAGAGGCTATACCTGCTTGCCCCCACCCAACAGTCAAGACACCCTCCAATCACTGCTACTGCATTTTGAAGAGTGAGAAAGCAAGAAGGTGTGGAGGGGGCCAGGCGAGCCCGTCCTTCTTGCAGGCAGCTGTGAGTTTGCAGACTGAAGACAACGTCATGCCACACGAACAGCCTTTGGAGCAGGCAGGCTGCATGCAGGCTGGAAGGTAAGACTCTGAATGGGTCTTAGAGACCTCAAGTCTACTCCACCCCAGACGAGGAGAGCAAGATCTAGAAAATAGAGGGACTCACCCAAGGCCACTTGGTTAAGTGTCAGGGCTAGAATTGGGCCCCGGGAGAGCTTGATATCTGGCGTTCATTCCTCAGTGACAGCACAGGCCATTCAAGCAGGCAGTTAGAGCCTGGTAACATCTGTCCCAGAACTTTGATTGGAATTATCAAGAATAAGGTACTTTCTTTATCCTAAGTTTCCTAGCTGGTAACATGTAATCCTAGAGCAGCTGGAGCTCATCTGTGTCACCAAATGGACGGAATCTGCGCACCTGGATCCAGCCATGCCTGCATGAAGTAAACATTGCTGGTTTCAGTTACATGAGTCAAAACTTTTCAAGTCCAAACCATTCGAATTCCTTCCCCCAAAACTTTTCAAGTCCAAACCATTCATTTCTGCCATTTGTAACTGTTAGAGTCCTGGCTAATACAATTTCCTTCTCCTGGAAGAGATATTTCAAGCTTCTGAAAATGGCCTGCAAAGCTCTGCAAGACTCTTTGAACATTTTGTGCCACTCCCTTCTGGCCCACAAAGTTTCTGCTGAGAAATCAGCTGACAGTCTTATGGGAGTTCCTTTGTACATAACTTCTTTTCTCTTGCTGCTTTTAAGATTCTTTCTGGGTATTTATCTGAAGAAATCCAAAACCTTAATTCAAAAAGACATGCATCCTTATGTTCCTTGCAGCATTTTATTTACAGTAGTCAAGATATGGGAGGAGCCTAAGTATCTATTGATAGACAAATGGATGAAGAAGATGTAGCACGTATATACAATGGAATATTACACAGGCATAAAAAAGAATGAAATCTTGCCATTTGCAACAACATGGATGGACTCAGAGGGTATTATGTTAAGTGAACTAAGTCAGACAGAAAGACAAATACTATCTGATTTAACTTACATGTAAAATTGAAAAAAAAACAAATAAATGAACAAATAAAACAGAAGGAACTCATAGATGCAGAGAACATTTTGATGATTGCCAGATGGGAAGGGGTTTGGGGAGGAAGGATGAAAAAGGGGAAGGAATTAAGATGTGCAAATTGCCAATTGTAAAAACAGTCACAGGGATGTAAAGTACAGCATAGGTAATACGGTCGACAATATCGTAATAACTATGTATGTCAGGTGGGTGCTAGACACATTGGGGTGATTGCTTTGTAAATTATATAACTATCTAACCACTATGTTGTGCATCTGAAACTAATACAATATTGTACGTCAACTTTAACTGAAAAATAAAAAAAATAAAAATAAATAAACAAAACGAATTTTTTAAAAAAGCTGTGCAGGACTCAGCACAACTGCCCCGTACCCCACCTTCCCCATCTCTGACAATGCAGGCTTCATGCTTCTGCCACACCAAACACTTGTGGGACCCACATTCGTTCCCCTCAGTCTTTGTGTCTCTATGAATGCCACTGTCTAGCGTGCATTTTCCTCTTGTGCCTGGAAAATTCCTCTTCGTTTTCCAAAATTCTTCTGAGTAATAACTTTTTTTCCTTCACACTATTTCCTCCTCCATGCCATGTCAGACATACAGTGTTTTTCTCTTGGTTTGGTGTGGACCATTTATTCATTTGCCTTCCCCTAGAGTGAAGGGACAAGTTCTCAAATGTTCTGATATCTCACATGCTTGGTACCTAGGATGGAGCTGATTAAATGTTGCAGAATTGAACAGAATATGGAACAGAAAGACACTAACCAGACAGGATTGGCTGATAGCTCTCATAGTCAACCGGGGGGTGGGATCTTCTGTCCCCAAATATCACTTCAAGTCATTTGCCAAAACTGGCCAATCCGTTCAAATCCTGGCTCTGGCACTTCCCACCTGTGTGACTGTAGGAAGGACCCTTAACATCTCTGCACCCCAGGCTCCATTTCCCTCTTTGGGTTGGACTTAGTGACATGGTGTCTGTAAAGAGTTTGGAACAGTATCTGACACATTGTAAGCATTCGGTAAATGTTTGGTATTATGATTCACTGCGGAGAAAACAGGGCGAACATTAACAAGAACTTCGATGAGGACCTTTTGTACCTTTCACGACGACTCTGTTTCATGTTAAATGATATTTTACGTGAGTGCTTACCATGTCGCCCTGTTTAATTGATTTAGAAGTACTTCTGAAAGCTTGCTACTGCCTAGAGCATGGGTATGCTGTTTAAATGTGATTAACAAAGATGTTTGTGGTCATTTTATAAAATGTAGAGCATCAGGTCTTTAGTGAAGAACATCGTTACATCGTTTCCACGGGAGAATTAGATTAGATTTAGATCATTTCAACTAATAAGTGCATTTTACAAGCCCAGGCTCTTCCAAGCCAGGTGAAAAAAAGAATTCAGAAATGGAGGAGCTCACCGCAGAACTGGGCTTCCAGACCCTGCTCACTTCTTGGCTTTGGTCACCAGAACTGGGCATGGGAGCTTCATCTTCCTCCCTGGTGTAGCCACATAACATCTTTGGCTCCTGGGAAAACAGTGCTTTCCCATAGGACTCTGTCTAATGATTTAAAAGCTTACGTCAATAAGCTCTAGACCCCCCCTTATCACAAGGGGATCTAGAGTAGAGGAGGGCAGATGAGAGTCAGTTACCAAAAGCCTCCTGGGTGCCAAGTGTTGTGCTTTAATGCATTGCTTCCTTAAACGTCACAGCATCCCTGAGAGAAAAGCACTATGTTTAGAACCATTTCGCAGATGGAAAAACGAGCCCCAGAGAGGTGAGCTGACTTGCCTACACAGCATGGTCACATGGAGTAGAAGCCTCGTAAAGCCTCCTGGGTGCCAAGTGTTGTGCTTTAATGCATTGCTTCCTTAAACGTCACAGCATCCCTGAGAGAAAAGCACTATGTTTAGAACCATTTCGCAGATGGAAAAACGAGCCCCAGAGAGGTGAGCTGACTTGCCTACACAGCATGGTCACATGGAGTAGAAGCCAGAGCTGTTTCGCCCCAAGGCCTGTGCTTCTTCCACACCTCATCCTCTGTGTCTGGGGTATATCATGTCCAAGAGTCTTTCCATAACCTGCCTCTGGGCCACTCTGCCTCAGCCCTCACCCCTGTGCCTTACTGATTCCTACTGCCGGCCCTGATGGAAAATTCCAGAACAAATTCTCTCTTGGGTTCTACACAATGACCATTTCTTACAGTTTTTAAGTTACTGTAGAAGAATCAACTTTCAACAGGATCTTTGCCATGAATGCAAGAGTTTCTAAGTAGCATAGCCCATCGAGGAAGGACGATTCACGATTCATACCCTGCTGTGATTTATTCCAAGGTTATGATGGATGGTTCATATGTCCTCTGAAATGCTCCTCCAAAGGTGTTATTAGATGAACTTGGGATGTGAGGTTCAGAGACTCAGGAGTCCAGAGAAGTCGGACCATCTTGGGATTGGCTGCATGTTTGGGATTTGGTTTACCTTTTGTGGAAGAGGGACTGTGTTGCTGTCAAGATGTCAGGAGAGCCCCTGGGGACACTGAAGTGTGAAACTGGGCTGGCTCAGTCCTCTTATCCACCACCTGACAGCAAGAAAGGAAGTTAGCCCCTCTGTCCTGACTCTTTTACACTGACATGCAGACAAGGGTGTTCATAAAAGAGGTAAACCCCGGGCTAGTCTCTTATAACAACATCATGTTCTCTCCTTCCTCAACTTGCCTCTGGATGGTGAGGACTCTGAGGACCTTAAGAGAAGCAGAACTACAACATGGAAGGAGCCTGGGTCCCTGAATGATTGCATGGAGCAGCACTCCCTCTCTTCCTGCTTTGGACTTATTGCATGAGTAATAAACTCTTCTTGCATTAAGTGCCTGAGATTGGGGGTTATTTGTTATAGCAGTTATCCTACACTGACTGATACACTGTGCTTCACAGACTCAGTCTTGTCTGAGTCTCAGCCTTTTTCTCAATCTGAATCTCAGTGAGCCTTAAATTTTACCATCTGTTATTTGGTTTCCAACCTCACGAATCCTGGAGTAATTCTTATCTTGCTACCTTGATACCTGTGCTAGTGGTCTAGGCTCCTCTCTGGTTCTTCTAGGCCTCCTGAGAAGTCACCACTCATCTCCAAGTACTAAAGTAAGGTGTTAAAAAAACAGACTAATATCTCTGGACTGAGAGTTGAGCCTTTAATTCCAATATAGGCTCTACCACAAACCTGCTGCACGACTGTGAATAAGTCAGTTCCCCTCTCTGGGTTTCAGTTGCTCCATCTATAAAATATGAAAGATAGACTTTAAACTTTTAATTGTGGCAGTTAAGCTGGATTCAATTGCTAAAAAAGATTCATAGGACCCCAAATAGCAATACTTACAAATCTACAGTTTATTACAGAAATAAGATATAAATAGAGACTGCATTAATGTCAGAATGCAGTACTTCATGGGATCTGGAGGCTCCTAGCATCCCCCCTCTGTAAGGGGCTCGTGTCTGGAATACCTTCGAACTGGGGAGGAGACTCAGCTTAGGTGTTTTTGTATTTTGCTGGTCATATTGTCATTTTCCTGCTATGTAACCAGCCTCGACAGTAGAGCTCTTCAGGAGTCTCCCCAAGACCAGGTACAAATCATCAGTCTCACTGTTATCCATAAACAATGCCGTCATAAGCTGCCCTAAAACTCCTCCAACCCCTGCTTACAGAGTCTACCACGTCCATGCCCTGATCAGGGTCAGTGCCATGCAGGGCCTTTAGCAAAACAGCTCACACACAGTCCACGCTCCTGTCCCGTGGGCCTGGCCTTTTTACAACCAATCATCCTTGGTTTGACCGTCATTAAAATGCTTACATAGATATCAAATGTTTGTAATACTCAGTGACAGATTGGTCCAGATTTAAACAGACAACTGGACCATCTTTTAATATCAGAACAAATTTTCTCATATTTTTGTACTAACTTTACAATTCTTCTGCCTCCCTGATCCACAGCCATCTGCACTTGATGTATACATTTGTCGAGTGATTAAGAGCTGTAATCAATCAAATCTAAATTTTCTTCAGGCTAATTCTCTTCCATAGGCATAACATCCCAAAGGATTTTTTGATTCACTTTCCCAATACATTTGATCACAAGCATTGATATTACCATAAATTCTATTAGCTTCTACAATATTAATTTTACTTATGAATCTCGTATTATATCAGACGGCGGTATCATGTACTATCTTGGATATGTGGTTACAGTATAAATGAGGCATAATTACAGCATAATTATTTTGTCTCTCTCAAGAAAATCTACGTTTTCCTATATACCATATATTATTTCTGGTTAGAATATAAGTTAGAGACCACACGACTATTATTTCAAGATTCAATACCTCTTGGGATATAGCCAAATTCCTTTTCTAAGATAATGTGATTTGACAGTTACTGGTTTCCAATGGCAGGGATCTTCCATGAGGGCTCATCTATGCTGGGAATATTACAGCTCTTTTGATGACAGTCCTGGGTTTAACAGTTCTTGGATACTTCAACTTAAAGAGAGGAGAGCTTCTGGGTTGGGAAGGTGCCCAGCAAGTTAAATCAGTACATTGGGCCGGCTGGTATTCAGATCTCAGAAGAGCAATTATTCTCTCCTCTTTTTGCAAGAGGCCTCGGATCATAAACATATCGATTTCCTATCAGGCTGACAAGCTGGGCTGTGGCATGAACAAGCTCTCAGCATGAAGGGGAGGCCTGGATAAGTCCCCTGGTTTTGCTGAGTCATCTTGGAAAATGCTAATGCCTGCCCAGGAAGAGCCTCATTTGCTGGGAAGACTGGAGTTCCCTGCCTCTCTGTCGTGGGCTATGCCACTATCCCAGGTCGCCCTTGAGTGGCTAACTTGACCCTGGTACTCTTGCCTGTGGTATTAATGGTTTGGGCTTAAACCATGTGCTGAGCAAGCATTTCCCTGACACCGACTGTGAGCCTGGCTCCTCCACCCGAGTTACCTTCCTCAGTCCTCACATCTCACCCTAGGTGAGGCCAGACTGTTTATGTCCTTGAAAGATGACTCTATAGGGAAAGTGACCTTACAAGTGCTGCAGGAGAGACTCAAACTCAGGTCTTCTGGCTCCATGGGCTCCCCATTCTTCGGGCCTTCCAGGACTAGATCATCTGTGAGATGAAGGCCTCGTCTGGGCCCCAGAACGACCGGAGACAGACTGAATGCTCATACAGGCCTGGGAGACCGCAGAGTGGGCTGAGGAGTTCTTGATGGGCTTTCCACATGCTGCTGTTGCTGAATGTCTGTCTCTGAAGCCTTATTTCTGTTGACAAAGGCCTTTTCAAACAGTAATGCTCTGAGGCAGAATGGGTGCCACGTCTTCCCATTTTACAGATGAACAAATTGAGGCTGTGGGAGGTTGTTGACTTCACCGGGAACCAGGATCAGGTCTAGGGCTCATTAGGGTGACTTCTCCAGTGTCCAGCATAACACCTTTCACATTAGCAGGTCTTCAATTCTTTTTGTCAAATGAACGCATGAACGAAAGAACAGATTTTCCATTTCTCTACTTAGCTTTGGGAATTCTGAAATGACCACATGAAAGATGATGGCCCATTAGAGCAAGAAATGGCTGTAGAGATCATCTAAACCCCTCATTCTACAGATGAAGACACCAAGGCTGAGAGAGACCAGTGAGTTGCCCATCATCACACAGCCAGTTAGAGGCAGAACAGGCAGTAGACTCCTCGTTTAGTGCTCAGAGCGATCTAATTGATCTCAAAGGCTTCCCACAGAGGGAACAGTACTGCTGGACCAGGAGAGACATGCTTTACAAACAGCCCCTTTGGGTGGGCAGGTGCTTGTGGAGAGAGGTGACGGCTTCTCAGAGCTGCCTGTACTGGAATGAGGGGGGCGAAGCAGGACCTGGAATCCAGCAAGCTTTTCTGCAGCTCAGAGGGATAGGAAAGGGAAAGGCTCCTGAGGGCTTCACTAAACGTCTTGCGTGGTCTCAGAGCCAGAAGTCAGAAATCAGCCTATCAGGTTCATTTCTGCAGATTCCAAAGGGGAAAAACCTAAGGGCCCTGCCCCCATGGAGCTGTGGCTTTCTGTGGGCAGGGGGAGACAGACATGCCACAGGACTCCCAGCAATAATTAAAATGTAAAATTGCAGAAATGCAGATCCCATAGGAGAGGTGTAAAGTGTCTCCAGCTCCCAGCTTGTCTGTTTTCTCTGTTTCCTCACCCCTGCCCTCTTGTCTGTCTTCCTTAGTCTGCTTTCTTTCTTTTTTTCTCTATCTCCTATGGTCTCCACTCCCTGGCCCCATCCCTCCCTCCCTCCCTGCTCATCACTCTGTCTCTCCATCTCACTGTGTTTCGAGGCCCTTGTCTCCATCTCCCGCTGTTTACATGTCTCTGTTCCTTGGTCTCTGTCTCCCTCCCTCTCTGTCTCCCTTTTTCTCTCTTCCCACCCCTCACAGCATGTTGATCCCATTTGTCTTTCTACAGCCTCTACAGGAAGTCTTTTCTTCCCTCCTCTCTGACCTGGTTCTGACTGTCTCTGCTTCTCTCAGTCTCTTTCTCTCTGACTCTCCCAAGTCCAGAGCTGGAGCCCTTGTTTCCTATGTCTTGTACCCCTCTGGAAGGGCCCTCCCCGTGACCAGCAGTGGGGCTGTGAAAACACCCAAGCCTCATAACCCGAAGGGCAGGATTGATGAGAAAATAAATTCCTGATTAGTGTTTTAATTTTAAGGATCTTTAGAGGAGACTAACAGTAAGGGAGGCTGGAGGAGAAAGTCTGCATTATTAAAACCATAAATCCTCTGTGGGAAAGACAGGGAAAGGGGCCAAAGGAAAGCAGAGGGTAGCAGACAGGGCTTCCTTTGGGATGGGGGGATTGAGGGACAATAGGAGGTAGAGGCCAAGGGTGTGGGTTGTCCCCTCCATTCTCCACCCGAAGAGGACCCCACCACCTAGGCCTCCCTGTTCCCCAGGTGTTAGGTTGGGCCACGGAATGAGATCGATGGCTTCTGTGTGGGAGCACAAAGATAAAAACTATGTTAGTTCAACCTCCTCTCCAGCTGGCCTGAACCGGAGAGGTAAAGAGTGTGGGATAGGGTTAGATTATTCATGCTTAAATCCTGGCTCTGTTTCCTGCCTCAGCTTCCCCATCTGCTGGGTGGAGAAAATCATAGTCCCTCACCTCATAGGTGTGTGTGAGATGATGGGAAGAGATAATACATATAAAGTGCTGGCACTTAGAAGGCATCCACTAAACTTTAGCTTTTGTAATTATTGCTGGCAGAGAGCACTTTCCCCTCCACAATTTCAATTTGATTCTCCCCTCTTTTTACAGACGGACAAACGGAGGCCCAGTGGGTCAACCCACTTGCTCAAGGCAACAAGGACTTGAGCCCAGCTCTGAAGCTAAGTCCTCTCCAGGCATCTGGAGGCCTGCCATCAGAGGGTGTCACACTTGCCACTGGAGGAGAGATGGGGAAAGGATTAGTGGGAAATGAGGGTGCATGGTTTCAACAACAAGGCCCAGGACCTGTGGGCCACCATGGCCTGCGGAAAGGAGGGGAGATGGTCCGTTCTGCAGGGGTTCAGAGCAGGCCTCCCCCAAATGTGCTACTTTGGCATGTGGATTATTTTGAGCTGAAGGCAACTGGGAACCTTCAAGCTCAAGAGAAACTTTTACCTCTTCCTAGGAGAATTTAAATTGGGAGCCTTGCCCGATTTAAGAGTTGTTATCAGAGATAACTTTTAATGACCTATCTACGGGGCAGGGAAACGGCTAATTACTGAACATCTGCTCTAATTACTGAACATGTGCCCTCCTCCCTGATGAAGCCTCAAGGCATCTTACCTCACTCCTTGGCTCAGGATATCATATACACCTCATTTTCCCTTTCTGTCTCTGCACCGCTCACGTATTTGGGGTTCTGTGCATGCATATGTAATTAAATATGGTTATAGTCCATGAATCTGTCTCAAGTCGGTTTACTTTTTAGATTCACTGACAGAACCTAAAAATGTACAGGAAAATTTTTCCTTCCCCACAACTCTCTGCCCTGCCCCTGCCCACAGTAATAAGAGACCAGCAACCAAGGGCTGTATAAGTATGGCAGGTGGCACCTGGACCATCTGCCTGCCCCTGTGTGCTTTCTCCCTCTCTTAACCTCTCCAGCCTCTCGTCCTCTTTTGGGTGACCTCTAACTCCCAGGGGAGTTGCTGACCTAAAGGACTATTGCAGTGCACAACTCAAGGGGGCAGCATTCCCATCATGTGGAATGCGGATCGTATAATGTAGTGCGAGGAGGGAGGACAAGGGATGGGTGACCCTACGTGGTCAGGAGGGAGCAGCCCCTCGATGGGATTTGCTCACCCCAGGTCTTCAGGCCATACTTTAGAAGCAGGAGGGCTGTTCTTCTTGAGAATGGAAACTGGAGCAGGGCCCTCAATGAGGAATTCAGAAAAAGGGGCTTGGAAGCCATCTAGGGAGGAGGCACGGGTGGTCTCTAGGGGTGAAGACAGGGTGAACAGAGCCACTGAGCCCAGACTGGAAGGCTCTGGCCTGTGCTGCCAAGAGGAAGAGGAGAAAGAGTCTAGCCAGCTTCGTGAAGTCTCCAGGGTCTCGGGTGGCCCCTCCTCTTTCTCTCCATGGCAAGGTTGCTCTCACCAGCTAGAAAAGGTCACTATGTCCAGTGTCACTGACCTAGGCAGGGCTCTGGGACCGCCTGTGGCACATTTGTGGCCGATGGTGCCAATTTGGCTCCAAATCCCTTTATAGGCTGCCCAAGGCCCACCACAGCCTGTTTTAATAAGGGAGCTTGAGTATGGAGGTGATTGGGGACTGCTGTCAGCACCACCCCCGTAAGTTCAGGGCCAAGGGCCCCCTCTTGCTCTCATTTAATTGTTTCCTCTTGTTTAGTTTTAATTGTTCGAAATTGTCTTTGGAACCAGTCCTCTTTCTGGTAGCCCCCAGGGCAGGTCAAAGGGAGGAAGAATTTGGCTGCCCGGGGGAGAGGAGAGCTGGCTGGCCACTGGCCTGGTTTTCCTGCTTCCCTTGGGAATCTGTCATATCCTGGCTCAGCTGGGGTCCAGTACACAACAAGTTATGACATTCTAGCACTTCAGTTTCAACTCGTGGTGAGCTGGCATGGAGAGTATCTGGTTAACAGACTACTTGGGTTCTGATTCTGGTTTTGCTGCTTTCTTGTTGGGTGATCTTGGGAGAGTTGCCTATGCTTCCTGTGCCTTGCCGACCTCATCTGTAAAGTGGGGATATAAATACTCAGAGGGCTGTTGTGCATCTTTTCCCCAAACCTTGCTTCACCAGGAGTGTTGTACCCACTGCCTACCTGCCAGGGGCCCCAGGCCTGCCCAGCGGGACATTTGGACACTTCCTCTGGGACATCAGCTGCTGCCCACTGGCTGGAGTTCCCTTCTGTTTGGCCTCACTTAGGCATGTCCTGGTCACCATTGGGAGCCTCTCTCTACCATCCAAACCACATCCTCCTGATTCTGCTCTGTCCAGGCCCTACTCCGCCCCTCGGTCTTGTTAGTAATCACCTTCATCCTGTGCCAACACCAGCATAATGAGACACTGGGCTGTTTTACATACCATAGCTCACCATCCTCCAAATATTCCTCCAAAGCTGCTATTATCATCCCATTTTCAAAGGAGGAAACTTAGACACAGTAAATACGCATGACTCCCTCAAGGTCACCCAGCTCATATAAAGTGTGGAGGGATTTGAACTTCCATCTACCTGCAAATAGGCAGGATTCTGACAGGTGGGGATGGGGAGAGGAAGCATCTGGAGGGGAGACGTGATGAGGGGTATGGGCGGATGGTGAGAGACCAGCCCCAGTGTAGGAAGAGCAAGGGAGGAGAGAAAGGAAACAGGAAGGAGGCTGGGGTCGTGGACAGTGCCTTTCTCTTTATAGCACTGGCAGCTTGATACGGTTGTGAAACCTCCTGAAAAAAATGATAGGGTGAGGGATGGAGCCCTGGAGAGGAAGCCCAGATTGATGGGTTAAGGAGACAATCCCACCCTCTGGCAGGTTTTCTGGGTGGTGGCAGTGGTGAGAGAATCGGCCATGTTGGTAAGTGGCCCTGGGCCCACAGACTCAATATGCGATTACTGATGGCGTGACAGAGAGAAAAGAGCCCTGGCTTAGGAGTTAGGGTGGAACGTGGCTTACATCCCTAGACCGTCACTTTCTGTGTGGCCTTAGGTAACCAAGTTAACCTCTCCGTGCCTCAGTTTCCTCAGCTATAAAACAAGAATACTGACACCCACTTTGCAGGGCTGGACTGAGTCTTTGATGAAAGGCAAGCAACCAACACAGCTCTTCACACGTCCTAAGGCTCTTCAGTCTTGACTCTGCTTTGAGCGCCAGCTTTGAGCCCTGCCCCTGTCTGCGTCTCCATTTCCTGGTCTGTGAAAAGGGGGAGTGAGACAGGCTGATCTCAAGTCTTTCCAGCCAGGACAAATGACATTAGGTGGGGTCAGCCTTGCCCTGGAGCTGCAGGAATGGGGACAGGGAGCTGTTTGTGGCAAAAGTGTTGCTTGCGGTGGCCTGTTCCCTCGGCAAGTAGAGTGAAAGGAGTGATTTGTCCTGCGCCTGAGGAGACTCAAACTGGAGCAACAGGAAGAAGGTGCTCTGGGGAAAAGGAGCTGGCCAAGTGGAGGTCACGTTCGTCTCCAAGCTGGGAAGCAAGCTGAGACAGGAAGGCCTGGCCTCTCCGGCCCCTGCTTGCGGCCTGTGTCCTGAGATGACTATCGGATAGAATCTGGCAGGGAATTGCATCGATCTCTCCGGAACCCCAGGCCTGGTTGGGCATGTTTCACAAATAGCCGGGGACCTCTCAGCTCAGGCTATGAAGTCAGGACACAGCTCGAGTTCCCCTGCTTTTAAACTCAGGAATTAGGAGAGGGGCCCCTAAAACAATTTCCCAAAGGCACAGGCCATGGACTCTGTAGTCCGGCTGGGCTATTATCTCTCATCCACCACTCTGGTACTGTGTGACCTTACGCAGTTTCCTTGGCCTACCTGAGCCTCAGTTTCTGTGTCTGTAGAAGATAATATTGGTACTTAGTCTGCAGAGGGATATGGCACACACAGGAAAGTGCCTGACATGTGACAAGGGCTTATTAAACATGAGCTAAGTGGTCTCACCCACTTCTTACCACACCTGTGAAGTGGTGGTTGCCGCCCCTTTGCAAGGATGAGAAAATCCAGGCTGGAGATGGGAGTGATGGCCTAGGATGTGGAGCTTGTAAGTAGTAGAGCAGGAGTGGGACCTGGGGCTGGGCGACAGCCAGGTCTGAGACCCACATCCTCCATCCTTAGATCCCCGGGGTTCTGAGTGGGAGTGGAAAAGGGGACGGTTTTTTCCTCCTTAAATACTTTCAGTGGGACTCAAAGAGGCTCTCGGTGTCCTGTCTGTCTGTCTTGGGCTGTCCTGGGCCCAGTTTCCTTTTCCCTATTTTAATGATAATTTTTCCCATTTCCTGAGCTCTGTCATGGGTCAGCAACCGTGCTAGGCAAGCCACCGACATTAACTCATTTAATCTTCACAATAGCCCTGCAGGGTAGGTGCTATTTTCCACATTTCACAGTTGAGAAAATAGAGAGGTTAGTCCCTTGCCCCAAGCCAAACAGCTGGTCAGAGCTAACAGGTGACAGGGACTCTGCACCTCTGCTTTCTGCCCAGCTGCAGCTTTCAGCCAGATGTGCACTCACCCTGTGCCTCAATTTCTCTATCTGTAAATGGGAGTGATGAGGATAGTATCTATATATCTTCTAGGATTATTGTGTGATCAACTTGGTTAACGTACACAAAAAACATTTGAGACAGTGTCTGACTCAGAGTGAGTTTTCTAGAATTGAAAATGAGCTGTTTTCAGCTCTCCTGGTTAGCACAGGCCGTGACACCACAAGATCGATGGCTTTGCACACCCTGTATCTCTTTGGACTCTTCAACCATCTCGCCTTGGAGGGCTGATACGAGTGGCTCTATTTAGCGCTTATTTAATAAACATGAACATTCATGGGGCATTTATTGCACACGGGCATTTTACAAACGGTAGTCTGTTTAATTCTCACGACCCCCTCCAAGATAGGTAGAAATTATTCTGATCATTCTCTATTTACAAATGAGCAAACTGAAGTACAGAGGGGTTAAGAAACTTGTCCAGGGTTAAGCAGGATTTAAACTCAGGCAGCCCGGCTTCAGAGTCTGTGGTCTTAGCCCCGGTACTCCCCCCGCTGCCTCTCACAGCCGTTCTCCCCATCAGAACGCAAGAGCTCGGGTCAGAGAGGAGCTGCTTTTCCC
>NW_006433024.1:18634267-18649591 GCF_000325575.1 Pteropus alecto | reverse complement strand
CAACTATTCACCATATAATTAATGATGATTATCTTATCTCTTGGGAATGAAATAGACACACCATGACTGTGAAGCCAGTTATGCTAGATCTGCTTGCCCTTCTCCTGAAAGATAAGGACTAAATAGGTTGAAACCAAGGTGGTGATCTCTAAATATTGTTCAGGAAGAAGAATTTTGGAGCAGGAAAAAAAAAAAAAAAAACGTTGGCCTAAGTTTGCTGATGTCCCAAACTATTTTCCTCATTGTTTATTTTTAAAACTTCTAAACCAGGGTCTTCATGGAGAAGGGGACCAGAGCTGGTTATCATGAGTCCTTGGCATGGTCTGTGGCCAGAGGGCCTCAGCAAAGACCCCCGTGAGTGAGAGTTGATTCCTGGACTCACCCAGGGAGGATGAGATTCACAGGTCATCTCGTCCAATGTCTCTCTCTTTAAAGAAGCAGGAATCCAGGCTTCGAGAAGAGAAGTGATTTATGGGAGGTCATACACAAATCGTGGGGAATGGAACTTCAGAACTCATGACCTCGAAGACCAGCCTGGCCCAGCTGTGTACTCACTGCATCGCCACCATGCATTCCCATAGCAGTTCTCAGCCTGCAGGCTCCACATCCAGGGAGAAGGGTGATGATTTCACCCAAGTCAGTATCTTCATGGCCTTAACATGATAGGACGCCTCACCTCGGCCTGGCCTGGACCACAGAGTAACAAGGAGAGGGTGGTTTCAATCCTCATGCATCTCACTGCTCAGCTGGCTCAGGGCTGGGCTGCCTGGTAGATTGGAAAGTGGAGCCAAGAGGTCTGGTTCTAGTCTCAGTTTTTCCATTTTCTAGCTCTGATCCTTTGGGAGGTCTCCTTGGGGAGCTTTGGTTTCCTTACAGAGAGATAATGAGTCTTGACAGAAGCATGGGGCCCTCCCCACATTTCTATGGTCTCTTGGAGTTCACTGAGAGCATCTATGGAGTCCTCTCCATCATTCTCCCTCTGACAGGGCTGCGGAAAGGGAAAGAACATGGAAAGCCTGGATCTTCCAAGTTCCAGCTCTTGGCCCCTTCTCTGGCTCCAGCTCTGGACCTGTGCATCAGTCAGTTATTGCCATAATAATGCTGCGAAACAAATCACCCCCCAAACTTAGTGGCTTCCAGCAACAAGCATTAATTTCCACATTTGTGGGCCTGCAGGTCAACGTGGTTCTCCCGATCTAAGATGGCTCAGCTGGGTGCTCTGTTACAGACCACATGGTGGTTTCAAGTTCACTCAGGTTTAAATATGTTTGTTCTCTGACCCCAGCTGAAGGCAGCAGTCTCCCAGGGGAACTTCTTATAGGCACCACCAGAGTGTAAAGGAGCAGGTCAAACAATGTAAGAACATTTAAAGCCTCTGCTCTGCATGTCTGCTAATATTTCTTGCTCAGAGCAAGTCACATGGCCAAGTCCAACTTCAGTATGCAGGAAGTGTAGCCTGTACACAATAGGAGGGGGAGGGGAATAGTTGCTTGCTAAGTAATAATCCAGTCTATCACGGCTGGAAGACCCCAATTTGAATTTAGAGTACAGAGAGGCCCCTTTTGGCCACTGCTGGTGCAGAGCCCCTTTACCCTTCAGCATTCAAGTGAGTTGTGAAGAGGCAGCCTAGGCCGGGAAAGGGAGCTGCAGACAGGGAGAAGTCTTGCCCATGGGCAAGGCCTTGGCCTCTTGGCACATCTGTTCTATACCTGCACATTCTCCAAGGCCCCTTCTAAGGGTTCTGCCAGTCCCTGGCCCCTCCTCCCTGTGCAGCGAGGAGTCTGTGGAACACAGAATGACAAGGCCCTGAGCTGCACCCAACTGGCTGGCATTTCTGCTCACAAACACCTCTCCCTGAGAAGAGAGGCAGATCTAATTTCCACCCTGTGAAAGACAGTTGTCTCACACCCAGGCAGCCCGCCCCCTGTGGGGCAGCCAGCTGCTTCCATGGTGGGGACAAAGGTGAGTAAAAATTCAGATCAGGACCAGCCGCAGGCATGTGGGTATGGACTTGTGTGAAATCATCACTCTTCTCCCTGGGTGTGGAGTCTGCTGGCTGCGAGCTGCTGCAGGAAAGCATGATGGTGATGCACGCCATGTGAGAGCACGGCTGGGCCAGGCTGGTCTTTGAGGTCACGAGTATCGTCCCCTCTTTAGACCTCAGTTTCCTCATCTGTGACATGAGGATGGGGCCCTGGAAGGCCCTTTCTAGCTCTCAAGCCCTGTGGTTCTAAATGGATCTACTTTTGTTCAAAGATCAATTTTGTGGCTTCAACATCCAAATCCAGTTCCCAGGCCCCGTATTTCCTTTCCCTTCTCTGATCCTAAACATACTTGATTGGAACCATCATTTCTCTTCCCTCTGCTGCCAGGCATGCTCTATGTGGGGCTAGCCAGCTGCTTGGGCTGGCAATGTCTTCCTGGAGCTTGACGCAGGCCACAGGCAGGAGCACATGGGGTCTTGATTCCCCGAAAGTCACACTTCCTGGGTACTGGCTCCAGAGGGCTCAACCAGTCAGGGCCCTGGAGATGGAAAAAGCTTTTTAAAAAGAAGGTCACTCCATTCCCAGAAAGAGCCTCTCCTGCTAACCCCGGAGGAAGTCCCATGTGCCCTCAAACGCCCTCTCAGAGCACAAAGCTCGGCTGCTGAATGCTCGGCTGGAAAAGCCCCAGGAGGCGGGGGTATAAGATTGGAGATGCTGGTGAGTTCACCTTTAAAGAGGGTGAGAGCTGTCTCAGGAGACCGGCAGACCTTGTTTCACAGTCCTCCACCTCTTTCGATAAAGGGGACAGAGTTACTGGATAACAATTTCCAGTCAGAGATAAAAGGAGGCTCCAAACTCATCTAGCCTCAGCCGCCTTGTTGGCTCCCCACCCTCCGGGGACTCTTAAATGTCAGCATCCCCCTGCGCTTGGTCCCTGAGCATCATCCTCTGCATGTTCGCTGGACAAGCCCATCCACCCGTGTGATGTCAGGGACCAGCATTACAACCTGATCCCTGCCACCCTCTCTCCTGCGGTCCAGACCCATAGGCAGTCTATATAAAAAAACGGGGGTGCTGTCACCACCCCAGGCTTGAAAGGGCAAGAGAGGGAGCAGAACTTGCCAGAACCTGAGAGAGCTGTACAAAGGGGGCCCACCTTTTCAAAGGCTGCGGCCGGCAAGAGAGGTGCATAGCCCGCCTGTGGAAGGGAGAAGGAGGGGGAATAAGCACCCTGCTCACTCTTCTCCCTTCCTCTGCTCTCCTGCCCCATGAATGGAGCCCAGCCAGAAGTCAGCGGGCCAGGACCAGAGAGCACGTGAATGCCACCCCTGCAGTCAGCATCCCAGGTTACAGAGCAGGGGCAGGCAGAGGGAAGGAATGTGGGTCTGGGGGTACAGATGAAAGATACCCAGCTTGGGGATGCTGGGGAAGGAAGAAGTCATCAAGATATGCGAGCTTGCGGTCCCATTTTTCTGTCTACCTTTGGGCCTTGTCTGCCTGTGGGCATCAGGGACTAGAAAGTCTCAGGGCTTCAGATTCAGACAGACCAGGAGCTGAATCCTAACTCTACACCTCAGTGGCTATGTGACCTGGAGCAAGTTACTTCACTTCCTTGTACTTCAGTGTCCTCACCTGTAAAATGGGAACAAGACACCCAACTCAAAGCACGGTTGAGAAGTAAATGAGAAAATGTATTTGAACCATAGTAAGTGCTCAATAAATCGATCTCATTTTTATCCAGAATTGTTTATTCTTCATCTCTTGGCTGGATTTGCAGAACTTCTGAGCTAATTTCTGCCCCCAACCTTAGCCTCCCTAGTTTATCCTTCACACTGTCTCTAGAATGCTCTTCCTAAGACTCTGACCAAATTATGTTACAGCCTCCCTTGAAAACCATTAATGGATCCCCTGTGCCCAGAGAATAAAGTTCAAGTTCTTTAGTGTAACAACCAAAGCCAATTGGCATCTAGTCCAAATGTCCTGACCAGACCCTGCCAATCCCTCCCTTGGTTTTCCTTGTCCAGGTGACATTGATCTACTCTGTTACCACTGTCCCCAAAAAGCCTTTAGGTTTCCAAGCCTTTGCTGTCCTCTCCACCTGCATTCCCTTCTCCTTCTATCCCACTGGTGGGATTCAAATGCCCCATCTTCCATGAAACTCCTCTCACCACACCCAAATGTAACTGCCCACAGCATGCTTCTTATTATTCCATTCTGCCTGCTAGCAGAAGCAGCTGTGACTGTCCCTCATCAGTCTTTCTTTGAGCATTTTGAAGGCAAGTCTTGTGGCACCCATGTCTGCTCTCTGCCATCGCTAAGCCAGTGTCGGACATGGGTGAGAGGGCCTACTGTACACCGACATGATCCATTCCCATCCATGCTGGTCCTTAGATGAACTTTACAAGGTGTGGGCATTATTATCCTTCTTTACTAATAAGGAAATTGAGGTGAGGCAATTTGCCTTAGGCCACTTGGCTAGGACGTGGAGGAGCAGGCTCAGAACCAGAGCTATCTGGGCTCTGAAATCTGTGCTTTCCCCAGTGCTTACAACCTTAGAGAGATTGCTTCTCTTTTCTGAGTAGAGGGCAGGTGCTCAGGGAATGCTCCCTTCCTGTCCATCCCAACCTCTCCTCACATCCTGTCTTCCGACAAGATTGTTTTCTTGGTCCTGTTGGTGAATCAGGCAGCTCTGGGTTCCCCCTCCAGAACCCAGACAGGCAGCTGAGGGGACCAAATAACCATGTGGCTGAGATTGATGCCACAAGGGGAGGCCAGGAGCCTGTGGGGAGCCCAGACAGCCACTGAGACTTATCCTTCAAGTCAGTGTGATGAACAGCTCAAGGTGTCTTCTCCAGCACCCAGTGCAGGAGAGGGGCCTGTTAAAACTATTTATATCCCGCCTGCTTGCCCACAGACAGCAGAATCACAGTGCCTCCATTGATTTTTAATTGTCCGCCACATTTGCACACCCCAAGCACCTCAAAGAGTGGGTCCTGTTGACTTGGCTGGACAGCCTGGCTCTCCCAGTAAAGCCTGGGGATTTATAACGAACCCCAAAGGGGCCCACTGCTGCTGCTCCCCTGAGGGTCAGCTTTGCCCAAAGGGCCTTTCCAGAAGGTACTGGGCAGCCCAGGGGTCTGTACTTGGGGCTTTGCCTGGAGTATCTGTGACCTGGGCTTGGTCTGAGTATCCAATGGCAGGGCAGCACCTTAGCAACTGAGCAAGACTGCCCTTTACCCTCCTCTGAAAGAGGCATCATTGACCAGGTCCATAAATCAACTACTTTAATTCTCATCAGGGACAAGTTTGGCAAGAAGGTTGCTGGCTCCAATGTGAATGTGATGAGAGTCAGAGAGCAGAGCTGGTTAAAACGGTGTCTTGCCCTGAGGCCTGGAAGCGCCTGCTCACATGCCTGGTGGAATGTTCCTGCTAATGACAGAAGACTGTGATAGAAGTTATTTTAATATGTGAGACTCCGGCACTGATGTCATTCAAGCCTCAAAATGCATGACAGCCAGCGGTAAAGAAATGGGAAATCCAGACCAAAGGATTGATTTCTTCTTTTATTTATTTACTCATTCATTTGTTCATCTGCTAGAATACTCTGCCTTGAAATCTTTGCATGGCTGACTCCTTCTCAATATTCAGGTCTTGACCCAAAGGTCACCTCGGAGGCTGCCCTGATCTTCCTTTCTAATGGAGTCCCTCTGCCTCCATTCCACCCTGATTCTATTACATCTTTGTGTTTTATTTATTATTCTGTAACAATACTTCCCAGGAACTGAAGTTCTCTTATTTATTTCTTCGTCGGCTGGTTTGTGGTCTGCCTTGCACACTGGAAGTGAATTCCTTGAGAGGAGGGATCTTGTTTTCCTGTCTACTGCTGTGTCCCCAAGTGCTCGGCACTATGCCTGGTCTATATGTGGTCCCTCATCTATCTGGCATTTGCCAAGAACTCCCCAGTTGTCGGGCCAGTGCTGGGGCTCAACCATGGCCTAGTTACTACCCTCAGGGGAGCTTGACAAATGGGGCAAGGGATGTTTATTAACCATGTGTTGCTGGTGCTTTTATGTCTGGGACCTTGTTGACCTAGAAGAGACTTCTCCCAGGGCCAGTCAAATGCTTGAAAGAATGAACAATCTGCCTGTGAACACGCCTTTCATATGCAAACCAACCAACTAGAGATCGTACCCCCAAAACCTCCTTTGTCCCTTTATGGGGCTCTCTCACTCTGGGCCACCATTCATGTCTTAATCACCCCAGTGCTATGCACCTGATGATTTAAGAAAGTCCCCAGTCCCCAGAGACAACTTAAATTATTCAAACTAGCCTGCTTACCCTGCTTTGCTCATTTTTTCCCACAGAAACCACAATAAAGGCTCCTGCCCATGTTTTATTCCTGTTTCCTCTGCCTCTTGACTGATTGGTGTTTCCACGTGTGGTCCCCCAATGGCATGTCATACCCCTTCCTGTTGGAAATTGTTAAATAACAAATTACCCTTCAAATGGCAGTCATCTACCGGTTTGTTGGCCTCGCCATATCTGAATAATAACAAAACCCACATTTTAAAGCAGGCCATGAGAGTGAAGGCAGGCCCAAGGTGCTAAGGTGACATGGGGGCAGCAGCATGTAACTCACACCTGGTACCTAGTGTCTGCGGGGGCTGGTATTGGAGTTGCATTAGCTTGATGGGGGAGGTGGGGCCTTCTAAGCAAAGGCACAGCTCAGGCAGAGGTTTCATAGCTAAAAAGGGGATGGAGCTTTCTGGTAATTCGAATGGTCTCATACAGCTAGAACAGAGTTGAGAGGAGCTACAGGATGAGAGGCTGAAGGAAGATGGGGCCAAGTATTGGAGGACATTGAATGAGGTTAGGTTTTGTTTTCAAGCAGGCAACAGGCACACAGCTGTAGATGGAGCCCTGGTCCCTGGGTGTGGTCCCTGGGTGTTTTATTCCAAGCCAGAGTCCACTTAGCTGCTGTCTTATGTGTGCCGCCAGTCCCTGATTCTCACTTGCTCAACTCCAGTCCCAGCCCCCATCAGCCCTCAGCACCCCCAACTTGCTCTTTGCTGAGTCACTTAAGCAGCTGCTGCTTCTGCTGGGGGCCCCTGACTGAGTCACACCTGCCCATATTCTTCCATCTCCCACTCTCTCCACCTTCAGTACTCAAGGGTTGGGGATGAGGGCCCTAATTTAGCAGCTGGTAGAATCATCACTGCACACAGTACCCAGGAAGTCAAATCCTTTGAGATTCTGACTCTAGTACCAATTTGCTGAAAGAAATTGAAGTGGATTTGGAGTGGAGAGCAGGGCCATATAGAACAGATGACGATTATGGATGTGGCCCAGCCTGGGTCCCCAGGGGCCTGATCTGACTGACGTATACATCTTCCTCTCTTACCATCTCCTTAGGGGGCTGGCCTGGGCTCCAGGAACAAAGATATCCGGGAGCATGGGCCTGGAAGGAGCACAGAATGCATGGAAGGAGGCTCAGCACCAAAGGAGAAACCTCCATGGCTGAGTGCCTTCGAGCCAGGGTCAGGATGGGTGAGGAAAACACTTGACTTTGGCCTGATAGAAAATAACACAGGGTCTCTGGAGAGATCATTCATGGCAATGAATATTACTGGGCACTTGCTCAATTTATTCATCCGTCCATCCATCCATTTAACCAATATTTTTCCAAGGCCTACTGTGAGTCAGTCATGTTCTATGCACCAGACATATAGCAATAAACAAAACATCCCAAATCTCTGTCATCAGGGAGTTTAAATTCTGTCAGGGGAGATAGCTGATAAGTGAACAAGGAAATACATGTAATATCTGTAAGTGACAAATATTAGGGAACAAAATGAGTAGGTTTTTTAAAAAGGAAGAAAGTGATGAAAGGGAGGGTTGAGAGAAGGGTATGTTATATCCGACAGGGCATAGAATTTTCATTTTAATATAATCTATCAGCAGTTGGGTAGAAAAGCTGTGCCAAATGCTACGGAGGGTAAAGAGAGGTAGACCTAAGAGTGGGATCTCCTCCCCAGGGAGCATGTGGACTGGCCAAGGGGGAAGTTCTTGCTCCAAAATAATGGTTACCATTGAATGGGAACACGTTCCGTACTAGCCCATTACATGGAATATCCCATTTAATCCCCCACAGCAACTCTATAATGTAAATAGTATTTCTCCATTTTGTGGATGAATAAACTGAGGCCTGGAGCCATCAACTCACTTGCTCAGGTCACATAGCAGATACAGAGTGAGGATTCAGAAATTCAGTATCTAACAGTCTGACTGCTGGGGTGAGGGCCTTAATCCTGGCTGCACAGCTGTGTCACAAAGCACAGAGGTGAGTGCTCTTAGCTAAGGGCCACCGGGAGCCACTTTGTTCAAAAGAGAGAGGACTCAGGAAAGGCTGTGTGGACCAAGAGGCTTTACAGTCAGATAGGACTTTGACAACAGTGATGGAGAGAAGACATTCCAAGAAGAGGCACGGCTTGAACAAAGGTGCAGAGGCTGGGAGAGCAGGGTTCGGTGTGCTGCAGGGAGGAGGAGACAGGTGTGTATGGAAGGGAGGGGCGTGCCGAGGTGAACCTGACTGCAGGATAAACCATGAGGCTTCAGCCGGTCAGCAATGGCGGCCACTGAAGGGGTGTGAGCAGGAGAGTGACTCAAATCTAGGGTAAGGAAATAAATTGCTGATGATGAATAAAATCAGTAGGAAGAACGACAAGATGTAGGTTTGAGAGAGGCAGGCTACCATGATCGAACTGACAAAGCATGCAGTTAATGGTGTGGACCCCAGACCCACTCTGCTTCGATTCGGTTCCAGCTCTACCACTGTAATAGGCTCAGTCGGTCCCCACCCTGGCCCCACCCTAACATTTGATTGCTCTAGTCTGACTCCCAGCTCCCAGCATCAGCATTGCTTTGCTTTAGGGCTTTCTCAGGCTACTGGAGCTCATTCCACCTGCACCAGTAATGCCGGGAACCAATGCCCCCAGGAATAGTCCTCAACTGTGAACTAAAAGAAGGTGGTGTATCCATACCTCCGCTCCCTGGCTTTTCCCAGAGCTCCTCAGAGGGATTGAGCTCCAGTTGCCACACTGGTGACTTGCTTGATAACTCACTCCTTACTGGCTGCCTCATCGTCCTTGTCCCATCCTTAGTTTCCTGCCAGAGTTTTCTGGACTCACTGCCCAAATATATTTCTTGCACTTGAATCTCTTACTTGGGGTTAATTTCTGGGGGAGATAAAAATAACACAACCAGTTTTTAGCTGTAGGGCTTTGGGTGAATTATTTCACCGTTCTATGCCTCAGTTTCCTCATCGAACATGGGGATGATGATGATGATAATTCATGATGAGTAATTGAGTTCATAAATGCAAAGAACTTAGCATCTTGCATGTAGTAAGTTCTTAGCAAATGTCTATCAAGATTGTTTCAAAACAGAGAGGTAGATGAGGGAAAGCGCTGGAGGTTGAAAGAAGGGAGAAGTAGACAGATGCAAGAGAATTGGCAGCTCGGCAGGGGAAGGAAGAGATCAGGACACAGCCAAGTTTGGAGCCTGGAGAGCTGGAGAGAGAAGTGCCATTTACAGCAGCTGGCGGCCAGGAGGAGGAGCTGGGTTTGAGAAAAGATAGCGAGGCAGTCTTAGAGTCAGAGCATTTTCAGGTGCCAGACAACCGTGTGCAGACATCCAGCAGGCATCTGGGACAGTGGGGCTGAGCCAGAGAGAGGACAAATAATGGCAGCTATACGGATTCGGAGTTACCTGGAGGGAAGTGAGTGTCGTTGGTATGAAAGTTGGGTAGGGACTGGGTGTAGTAGATCAAGCAGAAGTGGAGGTGGCAAGGGGGGAAAAGATTGGTAAGCCAGGGTCCTCTAGGGCAGGGGTCCTCCACCCTCTGGCTGCAGACTTGTACCGATCTGTGGCCTGTTAGGAACCAGGCTGCACAGCAGGAGGTGAGCGGGGGGCAAAGCTTCATCTGTATTTGCAGCTGCTCTCAGAGGAGCACCAGTCCTGGTGGTGCTCCTGGTGGTGGCCGCTGCTCCACGGAATGGGAGGTGGGGAAGGCATCGACACAAGTCTACTGGTAAGGGACAGGAGAGGGGTCTAGTTCCCTGGAAGCAGAGTCTAAGGCAGGGATTTAGTGCACGTGATTAATTGGGAAAGGAGAAGGGAGATGAAGGAAGAGGGATAGAGCAGGGCAACTGTGTCTATGATTTTCCATAGTCTTGCTCATTTCTTTGTTCCTGAGCTGATGCCTGGATTGGTACCAGAAGGTAAGTAGGAAGCCAGTGGCACAGAGCTGCTTACAGCGGGATGAGCAGTCATGTGAAACAACAGGGAACCCCAGCCTGAGTCTTCACAGTGGTGATGTGTGGCCTAAGAGAATCCAGGCCCTTTATTCCAGCTGATGGGGACTGAGCTGGACCAGAGGATGAGCAGGTTCTTTTCTGATGTGATTTGCATCCCAAACAAAGCTGAGTTTGGCTTGGCTGTAACCCAGTGCAGGTCAGCCTCAGGAGAGGTTCTCTCTGGAAAAGGTCTGTGGTCTCATTAACCACATGGTGGTCTGTGAGTGGTGGGCAAGGAATGAGTTGGTGAGTGATTGCTGGATTCTGGTCAGGAGAATGAGGTCTAAGAAGACAGTGAATAATGGCCAGGGTCAAAGAAAACCCTAGGATCAGCGGAGAGAGCAGTGGCCTTGGTAGGGGAGCATGCTGCTAGTTTCTGCTCAGTACCGACAGGTGGTGTGACCTTGGAAAAGCCACTTCATCTCTCTGGGACTCAGAGTTTGCTTTTTAGCTTCAAATAAGTGTTTGCAAAATAGATTTTGTCTCACAAAAGAATGGGATTCTGGCACACTAGGTTAGGAAAAATTCTGAGTAGACCCTGAATTTAATGGAACAGTGCCATGATTGGTTATTAATGTCTGTCATGGGCATTGTCAAGGAGACATGTCATTCCTGGTCCAGAGTATCTTTCAGACTCTGACATTTCATGATTCAGTGACTCCATAGAACTAAAGGGCGGAGGGGTCTAAAAGATTAAAAAAAAAATAGTGGGTTAAGGAACTTGGGTCAGACCTTTGGAGAGCTCCAAAACAGGTGGAGAATGGGAGCAGCTTCAGGGCCCACACAGGTCACACTCTAGAATAGTGGTTTGCTTCCTCAAGCCGAGTCGCTAACCATTATTGAATCGTGAAATAAATTTAGTTGGCTACAAGCAATATTTTAAGAACACACAGAATAGAACAGAATAAAATAGGATGAAATGAAATGGAATATTTTCGGTTTCAATGTGAGGGGGTTCAAGACACACTTTCCCAAAATATGGTACCTTGGCATCTTGCATATTTTAAGCTGAAGGAGTTTGAGAAAATGGCTCAAGCAGGAAAGTCACTCTGAGCTCTTTTACCCCCTTCTTTCCTGAGCAGCTCATAAAACCCTCATGTGAGAGGTGCCCTCCATCTACCGGAGGAAAGGAACATCCTTATCTCTGAAGACAAAGGGGCAGCGAGAAGAATGCGGACAAAGAGACCTTGCTGAGTGCCCCCCGGTTTGCTATAATCACCTCATGCTCCTTAACCTATCATAGTCCTCACGACTGTTCACTCCTCATTACATCTCGCATAAAAATACTCAGGTCTAACCATTTCTTTGGGTCTTTATTGCCTTACGAAGGCTCCCGTGTCACATAAAACTTTTATTAAATAAATTTGTATGCTTTTCTCCTGTTAATCTGTCTTTATCAGCTTAATTTTCAGACTCTAAGAGGGTCTAGTAAAACTCTTTCCTCCCCTACAAGTGCATATATAGTAAGACTAAATGCCATTTTGTGAACTTCTGTTTCTGTAGGTATATATGAAAAGGATCGTGATTGATTTTTAACTGTGGCTCATGGTCCAAACGTTTGAGAGACTGAAGGAGCTGGGTGGCCAAATGTGCTTTGCACAGGACAATCCTGGTTCAAATCTGTCATCCTGGTGTAATTATATAGTATCTCCTTTCACCCCCGTGATGATTTTTAAATATGTCAGTATATTTTTTGACATTCTTTCCTTCAAAACGTGGGGCCTAATACTCCTCCTCTTGAGTGTGCACTGTATCTAATGACTTGCTTCTAATGAATGCAATATAGTGGAAGAGGCAGTGTGCCACTTTTAGGACTATGTCATATAAGCCATGGTGGCCTCCTCCTTGCTCTTTCTTGGATCACTCACCTGGTGAAAACCTGCTGCTGTATCATGAGGAAAGTCAAGCAGAGAAGCCCAGATAGTAAGAAACTGAGGCCTCCTGTCAACAGCCATGTCAGCCATCTTGGAAATAGATCCTCCAACCCAGGCAAGCTTTCAAATGATTGCAGCCTGGTCAACACCTAGTATGCAACTTCATGAGAGACCCTAATCCAGAACGTCCCAGGTAAGCCACTCCCAAATGCCTCACCCACAGAAACTGAGACAACCAATGTTTGTTGTTTTAAGCTGCCAAATTTTAGGGTAGCTTGTTACACAGCAATTGAAAACTAACACACTCTAAAAGTTATCTCCTTTGCTTTAAAAATTATATAGTTATTCTATACAGGAAAGCTTTTCAAGGTCCTTGGGAGTGTGTAAGCATCAGGGCAAATGAGAAAATTGCAAGGAGACGGGAGAGGGGCAAAGTTGCCTTGGTGTGCCGAAAAGCAGGGAAAGTGGAAAAACGGATTCTGATCGTTGCAGAAACAGTGTAGACTGGCTGACTAGACAAAGGCCAGAGCATCTGGAAGAGAGCGTGGCATGGTGCAAGGGCCAGACTTGGCTCTTCAAAGTCAAGTTTTCCTCTAATTAAGCCTTTCCCCGCTTTTCATGGGATGACTAGACTAGCTGATCTGAGGCTGCCAGGGCAGGTCCATGGTGGTTTGAACCGAAGGAGGTGGTGTGGAGGAGAATGAATAGGGAGAGGAGACCCGCAGTACAAGCATTGCCCTGGCTCCAACCTATTACCAATTTTACCAGAGACTTGGATGAAGACACAAAACATGTGTTCATCCAAACCTCGAAAGCACAAGTTATTTTGATACAGCTGATTTATAATTCAAAACTTCTTTCCAAGCAGAATACTGGCCCAAAATCAACAAGAAGATATTTAACAGTAATCAATATAAAGTCAGGCACTTTCAGATCAAAAAAAAAAAAAAAAAAAAAATCAATGACCTAAAGCACAAGCCCAGGGTGAATAGAACAGGCCAGCTTGGTAGAATTCTACTTGAAATGATCTGGTCATTTTTATTTGACCCCTAAGGTCTATGTCAGCACAAACGTGATGTGGCTATGAAAACAATGGGCCCAGGTGTAGGTTTCTTACTTAATAGGGGCCCTGGTGGTGGGAGAGACTGCCCTCCCTTATGATCCCTGCCCTGGTCAGCTACACCTGGTACTGGGGGTTCAAATCTGGACCCCACATTTTATAGGCACAGTGTCCAGAGGTGAGACCAGATGGGGGCAGCAGGACCTAGTGTGCTCATGTGAGGAATGATGGACTCTCGGGGGAAGAAGGATGGGATAGGAGAGAAGGCTGAGCAGAGATAACTAGGCTGCCTTGGAACAATGTCTGGGGATTGACCTCTGGGTGGAAGTAACAAGGCAACAGATTTAGAGTCAGTCAGGGGAAGTATATTCTGACAGGTGGGTTTATCTATGGGTGATTGGGCAACATGAGCTGCCCATCACTGGAGTGAGCGAACAGGGGCCACAGTCTGGTTCAAGAGGAAACTGGACCAAAGGAGCCCGGAGTGCCTCCCCCTGCTGTCCAGACATGGCCTTTGGGACTGTCTCCATGGAAAAGGATAGTTCTTGGTCGGGCAAGGGGGCAGATAAGCACAAGAGAGAGGAGTAGGGAGAGAGGACAGAATCTGCCTGGGCCACCTTGCAGGGCTCCATGGACACTCATGAGGCAGACAGATCATTTCCTCCCATCGTCACATGGACCAATTAGTGAGAGGAAGGGAGAAGCTGGGGAACCTGGCAGCTGGACCTCCCACAACCCCTGACGTCATCTCCCCCAAGGCTCTGCAGAGTTGCAGGAACACATTCACCACGTGTGCACACTTGCACATACACACACACGATCCTGCTCACACATGTTCACGCATCAGCCCTCATACACATGCTCACACAACCATGTTCATACACAATTGCATATGTTCCCACCTGACACACGCAGAAGCCCTTTTTGGTTCAGATTCCTAGGAAACAGACTCTGAGATGGCAACTAGCATGCAGGAGGCTTACTGGGGAGAGCTGTTGTGAGCAACCCCTGCAAGGCGAGCAGGATTAAGCAGAGGGAAATGTGTAGCTGCGATGCAGTCATGACCGAGGCCTCAGCCAATCCCCCAGGGAGCTCCGAAGTTAGGATGGCCCTTCACGGATGTCTGGGATTGAGGGGGAGGGGCTGGGCCTTTGCACCCCTGCATGGACCAGTCACTGAGTATAGGAATATTTGGGTGAGGTGGCTCTCTCCGGAGCCAACTCTCTTGGTAGCCGGGGGATAAGCCATGGTCCTGGAAGGGGGATTTAGGCAACACCACAGTATCCACTATGTGCCCTGAGGACACACACTCACACACACAAGCCTGCCTGCGTTTCTCTTTTCCAGCCCCACACATGCCTGCTCCTGGGACAAGCCCATGCATAAGGTGTGGAAACAAACAGAGGGGCCTTAAAGGGAAGCCCACCTTCCTGACCAGTGATGGAAGGGAGCGGTCTGCAGCCCTGGATGGGCCAGCTCTGGGCAGGAATTAAGGAGAGGTCAGTGTGGCCCAGGAAGAGTGTGAGGTACCTTCTTCACCAGTCTCGCCGACTCTCAAGAAAGCTCTATAAAATTCCGCCATGCCACTCCCCTTTTAAATATCCTTGGTCTGTCTAAGGAGCCCAAGAATCATGGAACCAGTTCGCAAAATCTCCCTTTGTAAAATCTTCCCACGGCAATAGGCCTCACATTCTCTGGTGTCTAACATCTAGAGTCCCAGTGTCTCCCAGGACAATGCTCAGGCAAAATTTCTATTTGAATATCCTGTTGCCCCAGCACGGTTTAGGTCGCATCCCTTAAACTAGACCACCTGGGTTTAAATGCTAGCTCCACGCTCACCGTGGACCTCGGTCCAGTTACGTGATGTTTCTGTGCATCACTTGCCTCGTCTGTGGAACAGGCAACAAGCTCACGGGGTCTGCACTGATAACTGCAGGGCGGAACCGCCCGCACAGTCAGTGCTCCATGAGCTTCACGCTGCAATTCTCCTCCAGCCCCTCCTTAACCATGCTCAGCTCAGCTCAGAGCTCACCCCTCCCCACGTCTCCTTC
>NW_006433024.1:18633217-18634254 GCF_000325575.1 Pteropus alecto | reverse complement strand
TTCCCTCCCCTCCCTCCTCATGTCTCCTTCCCTCCCTTCCTCGCCCCAAGGCTCTGCTCCACTCCTGGAATAGATCTTGGCAACGGTGGCCTTAATTGTGTGTGTTTGATAAATGGCTCTGCTGGATCAGCTCAGGACGGCAGCTGTAGACCTGAGTCTGGGTAGAAACGGCCACGAAGAAGATTAGGAGAGCAGAGTCCAGGCTGGGCTGAGGATGCAGGGGCCCTGCCCTGCCCTAATCGCATCCAGCGCACGGTGACCAGGTGGCCCACTCATTGCCCCTCTGCAGCCACTACTAGTGGTGGTGGCTGGAATGGCAATCGGGAGAACCTAAGAGGATTCTCGAAGACCTGCCTCCTCCACTCTTATTTTCACAAATGAGGTAGCTGAGGCCCAGACTGTTGAGTGACTCAGGGACACACAGATAGTACTAAAGGGAGACTTAAAAGTTGAATCTCGGCCTCTTGACCCCTAGGCCAATGCTCTGCCCATTGGCCTACCCTTCCTCATTGCACAGCTCCCCAGAAGGCAAGATGCTCCTTCCTCTCTGCTAATTTGCTGACAAGGTTTCATTGCCCTCTGCCACCCTTCTCCCTTCTGAAATATCCAGAGTGGGAGGCGTTTCTTATGTCATCTGATTAGGGGAGCTCAAGCCCGGAACTTCCACTATTTGCTGTGTGACTTGAGGTGATTACTTAACTTCTTTGAGCCTCAGCTTTCTCATCTGTAACATGGGAGTCATGCCAATTGTATTTACCTCTTAGGCTTGATGAGAGGTTAAATAAGATAGTGCAAGCAACCTATTTAGCACAGTGGTGGCACAGAGTAAACTAATTGTTGGCCATTACTATTACTAGTCGGGGTCTTAGGAGCTGCCCTGTACAGCTAGGCAGTCTGCACTGCACAAAGGTACTTGGCAGGAGTAAGTGGGGCTGAAATCCATCCTGGGTTCACCCCCCACACTGTGTACCCTTGGAGCCATGTCTGCCTTCAGGAGGTGGCATTTTCTAATTTGTCCACCCAGAGGGGGCATTTTT
>NW_006433024.1:18628568-18633189 GCF_000325575.1 Pteropus alecto | reverse complement strand
TAATTTGTGCAAAGGCTGTGCAAAAGCACAGCCTTGTGTGCCCTGGCTGTAATTGGATGGGTACAGGGCGGAATTACAAACTAATCTCATCTGGGGATCATAGTGCCTGAATTCTACCATTCAAGCTTCCCCTTGGGTCCCATGGTCATTTCCGATGTTCTGGAAATCCCATTTAAAATGAAACCTCCTACGAAACAATAACACCTTAAAAATAATAACACCTTATCATCATTTTCATTATCGTCCTCACCATTATTTTAAACCTTGAGTGGATTAGCCTTCATGCAGCTGAGATAAGCCCTCAGATGGGGTAGGGAAGGAGTCAGAAGGTAGGGGAAGGGCCCTGCGGTGTGAGGCAGGCCATGGCAAAGTCTCAGTTTTCTGCTTTCATAATTTTGTGAAATTATGAACCCATAATGAACCCAGCAGAAAGAATCCAGAATAAACTTAGCCGACTGGTGCCATGATAGCAGCTGCTACAGCAAAAGGCTTCTGATTTCCTGGGAAACCCCTCCCCAAGGAGCAGGCTTAATGCAAGCGAGAAAGCTGATTTCCTGGGAGCAACTCCATTTTAAGGGAATCGAGGGACATGACCAAGGGAATGAATCTCAAATGGGGGGGTTTCGGGCACAGGAGAAGCAACGTGGGAAAGATGACAGGGGCCCTCCGTCCTTCCAATCACACCCCAGAGGTGGCTGCCAGTATTACTGATACAAAAGGTCTTCCTTGTGTTGCGATTCAAATAACATTTCAGGGTGGGTGTCTTAAGCCAGAGCCCAGAGACACAGACCTGACTCAAGGATTTAACAAGAAAGTGCTCCCAGAGAAACGGGCAAGCAAGGATGTGACCTCAGGTGATGTCCCGATGTCCCAAGGAAAGTGACTTCAGCTGGCAGTGGCAAGTAAGCTCTAAGGTTTAAGTTATACCCTGAGGTGAGGATGCTGGGGCTTTCAAAACCCTGACCCATTAGTCACAGGTTACACTGCAGCCCAGGAAGGGGCTGGAGAATGTAAATTATTGGCTCTTCCTGCATAGTCACTCTAGAAGCCGGAGGGCAGAACAGTCCTCCAGAAAAGGGTCATAGGATTGGCTATGGGAAAATAAAGCACACTGAAGCCCAACGCTCCCCTCCAGCTCGCCTCATCTCATACAAATGGGGTTAAAGGACTCTGGAGGGTCTGGGCTGGGTGCCTACATCCTCTGCTACATGGGGCAAGAGGAAGTGAAATCTTAAATACCTCCTTCCCACCCTGGGAGGCTTCTTATCCCCAGGAGTGAAAAGTTTTCTAAAATTCCCAGCCAAATTTTCCAGTCTGCACATTTCACTGGAAACATGCACCCATTTGTTCCACCCCCTCCTCTTTGAAAGCCCAGGTTCTGTGGGCGGATGGAAAGATGGGCTTGAAAGGTGGGCTTATCTGAGGACCTTGATGCTCATTTCGGCTCCCACTGGGCGTTTCTATCTCTGGCATCTGGGTATAGGGGCTACCCCTGCTTTCCTGTGGCTTATTTTTTTTAATGACGATATTTGCGAATTTTATTGATTGGAGCTGGATTACTAATGTGATTTTACAAAAATAAATAAATAAAATAAATAATAATGAATAAATTCACACACATCAGAAGATGGGCATATTGCAGATACACAGGCTACAAACCAATTTTCAGTCTCCTCGGGACACGCTGCAGTGTGGGCTGCGTTTTAAAACGCCAGCTGGTTCTCAGGCCAGCCTGGAATGGAGCAGGATAAATGGAGCCGTTGAAAGTGAAGGATTGCTCTTCATTTGCCCCGGACCTAAATTGCCCCCAAACTCCCAGCACAGGTGTATTGGGTTGAATAATGTCCCCACCAAATTCATGACCACCCAGGACCTCAGAATGTGACCTTTTTTGGAAATAAGATCTTTGCGGATACAATTAGTTAAGAGGAGGTCATTCTGGTTTAGAGTTGACCCTAAATCCAATATAACTGGTGTCCTTATAAGAGGTGGAGAGGAGACACACACAGGAAGAATGCTATGGGAAGATGCGGGCAGAGATTGGAGTGATGCGTCTACAAGCCAAGGAATGTCAAGGTTGCCGGCGAACACCGGAAACTAGGACAGAACCATGGAACGAGTTCCGCCTCAGAGCCTCCAGGAGGAACCAATCCTGCCAAAACCTGATTAATAAATTCCTATTGTTTAAAGCCTCCCAGTTTGTGTAATTTGTTAAGGCAGCCCTGGGAAACTAATACTAGAGAAGGACAGAAAGACAGAGATCAGCTCTCTGCCTCGTAGTAGAACCTTACTCCTTGCTCCTGGTGACACCACAGGCCCCTCCAGGCTCCAGGAGGCTGAGGAAAGATGTGTCTGAGACCCTTTCCCCAACTGTCGCTCCCCTTCACCTGAAGCTAGAAAGGACTTTACATCTTCTGGACCCGAAGACCCTGAGATACAGGGGCCAGTATAGTGGCTCTGCTTAGACACCTAGATCTGTCAGTGCATGGAATGTACTTAGTTTTGGGACACTGGGTGTAGGGTGGGTGTATTAGGATTCTCCAGAGAAACAGAACCAGTAGAATGAACACATACACACACAAGTATATGTAGAATGTAAATGACAGCACAGAGACGTATATTGAAAGTATATACATATATGTGTATATATATATATGTGTATATATATATGTATGTATGTATACACACACACAGAGATAGAGACAGAGGGACAGAGAGACAGAGACACAAAGAGAGATACAGAGAGATTTTTTTAAAAGAAACTAAGAGACACAAAGAGAGATACAGAGAGATTTTTTTAAAGAAACTAACTCACACAATTATGGAGGCTGACAAGTCCAATTACTGGCAGACTGAAGACCCAGGGAAGAGCCATTGCTGCAGTTCAGGTCCAAAGGCTATCTGGTAACAGAATTCCATCTTGCTCTGGGAGAGGTCAGTCTTTTGTTCTTTTCAACCCTTCAACTGATTGGATGAGGCTCACCCACATTGTGGTGAGCAATCTGCTTTACTCAAAATTCACCAATTTAAATGTTAACCTCATTCAATAACATCCTAAGAAAATATCCAGAGTAATGTTTGACCAGATATCTGGGTATTTTGGCCCAGACAAATTGTCATTATGGTGGGCAAGTATTATGATCTCCATTCTAGAGAGAGGAGAACTAAGGCCATGAGAGGGTGAGTGATTTGCCCAAGGTCATAAAGCAAATTAGCTGTGATTAGGGAATCTTAAAAAAGAGGTTGGGCTGACAATGAGGAAAACTTAGATTCAATTCACATCCCCTCTGGCCCAGAGCTTTAAAACTTTGTGGCACTGCTACCCAGGCACACTGGATAAGGATAAACACGACTGGTTAGTATTTGCACTCATGCGATACATATTGCTTATATTAGGTCCTGGAAGGCGGGAAAAACACTGGCCACCATGAAATGTGTGTCGTTTTGTGACAGAAGCCATACTTGTGGCATGTAATCATCACAGTTACACTCTGAAGTGACTATCACTGCCCCCAATTTCTTGATGAGTAGACTGAGGCTCAGAGCTCTGAGGAAGCTGGCTAAGGCCACGCAGCTGATAGGTAGTCTGCTCACTTGAATGTGGACCACTGACCTCAGCAGGTCCTTAACAAGCACTTTGGGCAGTGGACTGTGTCTTTTGGAGCATGGCCACACACATGACTTTGTTTGATTTTCACAGGCACCCCGTGAGGAAGAGGAATCGGTTCACCTTTCAGAGAAGGTGCTGAGGTGCAGAGAGGTTAACTGACTTGTCCAAGGTCACGCAGCTAGCGTCTTGCCCAGAACTGAAATTCTCTCCACAGCCCTGATTTCGGGGGTGAAAAAAATTACAATTCTATCATGTACTGAGTATTTACTGTGTTTGAGGCAAACACGTTATCTTATTTAAACTTTTCCACAACTTAAACTTAATAGCTGACAAGAATTTAGCAACTTTCTATGCATTATCTCACTTAATCTTCCCTATGACCTCATTAGATAGGTAAAGATAGGACTTTCATCTTACAGATGAAGAGACCACTTAGGTGGAGAGACCACTTAGATGAAGAGACCAGTATTGAGAGGTCAGATAACTTACCCAAGGTCACATAGCCACCAAATGTATGACTTAGATTTTAATGCAGGTGGCCCAGTGCCAAGCCCAAACCATTCTCTTAACCACTGTCTTAGGATGTGTTAATTCGTTCATTGATTCACTCATCTATCTATTCAACACTTTATTAAGTGCACCATGTGCCAGGCCCCCTTCTACAGATAGATGATATGGAGATGACTGATACCTCCACATGTCGTTCCCCCTTTTTTTCCTATCGCTCAGAGAGAAATAAAGGGTGTAGATAGAAACTAAGTCTCGAACTCTCCCAACTTTAAAACTGTTGATCTCTTAGTGGGGACCAAAGGCAACAAATAAACACACAAAAGCTTTTAGAGAGTGGTAAACGTGAACATAAAATAAATGAGGGAAGTCTGAAGGCAAGCCCAGCTATTGGGAGGCCTCTTTGGGTTGGAATCTTTTGAGCAAAGTTCTGGGAGACAAGAAAGAGCCAAGTATGTGGATATCTGAGGAAAGCGTGTTCCAGGCAGAGGGAAGCAAGTGCAA
>NW_006433024.1:18613578-18628542 GCF_000325575.1 Pteropus alecto | reverse complement strand
TGTTCCAGGCAGAGGGAAAAGCAAGTGCAAAGGCCCTGAGGTAGACACAAGGCGGTAAGTTTGAAAAGCAGAGTGATCACCAGAGGGGAGGAGCCTAGTGAGAAATGGGGAGAAGGGTCCAAGACAAAGTGACTGAGAAACACAGGTGTCTAGTCACATAAGGCCTTTGCTTCAGCTGTTCTTGGGTGCTGACAGACATTTCTCTTCTCTTTGTGTCTGACAGAAGCCTGTTCTTGCTCAGGTGACCTCTCTCTTGCCCCACAACTCAGAGGATAACACTTTTTAGCCGGGGTTGGGAAACATTTTCAATAAAGGGCCAGGTAGTAAATATTTTGGGCTTTGAGAATCATATGATCTCTGAGGTCACAACTCAACTGAGCTAGTGTACACACTTCGGAGGTAAAAATCTGCCTTATGGAAAATATTTCACTACAGGGATTTTTGTCTTAGTGAAAATATTTCACTACAGGGATTTTTGCTTTCTAAAGTACACAAAAACTTAAAACATAGGTAAACAAATGCCTGACACGTAGATGACCCGGTCCAGCACGATAGTAGCCATAGACAATGGGGAAAAAAAGGACATCACTGTGTTCCAATAAAACTTTATTTATATAAGTTTGTCAACCCTTGATCAAGATGAGAGAGAGGGATTGCTGACACTGATAGGTGAGTGGGTACCCATTAGAGCAAATCCTTGAGAAGGAGACTGCCCACCCCCTCACCCCACAACACCTCCCTCTGCTCTCACAGAGTTAAGCTCTATGCTCTCCAAGCATCCCCGCCAGATGTGAGGGGCCATAGTGCCCTGTCTTTAGGAGCGATAGAGGTGACTCCATGTCACACACACTCCACCCTCCTGGAAGAAGAGCTGCTGAGCGGGCCATGCCCACAGGAGTGGGAGGGGAGGGCCTGGCGTCTGCAAGGGTTTCATAAGATCCAAAGAAATGAAGTGGCGGCTTGTAGACTAGTGCTGGCATGACCTAGCACTTGGGACATGCCTGGCTGCCTCCATTCTACCCAACTTTGGCTTCTCCCCTCTCTCACAAGTGAGAGGAAATAGAGCATAAGCAGAAAGAAAGAGGGAAGAAAGAACGGAGGGAAGCGAGACCCTCTCTCCGCTCCGGTGCTCCTGCACTGAACCTTCCACACACAACAGATACTTACGGCTTTAGACAATGAAACAGATCATCGCCTTCCATCTGAAGCTGGGGTCATTACCCCTCGATTCTGCAGAGGCGCATCCGAGGTTTAATTTTTTGTTGTTTGCATATGAGATCATTTCAATTAAAGAGAACTGGGAACATTCCTCCTCTATTTCTTTAGCAAACAGAAGCTTATTTCCTCCCACCCCCCACTCCCACCCCCAAAAGCCAATATTGCAATTTTAAAAACAAAACAACTCTTAAGCAGAGATGGGTGGACTCTGGGTAAAAAGACATTTGTATATATAAGGATTTTATTAGAAAAGAACACATCTGTCACCTTCGGCTATAAGTCACTGAGCAGTGGAACTAATTGAAACAATTGAACACAGGGGGATCACTCTTCTTTGCCCCTTAGTGTTACTCAGATCCTCTGCCAATCTGATTTGATGCCAAGCAGACTTCTTCATAGGGTGGAAGGGAAGTAACAGCCCCCAATCACTGAGTCAGAAGAATCACTTTGGATGATTGCTAAAACAGATTCCTGAGCCTTGCTCATGAGAATAGAAGTTCGAAGAAAAGGGGCAAGGAAATCAGTGTCTTTAACATTTGTTCCAGACAAGTGTGGGGAGTTTGGTATATGATATACATAATTGCACAGTCAAAGCCAAGAGGTCGATTTGAGTTTTGAGAGGTCGGGGGGAACCAAAGTAATAAGGCCGCAGAATCCATAAATAAGCAAATACCTCAAGGTAGAAAAAAGAGAGTAGGAGGTGGAAATGTCAGTTCATCACGAAAGAAACAGGCCTATAAAAGGAAGCAGAGACGGAGAGCAGTTGAGTCATGTAAATGGAAGAGTTTCAGAAGGAAGGAATATGACACCAGGCAAGTGCAAATCCAACCAAACAAAAATAAGCAAGCAAGAAGTTGGGACGATGTTAATCACAGACAAAGTGGAATTGAAGGCTAAAAGCCTGAATCAGTAGGAAGAGGTACATTGTATAATGATATAGGATGCAGCCGACGGAAACTATATTATAGTCACAAACATGTATGTAGCAAACAATATACCAATCAAATACAAGGGCAAAAAAATATTAGAAAGGAGAATTGCCCCTCCAAATACAATTTAAGTTGATTTTTTAATATACACTTTTCAGAACTGGACAGATCTAGTAGACCAAAAAGAAGTAAGGATTTAGAGCTGTGTAGTCCATTACAGGAGCCACTCGCCTTTGTGGCTACTAAGCACTTGAAATGAGGCAAGTCGAGTTAATCTTATATTGTAACTCTTATATCTTAACTTATGTCTTAACTTTTATATCTTAAGAGTAAGATATAAATGCCAGACTCTGTACAAAAAAATAAAATGTAAAATATCTCATTAAAAACTTCCATATTGATTGTTTGCTGAAATGATAATATTTTGGATACATTGGTTTGAATAAAAATGTTATCAAATCGGTTTCACATATCTGTTTTTACGTTTTTAATACGGCCAATAGACAATGTAAACTTACTTAAGTTGCATGCATTATATTTCTATTTGACAGTGCTGACCTAGAAGAATCAAATAACGTCAGCGGCGAGGGATTCTGTGAGGCCTCATCATTTTATAGTTCCTGTTCTTGGATTTGAAAGCCTTCTTCTTATTCCACGTGCGTCCTTACAACCACTGCCGCTTCCTGGAGCTTGGCAAGTGGGAAGTTTGTTGTGTTACAAGAAGAAGAAGCCGTGGGTCCTGACCTACTTCATGACTACCTACGGGAGGCATTTGGGTCTTAGATTTGTTATTTATAAGATAAAAATACACCTTATCCGCAGGGTTGTTGTGAGGATTCAGTGAGATAATGTACCTTCACATTTTCTGAAAAGACAAAATTAAAAATCAAAGCGAGATGAGAAGGACCCACAAATGTTGTTTTCTATCCCTATGACCCCTTGCACCCAGAAATGTCAGTGAAAACTGGATTCCAGAGCACCTCAGGAGGCAGTGCTGAAGGAGCTGTAGGAGTCTAGACAGAGACTGTGTGAGAATCGAGTATTTCTGACCCTGAGGGTTCGCTCTGTGGCCTTCGGCTGGGGCGCTAGTCAAGGGACTTCACACCACCACGAATTAGGATAGCTTCTTATCTCACTTTCGAGTCCTTAGCAACAAGACATTGCAACTTTAGCTGCTGTTAGGGACAAAGATTTCTCTTGTATGATTGTCATTGCATATTCAGAGCAAATTCAAGCCAGAAGGCCCTGAGTGGTCATCTGGTACAGTTAAGATTACCAACTTGGCCCAATTTATCTGGAACTTTCCTGATTTTAGCACTGAAAGTTCCACATTCCAGGAAACCTCTCAGTCCTGAGCAAACCAGAATGGTGTGATACAAGAAGAAGAAGCTGGGGGTCTCAGTTTTGATAGTCCTCAAACACAGGTTTTATAGCTCTGCACCAGTAAGAAGAATCTCCATGTATCTTAGCATTTGTTAAGATACAAATAGATGCCTGGACCCTCCCTCCGTAGACCCTGAGTGAGATGCCTCCCTCACTCAGAATCATCAGGGCAATGCTCCCAAAACTGAGACCCCCAGTCTCCCATGGGGCTTTGATACCTATCCAGGTTTGGGAACACAAATAAGCACACCTGTTTCGTTTTGTGGCTGGGGGGACAGGTCCCATGCTGGGTTGGTTATGGTACCTCCTTTCTCATAATAATTCCAATAATAGCAGTATGAAAGGCTATATAGTAGGTATAAAAATGTTAAAGTTCTCATGTTCCCCTTTGAGGTTTGTTTCCTTTTTTATATATATATAAATAATATAAAAGATATTTTGCAGGTGATCTGATCCTTTGCTGGTACCCAAAGCCTGGACTTGGTCTGTCAGTTGAGTGATTCAGCCCCAGGCACTAACATGCCCAGATGGAGAGCCTGGCCCCCCGTGCCTTGCAATGAGAGGTATTCTCTGCAGCCACTGCTGTTTAAAGAGCTCTGGGTTCCTCTCCCAGACATGGGAAGTGGGGTTTCTGCTCAGGCCTGCCCAACGTGGAATGCCCTCTGACATACTTCTTCTTGATCCTTCCTACCGTGGTTAGTACCCAAGAGCGGAGAGCAGAGCAAAGAGCTCCTCCTGAAATGCTGGTGTGAGAAGAGTGTGGAGAACCAAGCTCCACCAAATTCTCTGCTGCCCCCGGACACCACAGCGTAAAGTTTAGGACCCTTTGGTTACCAATTCAGTGGAGAGAGAGTCGTCTTTTGCAATACAGACCACTTATCGCAGGTCCCGTCAAACCTAGGTGATATTCCCATCACCTGGACTCCTGGTTGCCAGGTTTTTCTTTTCTTAGAAAGGAAACAGCATGTAGCATGGAAATAGCTCCAGCTCTGGAGCTGGACAACCTGAGTCTAAAGACCAGCTTTGCTCACCTGCTTATAAGCCACTTAGCCCTTCTGGGATGCAGAATTCTCCCGTGTGAAACAGGGTAATCTCAATAACATACATAAAGTGCCTGCTCTGCATTAAGGGCTCAGCTAGTGTCTTTGAGACAGTCTCTACTCCCCAACGACCCAGGTCCCCAATGGGAAGATTTCACACAAATAAAAAGAAAAGTATGTCATCCAGAGAAAAGCAAACAGACAAAGACATCCAGGCAGTTGGTGTTTTCTGGCTGTGCGGCCTGCCCTAGTTTATTTTGGCAGCTGCTTCCACCATCAGTGATAGAAGGAGAAAGGAAAGAGAAATGGCAGTAAGACAAATGGATCAACCAAGGAGGGAGGCTGTTTGGTTCCAGCTTCCAAAGGAGAACCCAGCTGTCCCAGAGATTGCGATGCACTGGGTCCCGGAATTCCGGTCCGGCCTACGCATGCTTGCCCTCCACATGGAGGGATGTTTCCAGGATAACTGGGCTGAGATGGGTTCAGTCCATTCCACTAAAGTCAGTCGCAGAACTCGCTCCAAATGGCACTGTTTCAGTAACGATTGCTGTGTGACAAGCCACCCCAAAACTTAGTGACTTAAAACAGCAACAGCCATTAATTGGCTCATGATTCTGCAATCTGGCTGGGCACAGCCGCTCCACAATGGGTCATCTGGAGTCATTCTGGTATAGTGGCATACAAATGACAGTTTGGGACAAAGATCCAAGATGGACTCAGGTATGTGTCTGCTGCTTCAGTTGGGTAGGTTGAGATGGCTAGGAAAGGGGGTATCACTCTCTCCATGTGGCCTCTCATCCTCAAGGAGCCCAGACCAGGCTTCCTTTCATGGAGTCTCAGGGCAGCTAGAGATTGCAATTGGAGGCTACACGCCTCTTTAGGACTGGCCTCTGGAACTCTCACAGGGTCGCTCTGCCATATTCTATTGGCCAAAGCTGTCATGGGTCAACCCAGATTCAAGTGGTGAGGAAATGGACTTCACCTTTTACACTGCAAAGAGTGTAAATACAAGCAGAGGTGATTCATCAGGGGCCATTGTTATAACAATCTACCACAGCAACACAGAACATACTCTAGGGTGTGACCTTCAAGGCCTTTGTCCTCCAGCTCCAATATCCTTTCACTCTCCTGGTGAACTTCTGTACTCCAGCTTCCTTCTCTTCCCTCCTCTGGGTCCTTGTCGATTGGTTTCCTTTGCCAGGGCTCAAGGTGAACAGAATGCAAGCCTGGAGTTGGACAGCTCTGGATGGCAACCTGGCTCCACCATTCACTCCCAGCTGTGTGACCTTGAGCAAGTCTCTCAGCTTCTCTGGCCTCACTTCCTTCACCGTTAACGAGGATGCTGAGGCCTGCCTTTATTGGATTGCTGTGAAGATGAAGTGAGAGACAGCAGGCCGAGTGCCTGCCATAGAACCTACCTACAACTGGAGGGTGACTGCTAAGTATTGGTCCTGATCCCCCTCCTTTCTCAACTGCTCCCACTTCTCCGACGGGCGAACACTTACGTGTTTGTTTGTTTGTGTTTTCGTACCTCTTTTGAAAAAGTTTTCCGTGGATCCCCCGATCCTCAGGGAACTAGGCACTCCTTCTTTAAGCTCCCATAACTCTTTGCAACCCCCCAGTGATGTCCCAATCACAGTGACATATACATGTGCGTCTCTCCCAAAGTGGAAATTCTTACATCCAAGAGTTGATCTCATGCATCCCTTTGTCACGGTGCCCAACACACAGTGGTGCTCTGTACATTCATTTGGTGGATGAAAGAGTGAACACCTAGGCTTTCCAAAATTCAAGGACACCCTTCATTTTTCTAGGACTCTTTTCTGTCACCCCCAATTACCCCAGAAGAGGAGCAGAAGAAAAACGGGGGTCAGATTTCTGTCCCAGCCTTTGGACACGTGAGCCAGTGCCACGAGATCTGCTCTGAGGTAAAATACCCAACAGCTGCTGTGCTCCAGTCTGATGTCCCTAACTAATGAGGACTGCACAGCCCAAGAGGAAGGAGAGGCCTGCTTTTCCAGCAGGATCATTATGCATTAAAAATTGAGGCATCAAGCAGGAAGCCTGGCTCAGTACACATGAGGTAAACACATGTTCCTCATTTGCACAGAGCAAGCATCCTGGCTCCTGTCAGCCTGGTTGGACCAGAGACATGAGGGCCAAGAAGACTGGTCTCAGATGAGCAGACCCTGCCCTCTGGCTCAGCAGAAAATATTCCTTGCAACTGAGGCTTCTGGGGATAGGACAGACTTGGGTTTAAATCCTAGTTTTGTCACTCGGCGGTTCTGCACACTTGGGCCAATCTTCTTGCCTCTGCAAATCTTCATTTTTTTCATCAGTAAAATGGGGATGATGTTAACTCTCCGGGAAGACCATTGTGATGATTAAATAATGCAATGTGGGTGGTGCATCACAGGCACAGTATACCTGGTCCTTTCACTGCTCCAAAAATAATCCCAAAGTCTCGGATCTGTTACCGATACTCCAGCAGATAAATTGTTCCGTAAAATAAATGCATTAAGTGCCTTCCTAGACACTTAATGAAAATTATTGGAATTTGAGAAATAAAATGTGGATGCTAGGCAGCAGCTAGGTTCACTCACTGGGCAATAACTATCAATCCTAATGATATTGGAACTAACAGATGAGCATTTAACATGTGACAGAGACTGTACTTAGTGCTTTATATACGTTAATTCATTTAGTCTTGGCAACAACACTGTGAGGTTGATGTTATTATTTCCCGCCTTCTGCAGAGGAAGAAACTGAGGCCCAGAGAGGTTGAGCAACATGCACAGTTATACAGCTGGTTAGTGGTAGGGCTGGGAGTCAAACTTGACTGGCTTCATGCCACAGCCCGGACTCTGAACCTCAAGGCCATACTGCCTAGAAATGGCTCGTTCCAGTTTTGCAATTTGATGGCATTTACATTGGGAATACGCTGTAGAAATACACCTTGATGAGCCTCTCTTTGAATGGTTACGACGGTGTTAGGAGGCCAGGACTATTATTTCCATCTTAGAGATGAGGAAACCGAGATAACAGTGAAGGCAAGAATCTTTTCCAAGGTGATGCAGAGTGGTGGTGGAGTTGAGATTTGAGTTTTGGCAGAGCCCAACCTTAACCATTACATGGATTATTACAAGTGGGAGATGGTGCAGGTGCATGATTTTTAGAAACTGCTCAGGTATAGTCCTGGGATGTCAATTAATCTTCAAGCAGCATAACTTGATTCCAGGACACCGTGCAGTGCAGCTGCTCAGACCTCACAGCTCTCCCCACTCCCAGGAGCCCCCACAAGATGCTCCCCGGTCCCGCAGCTCCTCCTGCCTGCTCCTCAGCATCATGGTCTTCCCCCCACACCAGAAGCTCCCCATGGGGCAGGACTCAGCCTCTTGAGTTCAGCAGCCCCCAGCAGGTCCTCGATAAAATTCAGGGGTTCAGAGAACTTGAAAGGGAAAAACAACATCTCTGTTCACTGATCTTAACTGAAATCGAGCGTTTCCTCTAGTTGTATGTCAGCCATAGAAATAACAGATAAATTCTTATTATATCATGTAGTTGCAGAAGCCTCGAAAGACCATTTACACCTATCACCACTTCGAAGTTATGGTGTTTATTACACCTGCCACCGGATCTCATTATTTAATGCCTTAATAAAGAAGCTCACATATGGCTAAAGTATAAATTTGTGTTTTTAATATTTCGATACTATTTTTAATATAATTAGTGCACTTTTTAATCCTATATATTTTTATTGCATGCATTGAAAAACAATATTCCCAGAGGAGTCTATAGGCTTCATCAGATTTCCAGAGAGTCCCTGGCTCATGAAATATTTATAGCAATCCTTTGAGGGAGGACTCTATTATTGTCTTGTATAATTCCTATTTTATAGAAGAGATAACTCAGGCACAGAGAAGTCAAGAAAACTGCCCAAGGACACACAGCAAGTATGTAAGTGAGGAGACAGGATTTGAATCTAAGGCGATCTAGACCAGAGCCTACCCTCTCAGCCAGCATGCCGGTCAGGCCTCCTTGGCTCTCTCGTAGGCCTCCAGATCATTCCTCCATCTGGCCCTTTCCTGACTGAAATGTAATTGATGCTTCATCTCTTGGTTCTCTGCAGAGGACTCCAGCACCTTGAGGGCTGGGACTGGTCTTATTTCTCTCTGAATCCCTCGTATAGGACCTAGTGCTGAGCCCAGAAAATCTTCCAAAAAATTGTTTTTAAATGAATAGTGTCTCCAGTCCATAATGCCTTATACATTGTGCAAAGACCCTTTTTTTCCTGGCAGAATTTTTACAGCACTTAAGGAAAAAAAAAAAAAAAAAAACCCCAAACTAAATAATTCGTCCACATTTTATAATGGCATTTGTACAATCATGCGCTTTTATAGTGATTTGGATGTTTCCGGGAATTTTTATATTCCTTTGACTTGAACCTGGAGTGTAAATTAGTGAGGACGGGAATGAGGCATTTCGTTTTGCAGAGAAGTAAACAAAGGCTCCAGGCGGTTGGTTTCCAATGGCAGATCCCGGCGCAAGGCCTGGGTTCAAGTCCTGATCTACCACCCTTGGCTGACGTTGTGCGAAAGCCTCACCTCTCTGAGCCCAGTGGCCTCATCCATAGAATGGGGACAGTAATAGCCACCTTATGGAATTGTTAACAGGATTGCATAAGAAGACGTGTATTTTAGAAAAAGTTCTTGGCACATCGTAAGAACGCAGTACATCATAGCTCTTTCCCAGTATCAGTGGGAGGATATTGTTATGGCGTAGGTGTTGTCACAGGGCTAATGCAATTGAGATAGTGTGTTGCAGTGGCATTAGAACTGGATTCCAGTTCCGACTCAGCCACACACCTGGAAGAAGACCCTTTGTTCTCTGGCCCGTGGTTTCCTGATCTTCAAAACAAGGAAGGGGTTGGGGACAGGATCAGGACGCAGGGCTCAGCACCCCTTCACATGAAAGTCTGTGTGGAATCAATCTGGAAAGCATAAGTAGGGCTGCCCAGTTTAGAGAGAAGAGAGACCCCTCACCCTTCGCCCTCGGGGCGCTGCTTAAAGACAGCTGGGACAGCCGGTTTAGTCAGAGGTCAGCATCAGAGAGTAAGGGTCAGATTAGACCTGTAGCCTTGTCTCCTTTAGTGTGAGGAGTTAAAAATAAAAGGTGTATGTGGGGAGGCAGAGTTAGTGGCTTTCAGTGTCTTTAGAAGGGGTTTTACTCCTGACAGTAACCCAGTTGGGTCCACGTTCAAGCTTCCCTGATCCTATGCTTGAAGTGTATAATTTTTTAAGGAGAGTTGGGATCTCCCTGACTCGTCCTCCACCTACCCCCACACCTGATCTGTTTCCTTCTTTCCTCTGACTGAATCTCTTATGATCATAAGCCTTAAAGATTTCTTGTAGCAAAACATTGGTGCAAAAGGCTGACGACACAGGGCCTCTTTGCCAAGGGGTCTCCCTTGGGAGCCAAGCAATGATCAGAGCCAGTGGAAGCCCCTCCTACAGATGTGTCCATGAGCCCCATATAAATGGCCTCTGGTCCTTTATATTGTTAAACCACGACAAGAGAGACTAGAGTCTTGGGAGGGAAGATAGTGGGGTCAGCTCAGGGCATAACGATGCCAGGAAAAACCCATTGAACAGATCTTCTTCTCCGAATGACTTTCCTCATGTTAAATTGTCTTCTATTATTGCTGGAAAAGGGGTTTTTAAAAGAGGTTAACATGCATTGCAATGAATATGGTATAATAACGTTCCTTGTATCAAATTAAAATTCTAAGAGTGCCACATGAAACAAGGGCATTATGAGCCTCCAACATTATGTATTATTATTATCGGACGGTTTGATTGCCCTACATACTGGGAATAAAAGAAACGTCTCCAAGTTCTGCATTTGAATTGGCAAGCATCACCCTCAGAATGAGAATCTGGGCAGACCAGGAGCATACCCACCTAGCTAAGCATGGGCCTAGGAAATTAAGAATTAGCCTTATGATAAAACAGAAAGATAATGGACTGACAGCAGCGCTGGTTTCATGGAAGCAGCAGAAAAATAGGGCTGTGTATGAATTTGGATTCCAGTGGCTTTGTCCCTGTGCTGTGTGACTTTGGAGGAGTCACCTCACCTTTTGGAGCCTCCATGTCCCCACCCTGTCACTTAGTCCTGGTTAAGGACTGTTGTGTCGTAGAGCAGTTACGGGGATAAATTGAGATTATGGATGCGAAGGCACTTCATAAACTCTAATGAGCTATCGAAGTCTGGGGATCGAAGATAACTGAAGGGTCTTTATGTTGATTTCTTCCCTGTTCCCACCCCTCCCCCACTTCTGAAGCCCAACTATCATCTATAATATCTAATAATAGTAACCCACATTTATTAAACAATTGCTAAAGACCGGGTATTATTTCACTCAGCTCTGCTACAACTTTGTGTGGTGAGTATTGTTATTAACTCTATTTTATAGAGTAGGAAACAGAGGCTGAAAATGGCTCATAAGGCGCCCAAAGCCACAGGACCGGTAAGTGGCAGGGATTTAAATCCAAGACTTTCTGACTCTAAAACCTCTCAGTTCTTATGCTATATTTACCTCTAAAATATGCCTGGCAAGCTGCTTCCAAACTATGCTTGAACACCTCCAGGAATGAGGGGCTTGTTACTACCCCTATATCTGCCCTCACAATGAGTGCTCTCCCCTGACACATAAAGCATCATTGTGGTGATATTATCTGTAAAATAAAGGGATTGGAGTAGATGCTCTCTTAAGGTCCATTCCAGAAACATCATTTTAAGAGCACCAGCCTTTACAGACAAATCCAACCTGGCTACAGAAGAAAGGATTAAAAATCTCTGTATGAAAATGGACCACAGTGAGTAAGAGGTGTGTATGAATGGGGGCAATTAATCCTCTTTTGCCGACCGCTATAAAAAAAAAAAAAACATTCACTGGAGAGGAGGCATTTATTCCCTGCAGACACATGGTGTGATTTTGAAATATCTCCACAGAAGGAAAGATGACCGAGGAAATACAAATCTATTAAATGTGCAGGGCTAAAGAAAAAGGGGCTTCCATAAAAGGATTTCTAAACCATATCAAAGGCTTCTGAGGTCAGAGAGGGCTGTCAGAACACTACCAATTAGAGCTAAATGGGAAAGCGGCTTAAATCTCAAAATTAAAGATGAAGAGCTGCAATTAACCTGTCTTCCAACAGAAAACATAGCCCTTAATGCTCAGCGTAATTTAATATTTCAAAATTATGACCACAAGCATCTAAGGCTCCTGTTCAACAATATAAAACAGACAATAAAAGTCTCAGTGGGCCTTTGGATATCATGGGTGAGATGGCGTAGGAATAATGCCAGTACAGGGTGACTCTGAAGTCACAATGGCTGAACTGGCACAGGCACGATTAGAGCTCCCCTCAGGACACAGAGTCTGCAAGGCTCAGCACTGTTTTCCAAAGACCCATTCTCTGGCCAGCAGGAACCATTTGATTTGTGTTTTGTGGGCTTTAATAGGGTGGATTATGCTGATGTGAGGGGAAAAAAAACACCCAGGCCATGCTTAGAGGGTGCACAGACTATTCCAGCGGGTTTCTGTAAAGCAGTGCTTCTCAGCCTCGGGGAGCTTGGAAAATGCCTCACTCCTGGGCCTTCGCACAGACCAGAAGGCCAGGGCATCAGGATCTTTAAAGCTCCCCAATTAATTCTCATTGGCACCTAGGGTTGAGAACCGCTGCTCCAAAAGATCGTGGGCTCAACAAGGAAGAGAAAGTGGATGTTTGGAATATGGTCAAGCCTTGATTATACTGGAATCAACAGGATGCTACCAGACCTGCTGTGGTGAGTGGGGCAGATGACAAATTGGGTGCAGGAGCACAGGGAGCCGAATAGAGCAACCACGTAGAACTTGGCCCCTGACGAAGTCTCGTAGGCTCATTAAACCAGGAGTTTGAAACTGAGGGCTGAGAATCTGGGTTTCCGGGCTGGCGTTGAAGATTTGTGGACTCACCAAATGTGCGAGGTCCCTTCTGATTGTTGGCCTTTTCCAAGGAGGATGGAGCTGAAATGCCCTTCTAGAGCTCTCCAAATCCTCTCTCTGGCCCTGATCCGGCTTCCCCTTCATTCTCTCTGACTCTTCTCCCATTGCCTGGGTGACAATGTGGGGCACGGGGAAGGTCACCCGCTCTGCAGACAGATGGCTTGATGCCCAGAGGCACCACTTACTGAATGATCTTGAGCAAGAAGTTCTCTTGGTGAGCTTGCTCTGTTTCTTCATCTATAAAATGCAGATAATAATAGGACTCACAGATGAGATTAAACAGGAGGGAGAAAGGGACAACCAAAGAGACGGGATAGAGACACCATGAGTCCCCCTGGAGCAGAGAGGCCTGTCACCAGCATCCGGGGCCTCAGGAAGCCACAGGAGCACTGAGTTTCCCTTCCCACTACTGTCTGTATGGACCACCGGAGATGGAGTCAGAGGTCGTTGATCAAGCATTCAGTCTGGAGTGTTCCCCACTCATGCCCAGCGACTGTCCAGGCCTCTTCCAACCCACCCCAAATAGACACGTCCAAGTCCAACAGTCTAGGACACTTGTAAACCTTGCCCCGACCAGAAGGAGGGGGCTCAGGGCATCCAGAGTGATGGTGGTGGCATGAAGAAGAAGACCACGCCCTGACCGAGGTCCGACCTAAAAAAAGAAAGAAGCAACGTGAAACCTCCCATCTAGCAAGACAGCTGGGGAACATAGCAATAATGCACTGTGTGCCCAGCAATTCTGTGGGCTGGAGCTTTGCTGTCACTGCCCCAGCCCTCCTCCTCCCACATTTCTCATGGCCGGGCTCCAGTGGCCTCTCCGATGCCCCGGCAGGCCTCCTCTTGGCCATAGCCCTCCACACACATCTCTGTAAAAGCGCTGTCCACACTGCCTTATGCTTACTCCTGTGACCTGTTCTATCCTGTATCTGCCTCCCCGTGTCAGCCCATCGCGTGTACCCGCAGGCTCTCAGTAAGCTGTGGTTGGCTGCATGGATGGTGCTTCCTGCTAGTCAGCTGAGCCAGCTGGTGCTGATCACCTTGATCTGTGGGATACATGAATTCCAACACCTGGACTGGCCCCTGTGAACTCCCCTTCCCAATGTCTCCCCAACCTCACTAAATAACAGGCTTCTCCAGCCATCCTGGCTCCTCCACAGTCATTAGCTGTGGGTCTTAGGTAAGTCACTGAACTCCTCAGAGCCTTAGTTTCCCCATCTATAAAAGGGGACAATCACCCTTGCCTCACAAAGTCAGTCGACGATGTAATAAGCTGCCGTTTAGAAGGAAACTAACAAAGGGCCTGGTGACAGGAGGCCAGAAGTCACTGGTTCCCCGTTGGGGTCTTCCCTTCCAAACTGTCAAAGCATATGGCTTTCATTTGGCCCCACTGGTTTCTCTCTTCCAGTTTTTAGGCAGTATAGGGCTCCAGGCCTATCCTGTGGGACCCCTCTCCTGACTCCTTTCACTATGAGTAGGATGCGAACCAAACTAGGTCCTCTACAGGTGTCCCAGGACCCTTGCCAAAGGGATGTCAATTCCTCCACAGGACCCCTCTGAAGAGTGAGGACCCTTTGCCTCCTCACTGTCACCTTGCCAGGAAAGACTGGTGTCAAGAAGGGTACCCAGGGGAGGGGGACACTTGGGTGGAACCTAAAACTGGTGTCAGTGGTGGTGGGGTGTCCCCCGCCTTGCTCTGGATCCCAGCAAAGACCCTGAGGACCTCAGCTGCACCTCCAGTGGCTAAAATTGCTCCTCTGCAGAAACAGTTTTCACAGACAAAACCAGAACAGTAACAGTTTGAAAACTCGGAGTGGTTTTAGGTCAGAGAACCAAACCCTCAGACCAGAGTACAAAGCAGTTCTTCTCCAGGAAGCATGGAAGGAAAACACTAGACTTCCCCCCTCACCTCCCGCCTTCCCCCGAAGCAAAACATAAGCAGTTTGGATGTTCCAGGGCTTGGCCACATCAAGCATTAATGGAGGGGCTGCTTCTGCCACCTGTAACCCTAAAAAACAAAAGGACACAAAACTCAACAGGGCATTTTTCCGACTCCCAGGATATGACAACCCTTCAGGGTTTGGTTTCCCATTCACAAGACTAGTCTGTCCTCGGGGCAATGCAGAGAGGTGAGTGAACACGATTCTTTTCTTTGTTTTATAGATGACTAGATGGAGGCTCAGATCGTACAGAAACTTGAGTCTGGTCACCCGCCTAGCGAGTGCTGGGCTGAGATTTGAACCCATCTCACCACCAACTGGAAACTTGCCCATTGTGTCCTAGGGTTCCAGGGGTTCCGGGGAGGAGGGGGTGGGAGTTGTAGGAATGAAGAGCTAGCAGTTTGGGCTTA
>NW_006433024.1:18609384-18613550 GCF_000325575.1 Pteropus alecto | reverse complement strand
CTGTAGCGGTTGCACACGCAGAGCAGAACACTTGAAGGGCTGTCTAGAAAGCATGGGATAGGAGGGGACTGGAAGTATTTATACATGGGTTAAGTTCTGTTCCTGTTACACATTAGAGATATTTGTTCCTCTTACATATCAATTGAGTTTCCACATGAGATTTCATTTGAAGAAAGGGATAAACAGCTTAAAAATAATTGGAAATCAGTGCACCAAACCAAGTCAGTCTGCTGCCTCTGCCTGCTAGATTGGTTTGTGATGAGGCGGTTTTCTGTGCAGAAATGTAACAACGAAATTTACAAATCTAGCAGAGGCTGCAGGGCAGAGGAGAATGCCAGCACCAGGGGGTTGTGGGCAATGCCTCTTTGCTGAATTTGAATTTATAATCTTTAGTTATTAAAATCGGGGCATCAGCCCCCTTGGTATTAGCAAGACTCAAGCATCCACCTTCCAAGACAAAGCTCTGATGAAGGTTTTGTAAGATTTGGGCTCCAGAGTGTGGCCCTCCAGGCAGGTCTGCCCCTGTTCCCATGCCAGTGTCTCTGACCTCCAGGCAGGGCTGAGGCAGGGACTGGCCCTGGCCAGCAGCCCGCCTCTGAGCCTTATCTCTCAGGCCCTGGGTAATGGGGTTTTCCCTCACGCAGGCAAAACACGTCAGACTTGGGCAACTCAGGTCAGCCTCGGACAGATGATCTGGCATGGCAACTTAAGAGAGAGGCGGAAGCTTTGAGAAGCCTCTGTAGTCGTTCAGACAGCTGCAGAAGCTAAAACAGCAATTTCCTCTTGGTGGCTGGACATGGTGTTCTCAGAGGAACACGTGGTCCCCGGGTGCTTGTGGGCAGCCCCTGACATTCCTGACTCTTCCTGCTGCTTTGCCTGCTCAGAGCCAGAGCAGTTCTGCTCAAGAGTGGGTGGTTTACACAGTAGCAAGGGCCAAGGCCAGGGCCATTAGGATGAGTAAGACATAGTCCATCCTTCTAGGGAGCAAGGGACGTGCCAAGAACCTTGGCATCACCAGCGGTAGTTCTGGAAGTAATGACTATAGTAGCCACTATAATGTATTGAAAGCTTACTATATTCTAAGTGCTCTATATACATTACCTCATTGAATGATCACTACCATCCAATGTAAGGTGAGTCTTGGTTCTAGCTCCATTTAAAAGATGAGGAAACTGAGGTTCAGAGAGGTTAAATCAAACAGTAAGTGGCAGAGCAGAGACTTGAACACAAGTTGGCCGCCCAAGCCTTTACTTTTGACCACGCTCCACTGTCCAGAACTATATGCCTGGGCTCCTGCCTTAGTTTTTCTATACCATACATTCTCAGCGGGGGCAATATCGTGCCCCGCCCCCCGCAAAGGGGCAACACTTGATTTTTTGGGAGGTGGCCAAAAATCTTACTTTTTATGTGTAAAGCACTCTACAGATATTTAGAATATCTGTAATAATAAAAGTTGTGTGTGTGTGTGCGGGGGTGCAATTAAGAAAATAGTGCCTGGAACATAGTAGGTGCTCAGTAAATAGTCGATCCCCCTTTCACTGCACACTGGAGCCAATGTGAATCAGTCTCATTGGAAGCTTTTGTGCACAAGTCCAATCTTTGCCTAGTCCCACCTAGCTCCAGCCTCAGTCCTCTGGCCCTTGATACCAAGGCCCTGGTACGCTCCAATTCCGAGTCTGCGCCCATTAAAATCCAAGTATAACCCCCAACATCCCTGTTCCTTCTTGGAAGCCTCAGTACTTCCCTCCCTCCCCCAGAGGTGCCTGTTGGGACTTGTTACAGGTTAAACAGGTACAGGCTTAGCTCAGCTCAAATGAAACTTGAACACTTCGGGTCATTGTTGTCAATTCTCCCAACACAGGTAAAGAGGTAATTGTCAATTAACAAGCCCATCAACTGAGGCAGGAAGAAAATCAATAACACGGACCAATACAGAATGTTCTAATGCCAGTCAGGATTCCAGGAGTGGGAGCCTTTCAAATAGGTACATGGAGTAATTGGCTTCTCCCTTGTGACCCGTCCTGCGGACTCTACAACTCTCCAATTAACATGTACCATTGACAGACACACAATTATTTGGGTTCACTGTGCCCCAGCCAGTGTTTGTTCAATCAGAACTTGCAAATACATGGAAGGTGCACAGAATAGCAAATGCGGGATGGCTGTGGGGGGAGCCAAACAGCGAGTGGGTCTTAAAGAAACCCTGGACATGGAATTGCTTTTCCAGAAAGCCGTCCTGAGTCTCAGCTCAGATGCTGGTCAAAAGCCTTGTTCTGGCCGGCCCCTGACTGGGCCTGTCTCCATCTTCACTGAGGAACTCAGAAGATGCTGGCTATGGCTTGGCTAGTGCTGTCCCCCACAATCTATCAGAGAGAGGGGGACCTTCCCCTATCCTGTCCCATTCAAGTCGAGAAGTAACTGCAGTCCTTGCATAAGAGGGTCCTTCTGCCTAGAAGGCCATTTCTCATCTCTTCCACGTAGATCATTCTGACCCATTCAAGTCAGCCTCTGAATCCTCAGGTGTTCTTCCGAGCCCTCTCCAGGCTGGGTCAAGGCCCTTTCCCCATGCATCCATGGCACCCTGGGCTTGTTCCTCCTTAGCATCTACAACCTCGAGTTACCTCACTGGTTCATCTCCCAGTTTCCCTCGCAAAAGAGTAAGCCCTTTGATATCAGAGACTAAGTACCATTTATCTTTAAAAGTCAGCACTTAGCATAGAAGGTGCATAGTAAGTTGTTGTTGGATGGATGGATGGATGGATGGATGGACGGATGGATGATGGATGGATGGATGGATGGATGGATGGATGGATGGATGGATGGATGGATAGGTAGTGTAAAAAAGAGTAGGTAAGCAGATGGGTGGATTCGTGGGTATCTGGAAGAAAAGGTAGGAAAATGGGTGACTGGCTGGGAATGAAGATGAATGAGAGGGTAGACAATAAGTGGGGGATAGATAAGGGTCGGCTGGATTGAGTGGGAGAGTAGGCGAGTGGTGGATAGAAGGATGGGTAAAAAGATTGCTGGGGGGTTGGATGGATGATGTGTGGGTAAGTATTTGGAAGGCCATTTAGCACGGTGGTTAGGATTATAGGCTGTGGAGCCAGATGTCTTGGGTTGAGTCTTGGCTTTGGTATTTCCTGGCTGCGTGACCATGGGCAAATGACTCATTCCCTCTGGGCCTTTGTTTTCTTATCTGTAAAGTGGAAATAATAATAGAATTTCCTATAAGCTTATTGTGAGGACAAAATTATACCTTGCTGCTTAAACCCTTTCCAGCCCTCTCTTCACTGAATCAGAGGGTTTAATGGAAGGGAATCCAGAGGCCATGTCCTTTGTCATTAGAGAAGCTGAAGCACAAAGCAGTGAGGTGACCAGCCCCAGTTTTTATAACCAGGAGCAGCAGCACTTGGATTATGCATCTATCTATCCACGTGTACATGCACATGACTCATTCAACACACACTTATGTGCACCTGCTGGGTGCCAGGCACTATGCTACATCCTGGGGTTACAGCTGTGATTAAGACAAACTATTCCTATTCTCCGTCCTCTAGAGAAGACGGCCATATTTGAATAATTTGTGTTAGTGAAATGTGTACAAATAAAGAAATTAAATGAACAAAAATGAAAACTGTGAGAGCTGTGAAGGAGACATTCATAGGGCCGGGAGGGTGGGGGTTGGGGTGAGAGGTCAGAGACTGCTCCAAGGAGGAGCTGACTTTGAAGCTGTGGCCAGGAGGAGACTCCTCTAAAACAAACAAATAACAAACAGAACTGTAATAGGAAAAAAGAGTCCTTTCAAAACAGCAAGTCAACCTGAAAGTTACCTAGGAATAAACCTAGCAAAAGATGTGCCTGATTTTTTTATGGAGAAATTTATAAAGCATTACAGAGGAAATAAACACCGGGCAGACTGAGGGGACGAGGAGAAATCTTACTCCAGTGCCCACGCCAGGAGCACTCTGTATGGACTGAGCTCAAAGTCAATGGAAAAAGCAAAGAACAATTTGGATTCTGGGCTCTGGGCACTTGAGTAAGATTTTCTTTCTGGTAATGGGCTGTACTTTCATGCCCACTTGTTACAAGCATAGCTAATGCACATGTAATTTTATGAGCTGCTTTTTACCCACTTAACAACATAGCTTGGAAATATTTCATTAAAT
>NW_006433024.1:18579642-18609326 GCF_000325575.1 Pteropus alecto | reverse complement strand
TATATAATGATTCTCCACGACAGATAAGCATGGGTGTTTCCCTTATTTTAGAGACGAGAACAGAGAAGGGTGGGGGAAGAAAGCCAACGTTTATGCAACATCTACTACATTTAATTCTCACACCCACACTGGGAGGCAGACTTTCCCCTTCCTTCTGCAAATGAGGGGATGGTGATATGCAAGTTCCAGCTGCTCATTCACAGGACTGGGACTCAAACCTGGGTTTCTCGGGGTCTTGGCTCTGTGCTGCTTCCGAGAACTGATAGCGGGGATACCTATGCCTGTTCTCCTTTGTCTCCCTCAATGTTATGTGGAAGGATATTTGTTCAACCATTCAACACATGGGCGCTGAGTGCCCACTCTGCCTGGCATCATGCTAGAACTTAGGAGGCAGCAGGGAATGAAACCAAGATCCTGCCTTAGTCTCCTAGGACTGATACAACAAATTACCGTAGGCTTGACAGCTAAAAACAGGAGAAATTTATTGTCTCACAGATCTGGAGGCCAGCAGTCTGAAATCAAGGTGTTGGCAGGGCCTTACTTCCTCTGAAGGCTCCAGGGGAGAATCCTTCATTGCCTCTTCCAGCTTCTGGTGGCTCCTGGCTTTCCTTGATTTGAGTCAGCCTCGCTCTGCTTCCTGCCTCCATCATCACGTGACCCATGTCTCTGTGTCTCAAATCTCTCTCTCTCTCTTTTCTCTGAAGTGGCACCCTTTATTGGATTTAGGGTCCACTCTCAATCCAGGATGATCTCATCTTGAGACCCTTAATTTAATTATATCTGCTTAGACTCTTTCCAGATAAGCTCAAATCACAGCCATAGGAGGTCAAGATTTGCACATATTTTTTGCGGGCAGGTTGGGGGTGGGGTGGAGGGTACACAATTCAACCCATTACACTGACCCACATTCGAGTGGAGGAAAATAAACATATATCATGTTAGATGGTAATAAGTGCTATGCCAAAGGAGGAAAAGGGACAGAAAGAAGTGGGGGTGTGTGGGGGGCAGGCACTGCAGCTCCAAGTGGGATGCTCGCGGAAGGTCTCTCTGTGAAGGTAACATTTAAGCAAAGATGGGAAGGAGGTGACAGAAAAAGCCATGTAGGTATCTGCATGAAAAGTGTTCCAGGGAGAGAAAATAGCAAGTTGAAAAGAGCCTGGAGGAGGGAGCATGCCCGCGAAGAAACAAGCCCGGAGAAGGGAAGGAGGGAGTGAGTCCAAGCAGTGATGAGCCGGGATCCGGGAAAGCCTCGTGGAGCAGTTTCTCCGAGTGAAATGGGGGCCTCTGGAGGGTTTGGAGCAGAGAAGTGGATATGCTGGAGGCACGTTAGCTGCTGTGTGGAAACCAGCGAGGAAGCAACTGCGAAAATCCTGGCCAGAGATGCCGGCTTGGACCATGAAGGCAGCAGCGGAGGTGGGGAGGGTTAGTGGCATTCTGGGTATATTTTGGAGGTCAACAGGATTTCCCGATGGATGTGAAATGTGAAAAAGAAGGGAGGCATCCCGGATAACAACAAGGTGTTCGGTCTGAGCAACAGGAAAGATGGAGGTGCCCTTGACGGAGTTAGAGAGGGCTGTGGGGGAAGGGTGGGGGGGTAGAATTATGGGAAAGAGAAAGAACTGAGTTTTGTCCATGTTGGGTGTGCGATGTCAATTATAAAGAGATGCTGGTTGGGCCGTTGGATATGAGCCTGGGGTTTGGGGCAAGGTCTGAGCTGGAGATGAAGATGTGGGAGTTGTCAGCATAGAGACGCTATTTAAAATCATGAGCGGAGTAAATCTAGAGAGAGAAGAGGCCTAAGGAACGATTTTTACAAAGGATACCCCAACATTCAGAGATTAAAGAGGGGAATCAACAAAAAGAAAAGCCTGGGGCGGGGGGAGGCGGTCCAGCGAGGTGGCAAGAAAACCAGGGAAGCAAGACGTCTTGGAAACCAAATGAAGATTTTAAAAGGAAGCGGCGACCGAGCATGTCCAATGCCGCGGCTGCGTCAAGTAAGATGAGTGCAGAGGACCGACTGCGTGTCCTTGGGGACAGCAGTTTCTCTGGAGCGGTGGGGCCGGGGGCTGACCAGAACGGGATTAAAGAGAATGAATGCGAGTTGAGAAACTGGAGAGACTCACGGAGACAACTTTAATGGGTGTCTTGCTCCAAAGGGGACGAGGGACGCGCCGTGGTGCTGGGGAAGACAGTGGGGTCCAGAGGTGTTTTAGAACTTTCCAGGAAGAAGAGAGAACCGGCACGTTCGTACGCCGACGGATTGGTGCAGTACAGAGGGGAAACTGGCGACACGGGATAAAACAGAGAAAACGCTCTGGGCAATGCGCTCTGGGGTCCAGAGCGTCTGGACCTGGAGCACAGGGCTGAGGAGGACTTAGACTCAAGGACCGTCCATCTGCGAAGAGGAGGGAAGGCCGAGGACCTGGACATAAGTGCTGGAAAGCGGGGACGTGGACGGGCAGGAGCTCGGGGAAGGTCTCTTCCACCTTCTTCGATATTCTAAGTAAACCAAAGTAAGGCCTTCGGCTGAGGGTGGAGATGGAGGAGGAAGCGCTAGAGGTCCGTGGCGAGGAGAGAAGGCAGGTCTGGGAGAGGAGAGAGTGACTGTGCCGGGGAAGATAACGCGATCGGAGGCAGCGTCAGGGGCTCCCTGAGAGAAGTTCGCTCTGTGCTCCTTAAAAGTATAAGTGAAAAAAGGAATGATTCTGAGCTCCCTGCGGGCAGGAAGCCCTGTCTTTGGTCACCGTTATGCTATGTTCCTACACGGAGCCTGGAACTTAATACATGTTTGTTGATGAATGAATGAATGAATGAACGAACGAGCGGACGAACGAACGAATGAGGGTGTGATCAGCAAAGGAAGGGGTTGTCTTGACTGAGTGTGTTTCTCTTTTGGCCACCGTAATCCTCTTCTCTTGGGACACGGAGTGAGAACCCGGGGAAGCTGCGAGACCATGGCACTAGCCATACTGCAGGAAGTTAATTAACTCCGGGGCGTTTCACCTTCCGTTCCCAGCAGCGGAAAGCAAACCTGTGTTCCTGACAACCTCGATGAGCTCCCACTTTCCTTGGGCTCCCCCACCCTGCCTGGAAGACTGGTGCTGAGGTCTTCAGGTCGCGTCCCGTCCCGTCTCGGAGGTAAGATAGCCTGGAATTTCCAGGAAGCCCTCCTGCCCTTGCAGACCCGACAGGCGCTCCCTGAGCTGGGTGTTACAAGGACAGCAGCCAGATGACCCCTCTCAGTCCACTTGAGCTGGTCAGTCTGGACAGCGAGGGGCTGCCCTGGGCTCGCTCCAAAGCGCAGGCTCCCAGCCCTGCTCACCCTGCCGCCCACCTACTGCCACAAGCCTCTTCATCCCGCAAGGATCCCCGCTCCTGGGCTGTTTTTCCACATCAGCCAGGTCCCACTTGGTCCTCTGCTCCTTTAGCGCCTCGTGCAGTAGTTTCCATCCTGTCCAGACAGGGGGCCTTTGACTAAATACACACCTGGGCTAAACCCCAGGAAGGAAACGGGGGCCCCAGCATCTGTAGTTTAAAAAATTCCCCAGGTATTTTTGAAACAGCCAAGGTTGAGAACTACTTTGTCATCTATAAAACCAGACTGATAATGCCTTTCCCATCACGAAGACTACAAAACAAAGCAGAACAGCTACTATTTATTTATTGAGCAGTAACGATATGCCCAGCACTTTACACCCTCTCCAACCTCCACAGCAGTCCTATGAGATAGGTATCATTAGTCTCATTTATAAATGGGGAAACAGGTTCAAACTGGTGTGTGAACTTGCCCTTGGGCACTCAGCTGGTAAATGGCAGATCAAGGGTTTGAACTTGGGTCCGTGCGACTCCAAGGTAGCTTTCCCTCTGTACCTAGCACATAGTGGGGCTGTTTTATTTCTCTTCTATTAAGTATACCAGTAATGATAATCTCAGGCAAAAAGGATGAAGTGGGTTTTTTTGACTGGGCTGCTTGCCCCCCTCCCCCACTCAGAAGGTATTGGGAGGGCTTTGTGAAGGAGGGAAGGGGGCATTTGAACTGGGAATCTAGAAGCCACCAGCCACCGAAGGCCTTGGAGGAAGAAAAGGATGTGATCAGAACGGGAGGAATCAAATCGAAAGAGGGGAGAACAGGTGGTAGGGAGACCAGCCGGGAGGCTACTACACTGACCGGCTGCTGTAATAGCCCAAGCAGAGACGAGGAGACAAGCAGGAGTTAAGCTGCAAACAGGCCAGCAAACGGCACAGAGGGCAGGCCCTTGCGCCCAGCTGCCTTTCGGCTGGTAAGCCAAGCCATTTTTACAAGGCAGCTGGAAGCGCTCTTGGGCAATCTCATCTTGAATGACTGCATTTCATTATAATTTAAGTCTTTCTCAGTCTTCATCAAAGAATATGAGTGTCTTGAAAAAGAGAAGCATCTCTTTCCTCAGGTGAGGGGAAAACACACCAGAGCTTTCTCTTCTAATATAAACTAGACAAGAAGATACAGCTGAACTTGGCAGCGCCTGCTGGAGCACGCTAATAGACTCGAGGAGAAGAGAATTGTACAAAGAGACAGCTCCAGAGGGTGGTGGGGCAGGGAGAGAAAGAGGCCCCAGGACTGCCCGCCCCAGGGAGCAAGGATCAGTGTCGCAGCAGAAGCAGACATAGGGCTGGGATGGGCTTGGCTTCTCATCTGGCTTGAAGCTTCTCTGCCTGGAGACTGGAGAGATAAGACCCCTTTTCCCAGCATCCTTCCTGGTTGGTTCTCAGTGATCCCGTTAATTGTGGAGGCTCAGGGGCTGGAATGGAATTCATAGCGTTTCCTGCATGGGAGCTCTCAGTGGGGGAGGAAGTGACCTAGAAACATTTAGCCAGGGGAGGGAAAAAAAAAAAAAAAAAAGAAATCCAGGCAGGTTTGAAACGCCCACCAGAGGCTGGGAAGGGGTTGGGGGCTATTGTGTGAATGTGCATGTTTTAAAATATTTCCTCAGGCAGTTAGATGTCCCATGGAACACTTGGCTTATAAGAAGGTGCTGTGCTTTTATGAAATCAGGTTATTTTCCTTCTGCCTTTAATAAAAACCAGCACCGGTCTCTGACTCACAGGCTCAAAACAGCCTTCGCTGGTTACAGAGGCCGGGATTTCAGCGATGGCACAGGCTGGAACTGTTCTCAAATAGGAAATCGAACACTGGAGACAAAGAAGGGGAGAGGCAAGGGGGAAGGGAGAGGCGGAGCAGGAAATAAATGCCGAGTTAATGCTCAGCAAGGGCTTCGTGGCTGGCACCCCCAAAAGACTGCTCAGATCCAAGAGCGAGGGAGCAGGGGTTCTTAGCTCCCCACCGGCAGCCCTTTGTCCCATGCCAGCCAACCTTCTGCACCACAAGGCTGCTCATCCCAGCTTCTGTCAGAACTCCTGAGTCTTCAGCAGATGCCCTGTCATGCTGAGCGGAGGCTGTTACCTCCACAGGCAGGGCGTGGTCGCTCAGAGTTGACAATGTGGCTGCAGGGCTGCAGGTCAGCTGGGGCTGGGAAGGCAGGGCTGGAGGTTAGGGGAGAGCCCCAGAGAAGGCCAGAGGTGGCTTCTAAGAGAAGGCACCTGTTCCATCTTTCTTTTCTCGCTCTCTCTTGTTCTCGCTTTGTCTCCCTCTTTCTATCTTCCTTTGAGTCTCTGGCTCTTTTTATCTCATCATCTCTCTCATTCTTTGTCCCCTTCCTTCTTTCTCTGTCTGAATCTTTTATTCTCTTAAGAAAAATGGCTGAACTTGTTAAGCCAGAGATCAAACACGCCAACAGGCTGCATGTGAAGAAGGGAACACGGCTTTCACATCTGGCCTCTCTTTCTCTGCGACTCAGCGGGACCTCATGGAGAGGACAGGCAGGGAGGGGGTGGAATGTGGGTGAGAAAATCAATGAAACCATGTCATTTTCCGGCCGGGTCACAGGGGCTGGAGGGGCAAGAAGCGCAGGGAAATCCAATAAGGGCCAGGGACTTGCTCTGACCAGGCTGCCACCCCACAGGAAGCGGGTCTGTTAAAGGCTACGATGTCCTAGTGAGGCAGAGGCTCTGAAGCTGCTGCCTGACATCCAGCCGCTTCCCTCTGCCATTGCTCGAAGCGAAGTGAGGCATTTCTGGGGGGCAGGGACAAGTACGGAAGACCCCTGAGCTAGGGGCATTAGGAATGTCATTTCGTTGAATCCTCCTAGCAGCCCTGGGAGGGGTATTATTCTCATCTGAAAAGTAAGTGAGGCTCAGACAGAACACAGAGTGTGTCCGATGCACCTGGCTGGGAGGAGCAGGGCCAAGTCACCGGTCTGTGCTTTTTCAAGTGGTTTTTATTCCTGTAGCAGATGGAAACGTGGCCCATGGCACGTTCAGAGTAAAAGTGATCAGGTGAGGATGCATTTCCTTAAGAAAAAGGCTCAGGTCTGCGCCCATAGGTGACAATGGAAGGAAGAGGTGGGGCACGAGCCTGTGGAAGGGAACTGCCCTCCGGAGTTTGCCTTTCAGATGTAGGTCCAGGATACAGCTCACTGACCTGTCCATTTGAGGGCTGGAAACATTCTGTTGCTCTGAGGAAAGGGGAGGGGAAGGAGGAAAGGACAGACAGATAGACAGACAGACAGAGAGAAACACAGTTTCCCCACTAGCTCCCTCCCATCCCTGGAATGCTGGCCTGTGGGCAGCCAGGAAAATTTACCGAGCCTACTATGTGCCTGTGTGCTTCTCACCATCACAACAGCCCCATCCTTATTTTACAGAGAAGTAAACTGAGGCACAGAGAGTTAAGCAATTTGCTCAGGATCACGCAACTAGTAAGTGGATGAGCCAGGGCCCTCACCCCTTCTGTCTTCCATGGTCCCAGGCTTGGTGTGTTCATGGAGCTGGGGGCACGGTGGTCAGGGTGGGGGGAACACAGCACCCAATCCACTCAGCTCTGAGGCTGGTTGGGAGCAGTGGAGGCTGAACCAGGCCCCTGCCACTGGGAAAGGAGGAGACGAATAACACAGCCCCAGCTGCCTCCTTCCCAGCTCCCTACCCACTTGGCAAAGTGTCATTTGTTACAGCAGCAGGCCTGTGTCAGCCCTCTCCCCATCAGCTTGCTGAGCAGACCGCAACAGGCATCTTCTCCAAGGAGTGTGACTGAGGCAGAGCATGGCTGCACAGCGGGCTGAGCAGAGAGGCAGGTGTGGCAGCTGAGTGTGGAGGGGTCTGCGGTGGGTGGGGACCCAGGGAGTCTGTGCTATGGCTCCTGACTGAGGGCTGTACACCCTTACACCCTGCACTAGGATGTACTTTGGCCCCAACATGATAGGCTGGAGGTAGAGGTGAGGGCTTCGATGGTGCCACCTGGACAGGCCCTGAGAGGCAGAGAGTGCCATCCTTGAGAGAGGGGAGCAGGGTGCCAGAGGAAGGGCTGGCGCCAGGCGAGTCGGCAGGGCTTGCTTCTTGCACCAACATGTGAACTGTGAGCCGACGTATGACCATGAAACGTTCATGTGACATAACAGCACTCACCACTGGGCTTCGATATGAGCCCCTCCCGTAGAACTAACCTTCACCTCCAAGGTAAGCCACCTGCATTCGACCCTCACATGTTTCTAAGAACAAAACTGGGACATGTGCTCCTGATATTTGATGTTATTTATTTAACCTACAACTAATATGTGATTTTCACCTACGTTAAAAAAGTGTTTGAACCATCTTTTTTTAAACCAGGAGATTTATATCCAAATCAGAAGGCTTGGCTTTCCCAATTCCTACTGAGCTTCACAAGCTGGCAGAGTGGGGTACCCCATCCAGGTAGGGCGGGGGTCTGCTGGCTGACCATGAACTCTGCCCTGCCTACTTTTCTCATTCCCACTGCCCGCCTGGCCTGCAAGCCCCAGGGTTGGGAACCTGGGTGTGGCACATGCCTGTGGCCCCCCATAGCAAGTTCCTACTGGTTCTTGACAAAAACTCAGCAACTTCTCAGCTAAGAAAAGGGTGAAGGCAGCCTGCTATAAGCCAGGAAGACTTATCTTGGGTCTGTCTGTCACTGCCCGTCTGCAGATGACAGATGATGTATTTCTCCAAGGGACACCCAGACTGAACATGCAGATCCTGTCACGGTGGCAAATGGAGTCCCCATTGCCTGCTTCTGAGCTGCCAGGGAAGCCTCTCGACCTGTCCATCATACTTAGAGAGTCGGGCTAGGCTGTCCTGGGGTTTCACAGCCAGGCTGGCTGGCCGCAGTGGTTGCCGTGGGAACCAGACCTGGGGCTGGGCTGTAGAAGGCGGGGTCTTAGCCCTGCACAGGTCTCATCTCCTTTTTCAGTTGTTCGAGGGATGTTTCCAGAGCACCTGTAATGTGCCAGGCCTTGCGTGAGTTATAAAGAAGAGACTAAGATTCAGTCTCTTGCCTTAAGAAACCCACGGTTCAGGGAGGAGATAAGGACAGACCACATGTGACCTCCTATCCTGGCTGGCTTTCTAGTTCAAGGTCAGGGAGAGGCCCCATCTAATGCTGAGGGTAGAGGAGAGCCCTTCAGCTGAGGTGAAGTCAGGAAGGTTTCATGGGAAACATGGCTTTTGAATTGAGCCTTGAAATGTTTCCATAGGGAGCAGGGGTCAGAGAGGGTGTTTGGGCTGGGGTGGGCTGGGGAGGGAGAGCAGGAGCAAGGGTGTGGGTGAGCCAGGATGGGGTAGGCAGTGGGCTCCGGGGCCTGTAGGAGCGTGTTCAAAGGGGTTGATCTGCACGACTTGTTAACGTGGCTGCTATTTCCTCAAAGGTCAAACAAAAATGGAGAAGATTGAGTTGATTTCTGGGACAGCGCAGAGAATACAGGATCTTCCAAATTTATTTATCTGCAGGCTCTGTCTGTGCCCCTCTCCCTTTTATTTGCAGCTGGGAGAGCACCCTGTGGGCTGGGAAGGGGGTGGCAGAGGAGCTGATGGGCAAAAGCCTAGGAGGGAGGCAAAGCCAGGTCATGCAGAACCTCAAGTGTCAGGTAGCAGCTTTTCTCAGCAGGTAATGGAAACAGGAACGTTTCTGGGCAGAAAGTGACATTATGGGGTTTGCTAACGTTTAGAAAGATCGGGGGTGAGTGGGGTGCTGCTTAAAGAGGATGGAGAGGAAGAGCAAGATGAGGGGTGGAATGGGCAGGAGATAAGGAAGAAGAAGGCCTCAGCCCCGGAGCAGCTGGAGGAGGTGAGAGCGACAAAGCAGGTGGCTGCGGATGTGAAGAACCCCAGAGGAGAAGCGCTTGCTGGCACCTCTGTGGGGCACCAGAACCCTGCCGGTTTTCCTCAGGGAGGAAAGTGGCCAGCGGTTCCCTTACCAGGAACGTGGGGTGTTCTGAGGGTCTGAGAAGGCTGCCCACCCATGTAGGAGAGCCCCTCCCAAAGGGCGGGAATGACTCTTGTTCTCTGCAGGAGCAGAAGGACTCCTGAGCTATGTGTACTTGACCTTCTGCGCCTTTATCTCTTCAACTAAAATGAAGTAGGGACAAGCCATCGGTCCTGTGAGGATCAAGAATACCTGTGTAGATATTCAGGAAAAGTTATTTCTGTGATGCTTAGGCTAGTAGCTTCTAAGGTTCGGCAGTCAGGCAGAGTGGGGCTCAAACCCTAGCTTTGCTCGGTACTAACTGCCTTGGTCAAGTCACCTGACCTCTCTAAGCCTCAGCCTCCTCATCTGAAAACGGGCTAAGGATAGTATTCCACTGGGGAGTGGTAAGGATTAAGTGAGAGATTGCACTGTATAAGGTACTGTAGAGTGCCTGACACAGTAAGTGCTCAATAAATATTAGCTACTATTAATTTTAATACTAATGTGGTTTTATACCATTTGTAATAAAAGCCCAATTTCGATTTCTATTACAGAATTTTAAAGTGCGGTTTTATTACTGTCAGGTGCATACAGTGACCCCTATTGGGCTACTACAATATTGGCAGATACTTTGGGGAGGCAGATTCTTTGGGGGCTGTCTTAGTCCATTCAGGCTGCCATAACTGAACACCTCAGACTGGATGGCTGATAAACAATGGAAGTTTTTTATCTTTTTCTCTCATAGTTCTATAGGCTGGGGAATCCAGGGTCGAGGTGCTAGCAGATTCAGAGTCTAGCGAGGGCCCCCTTCCTGGTTCATATTGGGTACCTTCTAGCTTTAACCTCACATGGGGGGACAGGGCGAGGGATCTCTCTCAGGCCTCATTTATAAGGGCTCTAATTGCATTCATGAGGGTTTTGCCCTCATGACCTAATCACCTTCCACAGACCCCACCTCCAAGCACCATCCCCATGGGGTTAGGATTCAACATGTGAATATGGAGGGACACAAACATTCAGTTCATAGCAGGCGCCTGCATTAATCCCTGGATAATAATGACTTATAATTAATGACACATTCCTGTATCTTAAAAGTTGCTTCTCAAGTACTTAAAAGAGTTTCTCCAGTTACACAATCCCTGAGAGCCATTAGGATGTAGACCCTCATGCTTATTTGCTGACCTGGTCTTTTTACTGAGCAGCAGGGCCAAGGTCCAGGTCAGATTCAGTCATCACCAGCCAGGAATGAAAGGCAGTCAGGAGAGGGGCTGAGGAGGGGCCCGACCACTGAGAGCATCACTCAGAAGAAGAGGCAGACGAAGGTCTGGGGAACCCCAACGGCCTCTTCCTGGCTGTTGAGCTCATGGCTCAAGAATCATGGCTCCATTCCCTTGGTGATGAAAGCCCAGGCACCTGGAGTCGCCCACCAGCCAAGCCTGCAGCCACCTGCTTCCGGTGACCTGGAACCTGCTGCAGCAGCTTCCTCTGTTAGTTTTCTACCAGAGTCCATTTTTGCTTCCCTCCAGAGTAGCGAAGTTGAAGGCAGGCACCTAGCCGCCCAGCTAGACTACACTTTCTGGCCTTTTGTGCAGGTAGGCCAAATTCTTGCCCATTGGATGCCAGTAAAAGTGATGTGTGCTTTGAGACAGAGCCTTTAAGACAATGGACCCATCTCCTCCTTGATCTCTTCCCCACCCCCACCTGCCCTGTCTACAACCAGGACATGGCTGAGACCCAGCCTCACCCATGAACAGGTCTATAATACCCTAGGGAATGTGGAGAAACAAGATGGAATGAACCTGAGCGAGGAGGTCTATCTACCCAAAGCGATTACACAAAAAAGAGAAATTTCTTTGTTTTTTCATGGTACTGAATTTGGGGGAGGGGTTTTCTGTATTACAGCAGCTTAGCTTCCCATAACTAATACAAGGTACTTCCAATAAATATGACAGAAGAGAATAAGAAGGTGGAAGGAAAGTCACTTTCGAATCTAGAACCATTGGTTCCCCTTCTGTAAAAGAGGTAACAACTAGTATTATCAATTTACATCCGATATTTTTCACTGAGCTTCTACTATATGAGAGAAGGGCTCATATAGATACAAAGAAATAGAAAACGACAAAAATATTTCAGCAGTGGAGCCTCAGTGAAACATTCCAGCCCACCTCCTCCCGTCTCAGCAAACACCTGTGTTCCAGCTTCACTGGGTCCGCACCCTCTTCCTAAACAGGTGGTGAGCTTTCATGTCGCTCGCCCTTTGCTCATGCTTTGCCCTCTGCCTGCAGTGTCCTTTTCCTTCTTCCTCACTGGCGAAACACCTTTCATTCATCTAGATTTCCTCTGGGGTAGGGTTAGCTCTTCCTCACTGGGTCACATCACCAGGAAGGCACACAGCCCTCTGGTATCTGTTTGAGCTCTTCCGTGTGTCCTATTAACTTTGAATGCCCATCACTGAGCACAAGGCCTGGTAAAGAACAAGCGCTCAAAAACATTCATTCAACAAATGCTGACCAGGCCCCATACCAAGGACAAGAGACACGGTAGTGAAAAAGACACATACCTTTGCCCTTAGGTAGCTTATATTCTAGTGGGGAAAACAGACATTAAACCAACACACATATACGCAAATGTGTAATTACACACAGTGATGAACGAGGTAAGGAAATAAACAAGGCATGGTGCTAGAGCACCTTGGATGGACGACTGCCTTTAGATGGGAGATCAGGGCTGGCCTCCTGGAGGAAGCGCCACTTAAGCTGAAACTTCAAGGGGGCGGGCTTTAGGAGGGTGAAGGAGGTTGTCTGGGGTGGGGATGGTGCTCCAGGCAGAACGTACAGTGTGTGCAAATTCTCAGAGATAGGAAGGGGCTCTATGTGTGGTTCTAGAATAAAGAGTGGGAGGAATGGCAGGAGATGGGGCAGGGCAGTGTAAAAATTCAGGGTTTTATCTCCTGAGCACCAGGCAGCAATGTAAGGGCTTTAGGTAGAGGAGTGACCTGATGTGGTTTCCATCAGCAGCGGGGTGGGGGAGGGGTGTGTGGGGGGAGTTACCGCAATAGTCCAGGCCATACATGGTGGAGCCTGAGACTCAGAAAGTGGCAGCAGGGAAGGAGAGAGATGGGCAGGGACGGGTCGTGGAAGTAGGACTAAGGGTCTAGAGCTGGGAGTTTAAGGAGATGGGAGAATCGAAGTGGATTCCCGTAGGTTTCTGAAAGAAGGGAAGGTAGGGGGCAAGAGAAGAATAAAGAAGGGAAGAGGGCCTGGGTCTTCAAGACGTGCCTCTGGAAACCACTTGGAGCTGTAACCGGTGGTGGGTAAGGAAAGTTGAATGACTGGGCAGAGCTTGCAAGGGAACAAAACCACTGTCCCTTTAAATAAGCGCTTCGACAGCAGAATGAGGGAGGATAGAATTTGTTAAAGACACGCCTATGAAGAATGGAAACAACCTGCACATCCATCAGGAGGGGGCCAGTTAAATACATGAAGGGGCCTCTCTAAACAGACTACTGTGCCATCGTATAAAAGAACAAAGAAACTCGGTGTGGATGGAGAAGGATCTTTCTCCAGCACACACTGTGAAAAAGCAAGGCATAGCCAGTGGGTATAGTATGTGACCATTTGTATTGAAATGGGGAAAATACACAAATACAAATATACGAACACATAATATGAATATAATTTCTTCTCGAGTGTGTATAAACGATCTCTGGGAAGCACACAAGAAACGGAGAACATCGGTTGCCTCCAGGAAGGAGAACAAGAAGAGACTTCTCACTCTATATCCTTTTGTGCCTTTTAGATATTTGACCATGAGAATGAACTGACTATTAATAATTATCTTTAAAGAATATATTTCAGCTTAAAGATTAACCAGATTTGGGGGAGATCTGAACACGTGAAGGCTGTCAGGGAGGACTTCCACCCACTCCGATGAGCTCCACCACCCACTCCATCCCCTCCCTATCCCACCCTCATCCCCTCCCCCACCCCAGTCCTGGGAGGCAGCGGTGAGCTGGGAGACCCCTGTCTTTGTCTTCCTGTCCTATAAACCCAGGTGTAACGTGGGACTAAGGCACCAGTGGTGGGTTTCTACAGTTTTGATGGTTGCTCTTCAAATTGATTTTTTTTTCCTTGAAATCACCTAATATACAGAAAATATATGGTCAGTTCCACAGCAACAAATAGCCTAAGTCAACCCCCTCCAAGGTCAGAAATCCAAGCCAAAAAGTTTCTGCTGAAAACAGCTTCATGTGTCATCCATAGCGGGCAGCCTTTCTCGCGTCCTTGAGGACCTAGAGCCTGGTGAACCCAGGGTGCATCCAGCCATGGCTGGGGAAGGAGAGCCACAAGGAACCCCCTGAATTCTGCACATGGATAGCTCCTCATGGACCCATGAGGGGCCCCTGTGCATGGGGTGAGGCATGAGATGGTAGAGAGAAACATGTGACATGATTTGCAGGACCCAAAGCTAAATGAAAAGGAAAGTATTAGCGTTAGCTCAAAATGTATAGAGATTTCAAGATGGAAACAGTAGAGCATTAAACCAGGCAGAGGGCCCTTCTGAGCACAGGGCCCTGTGTGACTGTACAGGTCACACACCGTGAAGCAAGTCCTGCAACCAACCTTCAGGGTAGGCGACCCAGGCAAGGCTCAGATGACGTTAAGAGACATCTAAGGTCACAGGACAGCGTAGTGGAGGCACTAGGATTTGAACTCAGCTAGAGCCCATGCCCCCTGCACAACACTGCCCTCTATCAATAGCGACAGCCAACACGGGCGCTCACTCCACTGAAGGCCCAGTCTTACTATCCGTGGATTCATTTAATGCACGTGACCACCTGCTATGTATTATCCCCATTTTACAGATAAGGACATAAGCACAGAGAAGTTCATTAACTTATCCAAGGACACACCGCTAGTGAGTGACAGAACAAGGGTTCTACCCTAGATGCTCTGACTCCCAAAACCTACTCTCATCTCCACAGTCTCCCGGGAGAGGTGGTTCAGGGGATTGACATCACCCCCACCAGCCAGAGCGGACGGGTCAGACTTGCGAGCAGAGGGGAAAGGCCAGACAGGGATTTACTGTGACCAGTTTCTAGGTTTGTCTAGGACAACTCAGAAAGTTCTGCCTCATCGTAGGCCCGTGGAGCAGGTCCCGTACCCTCTATAGGAACACAGGCACGCCACCCGCCTCTTCAATGATGGCCTCAGGCTGATGGGACAGCAGCTCAAAGCAGAGGAGGAAACAATTAATGGAAAATACCAAGAGAAGCGTGAATGTTAGCTCCTCGCCCCAGATCTTCTCTCTCATAAGGACAGGCAGTGACTAATACCAGGGGAAAAAATCCCCACCGCAGAGCCTCCCACAAAGGGGCGCCCCCATGCAATGAACCCACAATCAAGCCCAGTCCACAGCCACCTGCGAGTCCTTGCTAGGGCAACGAGACTCTGAAGGGGGCTGAGGAGGAGGGGTTGGCACCTGGCGGCTTAGGGCAGGAAACTGGCATTTTGTGCCTGTGGTTAATGGGGAAAGAACGTGCTTTCGTTGGAGGCACAGCGGACCCTAGAGAAGCAAGAATGAGACTGACTTTAAATCCTCACTCCTTCTCATCTTAGTTCCATGGGAGCCCTGTGCAAAAGTGTTTTACCACATGGTTTGTTGTATCCTTACATAAACTTTAAGAGATAACTCTGTTGTTATTCCCATTTTATTGATGGGGAGGCTGAATCTCTGAAACGGTAAGTAATTTGTTCAGGAACCTCCCAGATGACAAGGGCCAGAGCTGAGATACTCAGACAGGTCTGGCCACCTCCAATGCCTGAGTGGATAGCTATTATGTTACCCGACGATGGTAGGTAACCGGAATAGTTCCCATTGCTGCATCTAAAATGAAGACGGAGTTGCTAAGTAAGCCACGTGGAATGGTGTTAATGCTAAAACGAGACCCTATAAGTGGAATTCCTAGCACAGCAGCTGGTACATAGTAAGTGCTCAAGAAATGAGCTGCATAAAAGAGCCAGCTTGGCTTCAGGCCTGTCAAACCTCCCATATCGAGTGCGAATCCGGTTGTAGCTAGCAGGTTGTATGTTTTTTTTTTGTTTTTTTTTAATCTCAGACACCCAGAGTTTAGACCTTAAGATTCAGCACACTAATGGATGTAAATGAGATGCAAATTAAGATGTTCCCAAATACACGGGAAACCAAATATCTCCTCTCCTTCTTCTGGAGATCAAGGGGAAGGGCTCTCTCTGAAGACAATCCTGTGCTCATGTCTGGCTGATTTATCAGTCACCACCAGTTCTCCCAAACAAACGATGGCATCTCTGAACACTTAACCACGGCAGAGGTGATTTCACGGGCTTGATTCTGGGGACTCCTTCTCCCTCTGTGGGCCTTCAGGAGCTGGGTCCTCACAGGCCTTGAGCAAACCCGCTCAGAAAACTTGGTGAAATTTCCTCTTGTTCAGGACTCAGTAACTGAGACTCACTCCAAGTGGGAGCCCTACCAGAAGCATCCACATGACAGCAGAAATTATGACAACCACGGGTATAGATACAGCTCTGTGTACTGTGATGAGGTACAGAGGAGCAGGGTGCTAACGACATGCGAATGCCTCCAGGTGACATACACAGCTAAACCAGGTGGGTGGAAGGGAACATCAAGGCAGCCCAAGGATGCTAAGTGGCAATGAACCCTCGGCTTCTGGGAAGCACGGGGGCTGGGGCGAAGAAGAGCACTAGCTCTGTGTCCAGCTGGCAGCTCCTACAATGCAGGAGCCGCAGGTCCAGACAGTGTGGTATTTCAAAAGAAGCTACAAATCTTGACTTTGAATGTGACATTCTTGATTTTTGGTTCAATTTGCTGTAATACCATTGAGCTTAACGAAAGTTTGGGGTTTTCTGGCTCATGGGCTTCTTATTTATAGAACCTCTAACATAAGTGCTTGCCGATCTTTCCTGGGGTCATGGACGCTTTGAAACCGTGATAAATCCAAGTGCAAAGAAAAGCCATGGTGTTAGAAGATGTTTGCAACTCATATAACTGCAAAGCATTGGTGCCTAGAATATGTTAAAATAAAATAAAAACAAAAAAACCCTATGTGAATCAATTAAAAACGTAAAATTCAGAAGGAAAATGGGTATTAGATTTAAACCGGACCTTACAGAAAGGAAACCCTAATGGCCTATAAGCATATAAAAAGTGCTCATCTTGCTAATCATCAAAGAAATGCAAATTCAATAACATTACCAATCCACGCACGCACCAGACTGTCAGAAATGAAAATGCCTGACAATATCAACACTTGTAAGCTGTGGCGGAACTGGAACTCGTGGCCGCCGCTGATGGGAGTGTAAATTGGTAGAGATCGTCTGGAAAATGGTTTGGCACTGTCTGGTACAGCTGAATGTGCACATACTCCATGACCCTACAATCCCCTTCTCAATTATTTTCCTTAGAAAAACTCTTGCATGCAGAGAACAGAATGTCCACTGAACACTGATCATGAAAGTCAAATCCTGGAACAAGCCCAAATGTTCAGAACCCGGGGAACAGTGTGTAAAGCAAGACTATAGATCCAAGGAAAGGAATAAACCTCAGGTTCACACTCGTCAGGGACAGATCTCAAAGCAAGATCCTGTGGCACTCGAGAAGAGAGTCCGAATATTTACAGCACAGATCCGTTAGCAGTTCAAAAACAAGCACCACCAAACAATATGTTGTTTAGGAATAGGTTTATAGGTGGGAAAACTATAAAGAAAGCAAGAGAGTGGTAATTTTAAAAAGTTAGGAAAATAGATTAAAAATCTGGGGGGAGAAGGGAGATATGATCACAGAGAGGCCACCAGGGTACCCAAGATGTTGACAGTGTCCTATTTCTCAGCCAGGAGGACTGGCACACGAACATTTGTTTCACTATTCTTTACATCAGACAGTACATTTTATATACTCTTCTTTGTGTATATTTCATAAGAGAATAAACATAAAAAAATAAATCGATCTTCCTTCTTTCTGCTATTAAAAAAATCTGAGGAAATTTACATACCTTACTTCCAGAACAATTAAAAAACATCCAAAAGCCCCATTTAAATGCAGGGGACGCACAAACCCCTTAGAGAGGCTCTGCAGGAAGAGCTCATACGTTGCTACAGTCGATCCGCACCGTCATTATCCCTGGACGTGAGCAGTCACTTCGAATCCTCCAGGACAGTGCTGTGGCTCAGGGAGCAGAATGGAGAGGAATGTTCCAGTGCTGTCAGAACCGAGCCAGCATACCTAAAGAGGGGCTCTCCACGTCTGCACAACCCCCCACGGCCAACCTCAAGCCCCTGCCCTCCCTTCCTGGAGCATTTCCAGCTCCAAGATGACAGCTTTGACCAGCACCCCTAATTGCGGGGCCTTCTGCAACCCCCGCAAAGGCTCAGTCCTTTGGGAAAGAGAGAAGTAAGGAAACACCAGAAGGTAGCTAATTGCTTGTGTTACAAACAGTAATCTTGCTTTTTAAACCTTAGGAGGATAATGATCTGTTTTTGGTGTATTAAAGCTTAATTGTTTAAGTGAGGGAATAAAAACCAGCTTCAAAACAGGGGAGCCTAGAAGCAGAACGAACATCCTGGAGAAGCAATGTTGCGAGGCAGGAACAGAAGACCCGCCATGTGGCTTGGGGAAGCCACTTCTTCCCTCTGGGCCTCAGTTGCCCATCTGTTCAGTGGAGGAGTTGGGTTTCTAGAAGGTACCTAAGTCATCCCCACCTCTGATGTCCCAGGGATCTGACCACCAACTTCATTCTCTCCTTTCTGGAATTGTGACAAGGACAGCCCTTCTCATCACAGTCCAGTGCCTGGTACATGGTAGATGCCCGACTAATAAAATTGTTGACTTGAACTATACCCATTCTCGTTTCTTCACAGGACCTATCATGGCTGTGAGCCCTTAGCTGGCCCTCGATATTGCTTTACTCATCTATACAATGAGGAGTGCCGTATAGGGCCAACGTGAGAATTAGATGTGAAAGCCCATGCCCAGTGCCTAGCACACGTCTGGTTCCATCTAGTTGGTTCCATCTTTCCTCGTCCTTCTTCACTGGTCACCTGAAATAGTGCTTCTCCTCTGGCTGGGCCTCTCTCTCCCCCAGCACACACAGAGCAGCCGCTCCATCTGCAGAACTGACCTCCATCCCACCGGATGGCCAGACCCTGTAGGGCAGGCAGACCCTGATGCCTGCCAATTACTCTGGATGGCCAAGAACTCAGGGAGCAAATGGAATGCTAAGCCGCTCCACCCCAGGAGCCCCGAGAGCCTCTGTTTGTTAGACACCAGTCCTAAACGACTAATTCCAAGCCCTCCTCCCTCCTCCCTCGGGCCAAAGCCACAAATATTAAGTCAAAAGTGAGGGCAGTTCTGACTGGAGAGTGATTCTGTTAAGGTGTTGGCTTTAAAGAAGGCAGAAGTGGGGGAGAGGGACAGAGAGAGAAGAGAGAAAAGAGGAGGAAGTTGGAAAGGGAGGTAAAGAGATACACGAAGTTGGAAAGGGAGGTAAAGAGATACAGATGATGCATTATTAGATTGTACACTTGAAACCTGTATAATTTTATTAACCGACGGCATCCCAATAAATTTAATTAAAAAAAGAAAAGAAAAGAAGTTTAGGGCCTTTAAAACTGACATTTAGGAAACAGGAAAACAAAAATGTTATTCTAAATAGGTTATAATTCTAAAATAAATCCAGAGGATTCACACACACACGCACACGCACACACACACGCGCGCACACACACACGTGCACACGCACACGCACACGCACACACACACACGCATGCACAAAGAGAGGAAAGAAAAGAAAGCGGGTAGAGAGATGAGAGCATAGAAAGAGAAAAGGATGATTTCAGGTCCTGGTGGTGTGAACTTCGGATAAATCTGCTTTTGTATTAGCGGCTTGCCTTGGCCTGGATCAAGGAGGCTGGGGTCAGAGTGTGACTCCGTGCTGACATCCCCACGGGCTGATTGTTGGCTGGGGCTGCCATTGCTTCTCCCACATTGCAGGGGAGACACACATTCAATCTCTGGGGTGCAGACTGCCAAAGGCCTGGGACCAGGGCTCAGAATTGGAATGGCAAAGGGAGGTTGCTGCTTCCCTACAATATGGGTCTCAGCTCCTGCCAGGTGGCTTCCCCACGCAAGCCTGGGAGTGGTAACTGGGACACTGTCACCGGGGGCACTGCACTGTCCCTTGAGATTTCCTTACATCCCACTCCGATCTCTGTAAATAGTCTCATTATTAAATTCTCCTCAAGCCGAGCCATCTGTGTCCTGCTGGGATCCACCTGAAACAAACACATAGTTTGCGATCCTCAAGTCGGCCCTGCCTCCTGGTTATGCTATTTCTGGATAAGAAAAGTGCAGCCCAGAAGCTCAGAGAGGGGAAGTGACTTGTCCAAGGTTGCACAGCTGGTAACGGAGGAGTTGGGATTAGAATCTGCATCTGCTGGGCTCCAAAATCTGGCATCTTCACTTGGGTTTTCTAATGAGGGGGGTGGGGGCGGGCTGGACCAGGCCGGGGGTCAGAGAGCTCCAAAGTTAACACTGTCACCACCTACCTGGGTTTTCACTAAACTGGAACCTCAAAAGCAGCCCTTCAAAGTCCTGTCAATCCCTTCCGTCGAAATACCTCCATCAAGCCTTTCCTTCATCCTTCATCCCCACTGCCAGTGCCCTGGGTCAGACCCTCCCTCCTTCCCTCCTTCCCTCCTGCCAGGCCATGGCCAAAGCCTCCTGGCTGGCCTCCTGCCTCCATCAGTCTCACTACAGTTTGGGGCGGGGGTGAGAGTTCTGTCCAGAATGCCCACCTAACAATGACATTCCTTTCTAGAATCTGTCTCCGCCTCCTCACTGCCTATGAGATAAAGTCCAAACTCCTTGGCATCAGAACCCTTCCCAGCCTGGCCTCTGCTGGCCTCCCCTGGCCAGTCTGCTCACCACCCCTGCATGGCAGCCACTGGAACGTTTGTGGTTAGGCACGTGCCCTTCTCTTTCTCACCTCCTGGTCTTTGCTTAGCCTTTCTTCACCTGGAGTGACCTTCTTGAGTCCTCTGTTCCCAGTAAACTCCCATTTATCTTTCGGGATGAAGCTGAAGCACGATTAAGGGGGGACATCTCCTTAGTCCCTGCCCACACTTCCCCTGCCCCGACACACAGAGACCATCTCTCCCGTTGTTACCCCCCACCCCAAATCTTTGTCCCTGTCTGTGGTGTGACATTTTTTTCTGCTGCCTCAAATCCCTCAGAGAGTGAATCATGGCAATAAACTGAAAATAAACCATGGCTCTCTTTACTTGGCATCATAATTGCTATTGTGCCTTTCTCCCTTGCTGTCCCATGAACTTCTGAGGGCAAGGGTACACCTTTATTCTCTATGTTGCCAGGCCGGAGGTCAGGGCCTGCTCCCCATCAGTGCTCAGTACATCCTGCTGATGAGTCGCTAAGATAAATGATCCCTAACTGAATGAATGAGGAGCCTTTGGACCAGGGGCTGCTGTGTGACCTGGGGCAAGTTGCTGAACCTCTCTGTGCTCATTTCCTTCCCCTTACGTCTGAGCCTTTGGACCAGGGGCTGCTGTGTGACCTGGGGTAAGTTGCTGAACCTCTCTGTGCCCTTACGTCCGTGTAGTAAGATCTGCCTCTTGCTCATAAACATTTAACTATCCCTTTTCTCCTCCTCCTCAGAGCCCAAGCCCTCTTCCAAATGCTAAAGCATTTTGTATTTTGTGTTTACCCAGAGCTTTCTTTTAAATTCTCCTCTTTGAGTTTCCCTAAGTCCTTCTGCAGTTGATTTATTTACGCTCAGAGGAGAGCTGATTGGATCACAGAGGTGCCGCTGGCAGAGCCTCGGAGCCCCCACGCAGACCCACGCAGACCCACGTGAGCTCTCTCACCCATAAAGGGTACTGGCTCGTAAGCAGTCATGCTGGGCCGTGGGAACACACTGGCCTTCTCAGTACCCCCAGGACAAGGACCCTGAATGCCCCGGAAACTCAGTTTGGGGAATCCTGGACAGCACTGCACCTCTTCACAGAAGTCATCAAGCAGGATTTGGGGCAACAAGCATCCCTCTGCTCGTGGCGGGCCTTCCCTGCCTCCCCTGGCCTGCCAGTAAAGACGCTCCCCCTCCCCGAGATGGGAGTTATCTAGAAGCAAGGCTGTGTGAAATATCAGGCTGGCGGAGGACACCCCCTGGGAAGACCTGGCCTCCCCAGTCGCCTCATTATAGCAAGCTTTCCCACACACTGCCTCTGATTCATGGAGCCAGGAAGCTGGGAAGCCATCCGCTTACAGTAACACGACTTATGATTTATGGTTATGATTACGCGTCCTTTCTTTCTCTATCTTTTTTTTTTTTTTTTTCCAAAACATCTGATTTAACGCAGAAAATTCTATCCAGAGGAGCTATGGGCTGTAAAAATGCAATTGCGGGGGGAAAATGTCACTAATGGTCTCTACTAGTAACACAAAGATCAGTTCTCAGGGCTGTAACTGGGGCTTCTCAGGAACTGGCCTGTGACCTTTCTGCCAGTGCCTGAAAGAGACCTCAGCTCAGCCCCAGCCTGGAAATGCAGCTCCGGAAGTCCGAGCCTCCCTTGAAGGCCTGCCTAGCAGAGGTTCTAAAGCTGAAAGGCAGTCCCGCACCAACCATGCCTCCCATCACCCCCAGGCCCCACCTGGCCCACGCTGTCAGAGATGGGTGGGGCAGGGACCCTAGACTGGGGGCCAACAGCCAGCAGCTGGCAGCCGCTTCCGGGCCTTTCAAACACACCTTTTTCCCCCTCAATTACAAGGTTAATAAGCTGACACAGAGGCGTTTTCAGCTTCTCTAACTCCCATGAGCAGCCTTGGATAATGGGAGGCCTGCTGGGTAGCACCCAGAGTGCCCAAGTCAGAGACTTGATGTGTGAGCCTGAGCAAGTCCCTCTCCCTCCAGGTTTGCGTCTCTGTAAAATGAGGAAGTAGGACAAGATCCCAGGGGATTCCAAGTGAGCAGGACAAGCGGTATTATGCGTTTTCTCTTCACTGGGATGTAAGCTCTAAGGGGGCAGGATTCTCTTACCTGTTATGTGCCCAACACCTAAGGTTGTCACTCAAAGAATATTTAATGTATGGATTCCACAGAGCAGCAAACCGATGCCGTGAAGGTTCGGGGGCAGAGGTTCCAGAAGGAACTCAGAGCAACTCAGAGCCTCAGCTCAGGTGAGTGCTTTTCTAGGGCTGGTCTTCCACCCCACCTCCCACCACCACCTCCATATCCGCCTTCTTCTTGCTCAAAGAAAAGTCACATTCCTGAGGCTGATGCTCCGAACCTCAGGTCGGCCAGAGGGATTGAGTCCCCAAGATTCCTGCCTCCCACATCCTGATAAGACAAGTAGGTCCGGCCTGGGTCTCAGGCCCCAGGAGCCACTGCCCCTCTTTAGAGAGGCTCAGCCCTGACTTCGGGGGTGGGGTGCTCCAAGCCCACATCTGGATGGGCCTCTCAAAGCTCTGGCTGCCACAGCAAGCAGAAAAGCAAAAGGACAGTTTCCAAAAAGCAAATCTTTGCCTTTGATGGGTTGAAGATCAGAATGGATAAACAGGCTAAGGAGATCTCTGGCCAAAGGAAGTTACGAGGCAAGGAGCCTTGACTGATGGTTATTAAGCGTCCTGCTGCCCATCTACGCAGTTCGAGGGAGGTGCAGTGACCTCAGGGGCTAACGAGGAGAACAGAGGACCCAACAGTGTTCTCCAGACCCGGCTAGTCTTTTCCTCTCCCCGCTCCCTGTCCCACCGCCACAACTTCCCACTCCCCCACTTCCCAGTATCACTTGGCAGAGGAGGCTCAGGCTCTCTCTTCAGTACAGGCCTCTCTCTGGAGCTCTGGTAATTAGATACCTGCCCCGCCTGCTACTCCCTGCAATGTGTCAAAAATCAAACTCAACATCACCACTCAAACCTGGTCCTCCAGGGGGCTCAAGACTAGGCTTTGAGGTGTCCTCATAGGCTCCTCCCTCGCTCTCATTCCCTGCTTCCAATCTTCTGTGAGCCCCGTGGATTCATCTCTTAATCACCCTCAATCTGCCCCCTCCCCTCCATCGCACTGCCATTGCCCCTATCTTGGCTCCGTCACCCCTCTCCTGGGAAACTTCCTGTCAAGGGTTCCTCGGTGGCCTCCCTGCCTCCAGTATGACTCGCTCAGCAACGAAGGGCAGACCTTCAGCTGAGACGCTGTTTTGAGGGGAATGAGCTTGTGAGTGGGGAGTCTGCTGAGGCCGAGAGGACAGTGCCCAAAGCAGGGAACGAGGCAGGGAGGTGGGCTGGCTCTTCACAACCATGGTGGGACTAGATTGGAGAGAGAAGAAGCGGAGGATGAAGGAGGAACTCTCAGAGGCCCATCCTGACAGCCACCGGTGGGCTCACCTCAGACAAGTTGCTCCCTGGTGACTCAGGCCAGCAGGGCTGCTACTGGCCAGAGTCTGAACAGCTCCTTCCCTAAGCATGCACGGGGGAAGAGATGAGTGGTTAGAACTTATCACGCATTTACAGGGCCTGGGTACTCTGAGGATGTGGAAGCTCAGAGAGGATGCAAGACATTCCAAGGTCAGATAGTAGGTAGTAGAGGCCAGATTCAGAACGACATTTCTTTAATTCTCGTTCACTGCGTATTTGAAGCAGCTACTTCAAATACAGTTTCTTCACCTTCAAATACAGAAATGATGATGATGATGATGATGATGATGATGATGATGATGATTCTGCCATCTCAAGGCAGTTACTTGTGTCATATATGATGATGTATGTGTAAGTTAAGGTCAAGAGCATGAAAGCAGGTGGTCGATGAGGGACCTGGGAGCCTAACCCCAGTCTGAAGGTCTCCAAGCTTATCTGACTCTGCATTTCCTGCTTTCACCACCACATCTTTGACCCCATCTTTTAGGCAAACCGCATTATAGGAGGAAAGTGGCAGAGTCCTAGGAATTGAGACTCCTGCCTCACAGGCTTCTAGGGTCTAGGGGAGTGACGGCTCAGAGATCAAAGCTGGAAGCAGTAGCAACCCTACAAATAACGCGAGGGAGGGCTGGACATAGGCCCTTTCCTTCGGTCTGGGGTAGGGCATACACTATGCCCGTGGCTGACATTTTCTAGACCCCCTGGTCCACCCAGTGGAGACGATCTGTACCTTCTTCTGCCCTCAGGCAGGGAGTGCCGGGCACCATCTGAGGCCTGGGAGCCAGTGTGCAATTTTACAAATCATAGAATGAGAAAGGGTGCTGCCTCATCCCTGCATTCCAAGAAACAATCTGGTCTTTGTAACAATCAGTTTTTCATGACCGTAGAAAAGTCTACTGGTGGAGACACCATAATTTAACATGCTGCAACGAGGAAAATGCTTATGACAGGACAGTGAGGGAACAGAGCAGACAGCAAAATGGTACATTCATTCTGGCGACACCTACTTAATAGCCTACCCACTCTGGAAGGGAATCGGCCAACATAAAAGCTGTTTTACAGGCAGTTCTTTTCCAGGGTTCTTCAATATTATTGCTGCACTGTGTTTTGGCTTTTGTGTTTAAATTGTGTTTTGGACCTTTCCGAAGCCATAACAACCTTTCAGCCTCCTTCGGAAACTCTGAAAGTAACTTCTGGGGAAGAGGAGGTGAAAAGGGGGCAGAGGTGGGTTTCAGTAGTGAAGCGACCAGTCAACAAGTGAACAAATACATAAATTGGTGAGAACTCGTCCGTATCCTGTTTGTGCCTGGTGAGCTAGGGGTGAGAGGAGAGTCAGGGACAGGGCAGCTATATCCCTAACCAGGCTCTGCAGATGTCATGGGACAGTGCAGGGACCTCTGCGGGGTCGGCCTTGTTACCGGTGGCTTACCTGTGTCAGGGGCAAACTCTGTGTAAAGGCAGAGCCCTGCCTAATTGCTTTTCGTTTAAAAATCCTGCTAAATGCTAAAGAAATCTCCCACCATCATTCCCAAACTACTCCAGTGGCCAGGGAGAGGAGGAGACACCTCCCTCTCAGGGAAGAAAATCACATTCCCGAAGAGGGTGCCTTCGGGACTCTGGAAGGGGAGGGCGTGGCCCCTCACTCCGGGGTCCCAGAGCTCAGTCCAGCACCTGAGGCTGAGACTTGACCCTGAACTAGAGGTTGAGTGGCTCAAGATAGCAGGCAGGTCTCCTCTGTGATGAGACAACCTGGCACCAAATCCTAGCTCCTACAAGTCAGGGAACCTCTCTGAGCCTCATCTGTAAAATGGGGCTGCTAGTCCCTGGCCTGACTACCTCCCAGGATCCTCGTAGGGCTGTGGAATAGGAGCGTGGGTGCGAAAGTGTTTTGGCAGTGGTTAAAACCTGGGTGTTGTTTGTTCCTATGTGACTGGCAGGCTCTGCTTGCCAAATATCGCAGTGTTTGTGGAATCTGCACCAGTCCAATGCACGTGGCTCTGGATTCTAGCTTGTCTCCCTCCACTGGGGAGGTGTTCTGGCAAAGGCTTCCAGAAATCTGGGCTGATAGAAAGAAACAGAGTCTTTTGGGAGGAAGGATGGATCATCAACCACCACAAATAAACAACTAAAAATGTCATTCTGAGCACTCCTTCTGTGCCATGCACTTTACATTCACTATCTTTTCTAATCTTCACCACAGCCCCAAACTCTGTGCTTTTGTAGATAGAGACATTGAGGCACAGAGTGATTAAGGGCACACACCTGAGATGGAATCCCAGGACTGACTCTGGAGGTCACACCCTCCACCACTAGGCAAATCGCTTCTCTGTTTTGGCAGCAGCCCCAGTGACCCACAGGGAAGAGGGCATCTCTATTGCTCTATCTCTTCAAGGAGAGTTTGAAGATCAAAGAGGCTGTGGGGCAGATATGACCACTGTATCAGTTACTGCTGCATAGCAAACCATCCCCCAAATTAGTGGCTTAAAACAATAGCCAGTTATTATTTATTGCGCACAACCTACAGTGTAGCGGGGTGATTCTTCGATTCCCCATGGCGAGGTATAGGTTGACGGTCGGTTCTGCTGACCTTGGCTGTGGGCTGGTCTGGGATGCCTTGCCTCTTCTCCACATAGGTGTCTGGAATCCTTTTGGCGAGCTACCCTGAACATATTCTTGTGACAAAGGCAGAGGAGCAAGAGGGACAGGCGAGCTTTGCTTGCATCAAGTTTGCTGCTGTTCTCTTGCCTAAAGCAAGTGGTGGGGCCAAGCCAGAGTTAGCATGGTGGACATTATCCAAGGGCCAGGATATAGGGAAGCATGAAAAACTGGGGCCACTGTTATCATCAGCCACTGCAGCCCTGTTGATAGACTCTGTCAATGCTGGTTCTATGAGACCATCCAGGGAAGAGTCCCCGGGATCCCAAGGAAGCTCGCCCAGTCTCCCAGACAATGACCTTAGAAGCAGGGGGAGTCTTTCTGTTTCACAAAGAGCCGGTGTCTTCATTCATCTGCAGGACAACCCTGACAGGTTGGACCAGGAGCCCCTGTCACAGGTGAAGAGACTGAAGCTGACAGAAATGAATGGTTAGTCATAAAGCTAGAAAGTGGTCGAGTCTGGTCACTCATTCATTCCACAAACACGAACTCAATGCTTACTCGGTGCCATGCACAGTGCAGGGTGCAAGGGCTGTAGGGTTGATTGAGACCCACTCCTGGTTACCGAGGAGCCTGGGACCCTTGCAGAGAACCTTCCCTTGGGCGGCACCGAATCCTTTCCAAAGCCTCTCGCATTCACTGTGACATTCAGTTCCCACCACAGCCTTGGGAGGTGGGCGGGCTTGGGCATTTCTCCCTGTTTACAAATTACAACACTGAGGCCCAGAGTGTCTGACCAACGTGCTGGCCTGGGGTCACACAGCAAGTGCATGGCAGAGTCCGGACTAAAACCTGGGTTTCCTGAAGCCCACGTGGACATTTTCCAGAACACCAGCCTCCTGATTAGCCTAGTCCCAAAGATCCTTTTTTAAAAAAGACCTTCAAAGAAGTCCTGTTCCTCTCAACCCATGCCTGTGCTTTCTCGGCCCCCAGCACTCACCTTGCGACAGGATTCTATGTACCCCTCCACCCTCGCCATTCGCTGGCGCTCATTCCACTGGCAACACAGCCTGCCGGAGAAGGGGAGGCACTGCCGCGGATGGGGTTAACTTTCCAGAGTCTCTTATAAATATTTCATGGAAAATATCTGCTGAGATAACCCCAGACTGTTGATGTCGACATTATTGCACCTGCACATTTTAATTGGTCCAAGAGAGCTGGCCCATAATTGGTGCCTGGAAATTGGCACAAACCTGACTTGGTTGTAAAAGGGAAAATTGGGCTCTCCAGAGATGTTGGTGTTTTAACTCCTACAAGGCAGAGGGATGGAAAGGGGTGGGTGCGAGTCTGATAGGGAGAGGGGAAGACGGCCAGGCCCCCTCCTCACAATGTGCCGAGGGCCCAGGCTAATTGAGCTAATCACTCTGCTTCCTCTGGAGGAGAAAAGGTGGCCCACTGGGCCGAACACCTGGGAGGCAGGTGAGTCAGTTTAGGAGCACAGGCTTCAGGGCAGGGCGTCTTAACCTTTTCTGTGCCCTGACCCCATGACTATTTGTTAAAGACTGTGGACTTGTTCTCAGAACAATGTTTTTAAATGTGCGAGATATGCAAGATGATAAAACAAGTGAATTCTATTTTAGAAAAACAGTTATCAAAACATCTTAAATTGGGCTATAGCAACGTATGTGCTTCTCACTAATGCATTAAATTACAAGACCTAAAGTCAGGTCTAATAACTGCTATAATTTCAAAAGAGTGATGAGTACACACGATATTTCAAGATCTCTGCCACAACTGTAATGTGAGATGAAAATATCTGTGATTTCGATTGGTGACAAAGTCACAGCTGTTGCTAATATAACTGTGGCGTGTTGCTTACATTCACACTTGAAGGAAATGCTAAATTTCAGTTAGAGGTGAATGAACATCAAGTTGTGTTTCTCTCCCACCCGAGTTCATAGACGCTACGTTAAAGATCTTGGTCTCAGAGCCTGACAGCTCCAATATTTACTAGCTGGGTGGCCTTGGCCGCCCCAGCCTTGGTTTCTTCATCTGCAAAATGGGCTTTGGAGGAAGGCCGAATTGGCTTTTAAAACTGCTGTGCTGCTTGGGTGTGCCTTTAGACAGTGACCTGACCTCACTAAGCCTCATTTTACTCATTTTATAATACCTCTATTTTAGGCTGTTCTGGGTGGGGCTTGGGTGAGACAGTGCAGGCAGAGGGCTCAGCAGAGATGCGCAATATATGGTAACGCACTGCAATCCCGAGGGTGAACCTGGTGCATTGGCATCCAGCCTAGGCTGCCCAGTGCGACAGGCAGATGTGAAGCCCACGTCTCCCGCACCAGACCTGTCCTGTGCGCACCTACTGTCCCGGCCTCTGAAAGCTTCCTGCCATCGCCCAGACTAAGAGGGCCCTGGAACTCTGAGACACATCATTTCCAGGGTGGGCTTGCTCTGGGACATTTTCAAGCCAGCGCCCATCAAACACCTGCGATGAGGAAGCCAGGCGTAGGCCCACGTGGCGACTGGCACGTCCCAGCCTTAGACGGAAGTGCCGCCTTTAAGATTGTACATAAATTTCCAGCTCTCACACAGCATGTGCCATGGGGTCACCTCCTCTTCCACTCTCTGTGTTTCTGAAGGGCCTCGTGTGCAGGCATCAGGCCTCATCCTGACTCTGCGCTAGTGATGGGGGTGGGGGCGGGGAGGCAGGACAGTCCTCAAGAGAGACGACCCATTAGGTAAGTAAGGCGGGGGCAGCGGCTGACCTTGGCCTCACTGGCTCTCTCTGAGCTTCATCTAGACACAGAAGGTAGAAGGGCATCTCCTGTTTTGGAGTGTCAGGAATGGTTGCCATGGCTATCTCCCTGTTCTGATTCCCACTCAGCACAAGTACTCCCTGTCCTTGATTGGCAGCTGTAGCTCTGAGCAGCAGCCCCTCCCTGTCCGCCTCTGCTCAAAGGTGTAAAGGCATCTACAGCCCCTCTGGAAGGTAACACTTTCCTTCCCCCAATCCTGGGGCAGCCATCATTTCCCAAGAGACTTCCTCTGGCACTTGCTGTGGGCCCTGGGGGGAGTCATCACCTCATTTCAGAGGCACGTAGGCCCCATTAGTATAGAAGTGAGCAGAGAGATGGTGCCTCAGGGGAGTTGAGGCTATGGGAAGTTGCTGTGGGGACTGACTTGGGCAGGTGGGAATATCTGAGCACATCCTACAGGCCCAGACTGGGTAATCGGAGGTGGGGGAGAAGGAGGCCAATGGCCCTTCTACCTGACAGCATTCCCTGCCTCTGCCCCAGCCCCAGCCCCTGCTCCTGCCCCAGCC
>NW_006433024.1:18551825-18579615 GCF_000325575.1 Pteropus alecto | reverse complement strand
GCCCCAGCCCCCGCCCCATCCCCTGCCCCTGCCACTGCCCCAGGCCTCTGGGCCTTGGCAGGCTCCTATTCCTGTCCTCACAGCCCCTCTGGAAGGAGGAAAAGGAGGAACTAATGCCTGCTCTGTGCCAGGCACAGTGTCTTTCTTCAGGACACGCTCATACCACCTCACAGTGACTCTCAGAGGTGAAAAGTATGCTGTTTGAGTCCAATTTTACAAACAGGAAACAGGCTCGGCGAAGTTGTGATTTGCTTAAGGTCACAGAGCTAGAAGTGGAAGCACCAGAATTCAAATCCAGGCATCTCTGACCTTGAGGCCTCCCTGAACTGTGAAATTCCCACCCTGAACCTGATCCCCAGCAGCCCACCTACCAGTTATTGAGATGCGTCTTGGTGCCAGCCACTGTCTGGGCTCCACGGACATCACACTCCTTGGAGACCGTGGACACTCTACAGAAGTGGGGAATGAGGCTTAGCAAGGTTATGTCACAAGCCCAATGTCACATGGCTAGTGAGGAGTGGGACTTTAACCTGGATTATTTGTCTCCAAAAACAATGATCTTAATTCAACTTGATAAATACTAATTGAGCACTTATTATGTGCCTAGCCTTGACTTAGAGGGGTCACAGCAGTAAATAAAACCAAGACCTCCAACCCCTGGTCATGGAGCTTATCTTCTCGTTAGGGGAACAGATAAAAACAATAGACAAAAGGTAAATCGCTTAGTTACTAGAAGGTGATAAGTGAGTGCTACGGGAAGAGTAAAGGAGGGTGGCAAGCCCAGAGTGGGGAAGAAGGGGACAGGTATTAAACAGGGCAGACAGGAAGGCCCCAGTGTAAAGATGACATTCTAGCAAAGACTTAAAGCAGGTGAAGAAGTGAGCCAGGCGAATAGCAGTCCCTGGCACATAGTAGATGCTTAACAGGTATTTGCTGAAGAATGAACTAACCCTAAGACCCCCATGGCAGGTGGTAATTGCGTGCTATCTGGAAATAATAACGGTTACCACGTATTAGCACTGATATGTGCCCACGCTCCACTTGGCATTTCGTGGACTTTACTCACGTGGCTTATTCCTTTATGGTGCATGTAGATATGATATTCTCTGCTCAGTACTATTTGTGGACTAAAAGGAATGCAGGTGAGAATGGACGCCTGGCCTGAGATGAGCACCAGCGTTCATGCCTCCCCCAGGATGGCTCAGTTCTGCTCTCTCTGGGACTTTGGACGTTTCTGTAAGGAAGAAAACTGCCAACCACAGAGATTCACGCTGGGCTAAGACCTGTGGGCAAGCTGCACAGTCTGGGGGCGGGGTGGGGATGGGGGATTTAGCTTTGTGGTTGGGAGCTAATCAAGGGGCTGGGCCTCTGGCTCTAAAAAAAAACCAAAAAACAAAAAAAACCAAACCAGAGACCCAGGTCCCCCTCAGATTGGTGGGCATTTCCACACAGCCTGGCTCGCTGCTGAGAGGCCAGCAGAGATGGTATTTTTGAGGTCAATGCCCAGCGAGATTTGGGGGGGTGGTTGGAACATTATCTGTAGACTTGGCTTGCAGGGGAAATCCTGACGGTGCTGTAAAAGTAAACTGTGCTTTCCTATAATTAGATACGTATTTATTTGAAAAGGTTATAATTTCCTACTGGTTTGCTGCTTGATAAACACAGAGATTTTTTTTTTTTTTTTTAACTGCAGCTCAGAAAAAAACAAATCCAGGTTTGGACGTGAATAGGGGTGTCATGATGATCCCGGGCAGTAGTTTTCCTCCAAACCCCACCAAACCCAAGAGCAAGATGTGAGTTGGGCTGCACAAGATGTGGGGGGCAGGGGAGCAGAGGGCCAGAGGGAGGACTTTCCGAGGACTGGCGATAACTGGAGTGACATAATTGCCGCCCTGCAATTCCTTTCCTCCTGCTTCCACACATGCACCACCCTTGGCCTAAACGCCTCTCCATAGCTGCCTTTTTAAATCCTATCAGTGTATGGCTGAAATGCCACCTCCTCCAGGAAACCCCTCTGGATCCCGGCTCTTGGCAGAGCTCTCTTTCGTCTGAATCCCTACAGCCTGGACTACTCTAAGGCAGTCGCCGCAGGGCATTGTCGTTAATTGATGTTAAGTTGTGTCTCCTCTCAAAAAGATAAGTCGAAGTTCTAACCCCTGTTTCCTGTGAATGTGACCTTATTTGAATATTGGGTCTTTGCAGACATAATTAGGTCAGAGGATATCATACTCATTAGGGTGGGCCCTAATCCGCTACAACTGGTGTCTTCGTAAGAAAAGAAGAGGCATAGAGATAGACACATGTGGAGAATGACATGTGACAAGAGAGGCAGAGATTGGTTGGAGCGATGGAGCTGCAAGCCAAAGAATGCCCAGGATCGACGGCTCCACCAGAGCCTAGGAAGAGGCAAGGCAGGGTTCTACCCAGAGTCTCAGAGGGAGCATGACCGTGCCGACCTTGATTTCAGACTTCCAGCCTCCAGAACTATGAGAGAATAAATTTTTATTGTTTTAATCCACTCAGTTCATGGTACTTTCTTACAGCAGTTATAGGAAACTAACATATTGGGGGACAGGCCTTTTCTCCTTCCAAGAGAAAGTTCCTTAGTTAACACAGTGTCTGGCACAGTAGAGATGCTCGATAAATACTTATTAATGAGTGAAAGGTGGCTGGATGGTCGGTCCTTGGAGAGGAGGATTCACATCTGGCTGGTCTTTGTGTCCCCAAATTGCTTAGTATGGACTGAAGCGCTATCTTAGTTTATGTCTCTGTGGCATCCGGTCTGGATCACCACAGTAGACTCCCAGCTGGTCTCCCTGCCTCCTCTCTTGACTTCCAGCCACTTCCTCAAGTTTTGCTGAACTCTTAGGTCATCCCAAAGTGACCTGACTTCCCAATCTCTTTGCCTTTGCTGTGCCCTTGGCCTAGGGTGCCCTCTCTCCCTTGTCCACCAGGCAAACGCCCACCATCCTTCAAGCTTCAGTTCCAACCTTCACTTCTCGCTAGCTTTCCTGAACCACTGCCCATCCTTCCTGGCGGTATGGTCAGTTTCCTGCTCTGTGCTCCCTGCAGTTTCTGTGTACTCTGTTTCTAGGACAGCTTCTAGCCATCTGAAGAACGGTTATTTGTTTACTTGTCTGTCTGCCCTGCCGGCCTGTTAGTATTTGAGGTGAAAGACCCTCGATTTCTCACATCCATGTCCTGGTGCTTTCCAGCGGAGGAGAAGCTGGTGGATGCCTGAGAGATGACTCAGGGGATGATTCCGGGCTGAACGTCGAGGAGGAATGGTCCATCCTTATCTTAGGGGGCTCGTTAGATGATTTCCACATTTGCCTGATGCCCTTCCAGGGCCTAGGGTCGCAAAAGACCAGGCAACTTGTGGGGAGACCCAGTGGAAGAGCTGGAAGGGGCTTTTGAGCAGCTTTCCTGGTTTATTCACAGGTCTGAGATGAGGGACCCAAGATCAGAAGAAAGGAAGAGGCTTGTCCCAGATCATGTTACTCATATGAGGGCACATGTCTCCCCTTCTCCCCGCTAAGCCCCAAGATTTGACTAGAGCTTTGGGTCTATTTATTTAATAAGGCTCTTCAGCATTAGGGGCTAGAGTTGAGATGTGATGGGGAAAAAAGGAGGGAGAATAGCACCAAGATCTTCAGGAGGAGGTGAGAGCTTAGACTTACAGCACCTACTATGTGCCAGGCCCCAGATGAGCTGCTCTGACACTTTATCTGGAATCCTCAGTACGACCTGGTTGGGAGGCACTATTTACAGTTAAAGGAACAGAAGTTCAGCTGGTAGAGCTGGGATTTGAACCTGAGCCTGCCCGACCCAAAGTCTATGAACTTTCTATTACATTATGATAGCTCCTCCATGAAGGGCACCAGAACCAAGGTCAGGTCTAGGTCTCAGAGGGAACCAGTCCAAAAGGGTAGCAAACCCTATGTTTTCCCAGATGCCTGGAGAACATCCTGTAGTTTGTGTTTTTCAACATGGAGGAGAAAGCTCTGGAGTCCCCAGGCTCTTAAAAAAAAGCCCCTCTTTCCAGTGGAGCAGTTATGGCAAGAGGAAGGAGAATAAGGACCCAGGCTGGGGGCTCAGACTTGGAGAATTCCATCTACAGAGTGATGGGGCTAACATAAGAGCCCAAAGGCCACATTAATAGGTGTGGAGTGTCCAGAAGAAGAGAGGTGATTTCTCTGCTAGGTCTTGCAGGGACCGAACAAAGTCTGAGTAGAGTTCACTCCTGAGACCTCACACTGAGAGAGACATTGCCTGGTGAGGGGCCTGGGAATTTTGAGCCCAGAGAAGACCCAGCAGGAAATGAGAACTGTCATCAATACCTCAAGGGCTCTCCAGTGGATGAGTAATTATACAGATTCCTTCTGGTTCTAAGAGCCGGAGCAAGGACCAGCAGCTGGAAGGCACAGGAAGGCAGATTTTACATCTCTCCTCTTAAAACACGAGGGGCTCCTTCAGAGGGGGTAAGGCTGACATCACAGGAGTCATTCACATGAAATGATAAAAAGATGAGTTGGCATGAAATTATGGGTTCGACCAGGTGCCTCATCCTCGAGACATGATGAGACTGTCTGGCCTCAGGAGATGCTCATAGCTCCACTCTCATTCTGAAATTTTCTATGGCAATACATTAATTATTTGCCAAAAATTCAAATGCCCTCCTCTTTTGAATCAGGAATTTCTCTTTATAGTGCGGGGTCTGAAAATCTGCATTTTAAGTTGATTCTGGTATACAACCAAGTTTGAAAATCTGTGAGGTGACAGGGGGCAGCAACATCTGTCAACCCCTTCCCCCAATCCCCATTATAGAGATGCTCAGTGCCTCCCACTCAGCCCCTCAGCCCCAGGCCCAGGCCTGAACTACTGCAGGCCAAGAGGCCTTGACCGGTGGAGGCAGAGGTTACATCTGGTAGTTGGTTCCATTCCATCATGATCCTCTGGTGAAGCAGGAACTAAGTCTTGATATTATCTGGCTTAGAATATGGGGTAAAAAAAGTACCCCTGAGGTCTGAGATATTTCTCTGTTATGTTTGCCAGTAACAGGATATGAAGGTTAATTTCATGTGTCAGCTTGGCTGAACCATGGTACCCAGATATGTGGTCGAACATCATTCTGGATATTTCTGTGAAGGTGTTTTCAGAGTATATTAATATTTAAACTGGTGGGCTTTGAGCAGAATGCCCTACGTAATGTGAGTGGGCCTCATCCAATCAGCTGAAGGCCTGAATAGAACAAAAAGCTGACCTCTTCCAAACAAGAGGGAATTCTGAAGCAGATGGCTTTGGACTTGAACTAAAGCATTGGCTCTTCTCTGGGTCTCTCTGGCCTAGTGGCCCATCCTGCAGATTTTGGACTTGCCAGCCTCCATAATTCCTTTAAATAAATCTATTACACACACACACTGTTGGTTCTGTTTCTCTGGAGAACCATGGCCAATACACAGGGAGACAAAGCAAAGCAATCAATAGAGGAATCCTGTGAAGCCGAGCTCTCTGGGCACCAGGAACCACCAGGCATAAAGGAGACATGGAGAATATGAAAGCTCATTCTGCCAAAGCCATTTCCCTCTGCTCTGAAGTCAGGTTCAGAAACTCAGAGTGCTGGCAGGTGGGGAGATGCACGTGAAGTTCCTCAGAACATTCTTGGGAAATGAAGAAAGAGCTGAGCCAGACACTCAGTAATTGGGGATCCAGTGGGTGGGCTGTAACAGCTGATTGCGAGAGCAGGCCTTAACTTGTTTGGACACAGAAGGGGATGCAGAAAATGAGGGATAGAGGGAGGGAGCCACCAGAGCACCTGGAAAAACTACATAGCGATGGAGACCTATAGAGGCCAGCTCCTAAATCACCATGAGAACCAAGGTGAGGAAGGGTCACAGAGAATGCTCTCAAACCTTTGAGATCCCAGACTCTTGAACCAAAGAGACCTAGAGGGTCCTCCAGTCCAATCCTCTGCCTCCAGACTGGGCAGCTGGCAGCCCTGCCAGAATGATCTTTGTACTTGGAGTATTCGCAAAGAATATCAGGGAGAGAAGGAGGAATAGAGGGAAAGACAGAGAAAGGAGGGCTGTCTCGTGGCCTAGGGATGATGACCTTAGTAGCTTTTGAGCACCTAGTGGGTGCCAGGCACTGAGCTAAGAGCTCTCCATGCAGCATCTCATTGAATATGGACAACCATAACATACAGTAGGTACTGTTGCTATGCCCACTTTACAGATGAGGAAACTAAGGTACCAGTAAAGGAACTTACACAGGTAGAAAGTGGCGGAACTGAAATTCATCCCTAGATCTGCCTGATCTCAAAGCCTTCATTCTTAACCGCTAAGGAAAAAGGAAGAAAAGGGGGATGTAAGAGATGGAAAGAATGTAATCCTGCCATTTCATGATAAGGAAGCAGGCCCAGGGAGGACAAAAAACTTTCTTGGCTTCTGGTGGCCGGCGGTGCGGACTCGACGTGGAAGTGGTCAGTGAGGGGGCTGGGTGCCGGGTCCACCACCGAAGGCTGCGAAGCTGCATCAGGGGCAAGCAGGAAAGGACACTGGGGAAAGGCCCAGGCCTGGCTGGCCCACCAACCCCAGCGAGTGTGTCCTCAGGCCCTGGAGAAGGACTTCGGCTAAATCTACCCCCCTCGATGCTGGCATTCCACCTTTTATGCCCTTCTGGATTTCTCCTTGAAATACAAACACTCCAAGGAGGCGTGGCACATCGGGTTCAGCTCGAACATCTTCAGGGGTGCATCTATCTGGTGACTTTTCCAAAAGTCTCTGGCACCTGGGGATAGAAAATAATTGACCTAATTTCAGGCTACGCCAGTGCATAAGTTGCAGGCAGTAGGTCTGAGGAAGATCCACAGCGAGGGCAGGCCTGGGAGAAGGGCAAAGAGAAGGGAAGAGCTGCGAGATCCACCTGGAGCCATCCCCCGGGCTCCTCAGATGAGCATCTGGGATTTCCTAAATCTTTCCTCCCCAGACCTGATCCTCCTCCTTGGCCAATGGTGCTGAAATTCTGGAAACCATCCCGAATTTGCCTTCTCCCTCACCCACCTGGTCAAAAACTGTGACCTGCCAATTCTGCCTCCTAGACGGATCTCTAATCCTTCCACTTCTCATCCTTGCACTGCTCCCACTGAGACCCAGCCATCATCTCTCACCTGGACTAATGCTACTGCCTCCTACCTGTTCTCCCAACCATCCATTTTTTCACTCAGCAGCACAAGTCGACTTTTTAAAATACAGATTCGGTCAGGTCCCGCACCTCCTGAAGACCTGTCCATGGTCTTGCCTTCAAAAGAAAGCCCAAATTGATAAACAGCGTTTATTAGGCCCTCTGTGATCTGACAGGTACCCGCTCGCCTGATCCCGCCTCCTGCCACCACCCCACTCCAGCCATCTAAGCTCCTTGGGGCTCCCTCCCTGAGAGCTGCTCTCCCACACCTCGCCGGATTTGCACAAGCGTGCCACTATCCTAAACTGCTCCATCTTCCTTATCCCCTTACCCTTCTGCAGAATTCATTCTTTAAGACATAAGCCAGGGATCACCACCTCTGGGAAGTCTCCCTGGATTTCCCCTCATTACCTCTGCCCCAGGCGGATGCCACAGCCTCTTGGCATCCAAGGCGGTCTGCACATGCCTCTACGCTGTTTTAATTATGTGTTGCCTTGTCCATCTCTGCTAGACTGTGAGCATGTCAGCTCTTTAAGAACAGCAAATGTATCTTTCTCATCACCAGTGACTAGCTCTGGGCCTGCCAAGTAATTATGGTCCGATGAGTATCTCTGGAATGAAAGCAGGCATAGAAGCAGCCATAATGCCAGGTAGAAGGTGGTGAGAGATGGCAATGAGAGATACAGAGAGGGGGCGGGGGTTGAATCTAAGTCTTTCAGGAATTGGCGGCATTGGAGAGGGGTCCTAAAGCACGGGTAGGGTTTTGACTAGTAGAAATGGGGGAGACAAGAGGCAGCGTGGGGGCTCTGCCAACCATTTGTATAAACACACTGTAGATGTTGGCACTGCAGGCTCACAAGCAGACTTCAGCACCCAGTCCGCTAGGGACTCTGATTTTGCACTTCCGACCAAGATAGTAGTGGATCCAGGTCTCCAGAGCAGACTGCCTTTCTTTGGGGCTACTGGAAGAAGAAATAGATCTGGACATGTTAAATAGCTTGGCCAGCTTCTCCATTGTTCTGATTTGCCTTTATTCGCTGTGCAGCTTGTTCCCACTCAGACAGCCGCTCTTTCCCATTTCCTCATTTTATTTTCTGTGGACCCAAGGCCTGCAAGTAGCTAAGGAAACCTGAGCCTCGGGGGAGCGAGGGCTCAGGAAGACTCGGCGGCCGAGCCTTCCCTGCTGCTTCCTGAGCCCCTCTGTTCTTTGGGGCTATGTGGAGACTGGTGAGGAGACAAGTTTCTGTGCTAAGAAGAGTACTGGATGTGTTGACAAGATCTCTATAGTAACCAAGAACTTGAACAAGTGTCGCCAGAAACGTACAAACTAGAAGGCGTATTTTCTCTCAAATTGGTCCCAAATTGGTCAGTCAGAAAGCTAGCCTGTGGGCTGGGGGTTTAGCGTGCACATGTGCAATTAGAAGCCAGGCAATCGACAATCGTGCCCCTCGGCTGACTGGCGCTGGGAGCTTAGCTGAGCACGGAGGCTCACCTGGTGCCCGTGAGCGCAGGATAGAGAGATTCGCCTTGTCGGCAATTCAATCATGCTTTTGATCAAAGAACAAAAAATAAAAACAAAACCAACAATAAAAACAGAGAAGAAAAATGAATCGAGGCGCAATTGTCAAGTTGGGGGTACTTCTGGTGTCTGAGAAACTAAAGCTCACTTGTTTCTGGAACCCACTCTTGGGGGCAAGAAGGGGATGAGTGAAGAAGGCGAGAAAAAGGGAGGGAGGGACATTTTTGGAGCACTTACTTGCTAAACGCCAACTTTTGCCTAAACTGAGAAGCCAAAGGGCAGAGTGGTTGAGAGCAGGGTCCCAGAACCAGTCTACCTGGGCTCAAAACCTGGCACTGTCTTCTTCAATTTTGTGTCCTCGGGCTCTGCTTAATCATTCTGAGCCTGTTTCTGCAGCAGTAAAATACAAGTTGTTATGAAGATTAATTGAGCAAATACGTAAAGTTTAGAACCCAACCTGGCACATAGTACATGTTCATTAAGTGTTGGTTATTATTATATTAACTTATTAAGTTTTCACGATAAGCTATGAGGTGCATACTTTTATTCTCCTTGGTTCTCAGGTAAGGAAAAAAGCTCAGAGAGAGCAATTTCCTGCCCAGGTCACCCAGCTGGTAAGAGCTAGGGACAGAATCAACTCCAAGTTGGGCTGTCCCCTTACGCCTGGATGCCTGTGGTAGGAGCCTGCTCCACCTCCAACTATGGGTGATGACGGAACTGATTCAGGCTCCCGAGCTGTCAGTCTTATAATGAAGGCTCTACCTACCTCTGAAACATGACTCCCACATGATGGGTTTCATGGAATAGAACAGACCTCCCTCAATGAACCCCTCAATGAACCCCTCACTCTATTCTCCCTCAATGAACTCCCTCAATGAACCCCTCACTCTATTCTCCTCGCAGATGTAGGAATCATGGGCCAGAAAGGACCAAGACAGCATCCTGTGGTCCTTCCTTCTTACCTGGGATGACAGAGTAGTAGGCTTGGAGTCAGCAGATCTGTCACTAGCCTAGTGGGTGACCTTAGGTAAGTTACTTTCCCCATCTCTATAATGAAGGCATTGGGGTCAACCATCCTGAGCTCTCTGAGATTCTAAGTTTACAATTCTGAGGGTCGGCGTGTCACGTCTTACATACTAAGATGAAAAAGTGAGCTTCTCAGCTGGTAACCCGTCCATTAAGTGCCCATTTAGCACATGCTGTACATTCGATGGGCTTTGAGAAAAGTTGGAAGAGCAGAGAGAGAACCACTGTTGACACACTCCAAGCTCGATGCTTCCATACACAAGAGCTTGCGTAACTCTTACAGCAGGCAAGTGCCATAGACACTGTTTGTGATGCCAGTTTACAAAGGAGGCACCCGAGACTCAGAGAAGTCAGGTCGAACTGGTAGAGACGACCTTTGGATTCACGTATTTCTGACTCCAAATCTATGCTTGTCACAAGATTCCAAGCAAACAAGAAATTCCAAGCAAACAAATGATTTCCTTTATTTGTTCTTTTTTTAAAAGCACCTGGCCTTTCAGAAGCTGCTCTCCCACAAGATCTCTTCCACCTGCAAAGCAGGAACCGAGATCCAGTTAGACTTGACAGCCCCAAACCCCAGTTGTCCTGGAGCAAAACGAAGTCTAATTGTGGTCTGCAAAGCCCACGTCTGAATCTTTAGCACATGGCTGCCTTCTGAAGCCAGCCAAGCTGGAGCCTGCCCGGGGACAGAAGGATCATTTCTCTGGCAGCCCAGAACCCACTCCCCAACATGTTTCCCATCTCCCTATCCAGGTTCTGCCCTATCCAGGACTCTTTTCTGCATGCAGTTTACTGGCTATCCAGCACCAACAGTGTCCATGCGCGTCTGGCCCAGTGCTCTGTGCAGGAGGAGCCACAGCCCCTTCCTGCCCGAGGAAGCACAGCACCCACCGTCTTCCAGGAAGAGTTGGGGGCTTTGGAGTTGGGCATATCTGGCCCACAGCCTGGCTCTCTGCCATTTGTTAATCATGTGATCCTGGCCAGTCACTCCGCCTCTCTGGGCTTCAGCTTTTGTATTAGAAAAGCGGGATAATATTTCCTCTAAGAGTTATATACAGATTAATAAGCATATTGCTTTAGATCAGGTTTCATGGAAGCACCAAAGGGGCTGCTGGGAGTGGAGTGAGATATAGGTGGTGAGGGGAGGGCCCTAGGCACCCCACCCGTCCCTACCAGCTCCCCTCGTGGCCAGTTTATATGGATTTTGGATGGAGGAAACGTTCTGCAGCTGAAAGAAAGTCTGAGACTAGCCGCGCTAGTTATTGTGGGACTCAGCGGACACATAATAAATGTTAGCATTTTACTCTTTTCTTCTTGTCCCCTATCATTCTCTCCCTGGGCTTCTGTATTGGATGGCTCAGCTAAAAACCAAACCCAAATAAATGGAGAGAAGGCAGCAGGAACGGCACAGAGTGCTTTCAAAATATCAAGTGAATCACTGGGGTGTGGAGTCCACAGTGGGAGCTGGGGGCTCAAGGAGGCTGTGACCCAAATACGACATATCGTGTCACAGACTCAGTGGCAGCTCCACACCCAGGGCCCCCTGCTTGCAGTGAGCACCAGAAAACAAGTCTCCCAGGAAACCTGGGCACAGACTCCAGCTCCCTAACTGCCATTCGCAGCAGGCTTTCCCCCTCCCCCAGCACTCCTGAAGAGAGGATGCAAAGGGAAACAGCTCCGAAATTGTCTGAAGAGGCCCCAGAAGGTAGAGAGGCCTGAGTGGGCTAGGCTGGCTGCTTCCTGCAAATGAGCAGAGCCTGCTGGACTGTGAGGGCCCCCAGAAGGAACAGAACCTGCTATCCATGCTGCCCAGTTTCCACGGATAGTTTCAAAACACAGACCTGCTCCAGAGAGCAGCTCGTCAATTGGAGCCACAGCGCCACCTTCAGGTTAACTTTCACCTTGCATTTCCCTGCAAACACGCCCCTTCCCGGCTGCAGGTTATATGCTGGGCGCTTAAAGCAAATCCACTAAACCTGAGAGATGCTGTGTGCTGATGTGCTCCGACAGATGAGCTTGGGGTGGAGAGAAAGGTCGTTGCTAACAAGCATATTGCAACCAGGCTTGTCAGAGCCATGCTCCAGGTAGAAAATGGCAGAGCTGGAAGCCAATCCTCCATCTTAGAGATGGGGAAACTGAGGCTCAAAGACCTGTCCACAGTGGCGTAGTGAGATGCAGGCAGAGCTAAGACCAGGCTCTTGAAGCATCCATGCCTCTCGAATTGGATGGTGTTCACCTGTTAATTCCACAATAACTTACTGTGTAAGAGACAGCCACCATGAGCCTGCAACACACACTAGAGCGGTTCCCTCTCAGAAATGCCAGGAGATGGGGCCGAGTTTAGAGGCTGCAGCTGCAGCTGCAGAAAAATAACATAACGAAATGCCAGGAGATGGGGCCGAGTTTAGAGGCTGCAGCTGCAGCTGCAGCTGAGAAAAATAACGTGGGATCCATGGAGTCTGAGGAGAGGCCTCTGCTCTCACCGTGGATGTGAAGGGATCTCGTTCCCATTGCTCATTGAATGGATGCTCCTACATTAGGATGATCTGCGTGTCCGTTTGTCTAGATGAGGACTTCCAGCCAGAGACCAGACTTTATTCTTCCTCGTGTCTCCAAAACTCAGCCAGAGGTAGGCACAGAGCAGGTAGGTGCAGAAAATGATGGCTGACAGATGGAGGAATGGGTGGGTTGGAAATGAGGTAAGTCCAGGAGGTGGGGTATCACTCTTTATATCACTCTTTACATCCTTTATATTTTAGGACGTAAAGGAAACATACATCTAAGAGCGTCCGCTTCCATGCCAAAGTCAAAAAAACATAACTGCAAATATGCATGTGAAAGCAGTGGCGTGCTGGCATCACCTGTCGGCCCCCTCCTTCTGGCTACACTTTCTCCTGGTTTCCCAGGGAATCTGTTGGAGCTCAGACAGTGGTCCTCACGCCATAGTTCCTGGACTTCCTGTACCAGAATCACCTGGAGAGTTCATTAAAACACAGGTTCCGGGACCCCGCCCTCAAAGGTTCCCACTCAGTGAATCCGGGGTAGGGCCTGGGAAACCTGAATTTTTAATCGGCACAACTCAAGTGATTCTGATGCATAGGTAAGTTTGGCAAACGCTCACTTAAGAAGAATGGCATTCTGGGACATGCCGAAAATTGCCTGTGCAGACTGGCCCATCCAGAGAGGCTGAAGAATCGACTCAAAGTCTCACAGATATTAAATGGCAGAAAGGACCTGTTGAGCCCTCAAACACATAGAAGCCCAGAGAGAAGGGAGGGCCTCTAACTCTCCCCACCCCCACAGCATCAGGAGGCTGGCATGCTCCCTGAAAAAACGGCCCTCCCCTGCTCTGCAAGCCGCAGTGAGCAGGGCCTGCCTTGTGCTCCCGTCCCCTCATGGAGCCCAAAGTGGCCAGGCTTACTGAGTGTTTACCAAGGCAGAGGAGCCAACAGCTGTTTTCAGTGTCTGTTTCTACCTAAACACGGCTCTCGCTCCCAAACATAGGCTCTGCCAGCAAACGTTACCAGACCTGGAACACTAGCCCCAGTTGTGTTCTGGCTGGAAAGGGTTCAAGGATGATGACAGGACCAGAAGGTCGTTCTGGACCGGGGAGCGGCCAAACATCCTGGCAACCAGGAGTGGGCAAGCAGCTCTTCCAGGCCAGCTGGTGAGCTCCTGGAAGAAGGAGAAAGGGCCCATTGGAAGGCAAAAGAAAATATACAGCATCACCCAGACTCCTGCTTGTCCTTGTGAGCCAACAGTAACATACTGGCCCTTTTGTTGAGCACCTACTATGTGCCGGGCCCTACATTTGGTGCCTTACTGTTTTGGTTCAATCTCATGATAACCTCAAGAGACAGGTAATATCACTATGCCTGTTTCACAGATAAGAAAACTAAGATCCAGAAAGATCAAGCGACTTGCCCCAAACCCAGTCTGGCCAGACTAGGTGCAGAGTCAGAACTTGAATCTGGGCTTCTCTGCTTTTTCCAGGCTTCTCTGCTTCTAGCCGAGCTGCCCCTCATGCGCCCCAGGCTGTCTGATCTCCTTGCCTCTGTCCATGCTTATCCCTCAACACCAAATGCCTTGGCCCCGACAGCGACTGAGCATAATCCTTCTGGTTCTTCAGACCCAAGTCATAGTCCACTTCTTTCCCACAGCCCCTCTGAGTCCCCATCTCCCCTCGGAAGAGAAGTTAATCGCTATGTTCCCACAGCACATGGCTTGGACTGGGGTTCGGCCTCATTTTTCTCTGCCTTATAGTTGCTGATTTCCATGACAATCCCCTAAATCTCAACCTCCAACACCCCGCCTCCCCAGCACACCATAGCCCTGCCTCCAGTGCCTAACTCAGGCTTCGAGGCTGTCTCTTTGGTGCACCACACAGGTCCAGGACCCATGTGTAGATTGAGTACTAAATGAATTCAACCCCTACTCCCTGGCCAATGGCTGCTAGTCATTACCGAGGGCATGTGGTCTACTCGTCTAATGGAAGAGCACTGAATTCTCAGCTACAAGACCTGGGTCTGAAGCTTGGTTCTGAAATTTATTTACTGTGGAACTTTGGCTAAGTCACTCAGGTTCCATCTGAAGAACTAGTGTGTGGACGAAGTAGATGATTTCTATGTCCCACTTACTGTGCGCTGAATGGGGCATCCTTTATCAGGCATTTGCGTCTTTATCAAGGATCTAATCCATTGAGCCCTCAGAGGGCCTGTGGAGTGCCTGCCTGCGGGACATGGAGGCAGGCCCAGCTGGAGCAGGGGCTCTGACAGGGAGCAGGAAGAGAAGAATTTGGGTGGGTCAGTTGAAGGGACCCAGAGATGCCAGGCAAGGAAAGTGGAGCTGATTTTTTACACTAGGGGGCAGATAGGGTTGGGGCCGCCCATCTGGCACTGGCGAGGGGGGTGATGGAAAGGGAACCTAGCTCTGAGACACCACTCAGGAGCCCGCTCGCTGTAAGAAGCCTGGTTATCATGGGATGAGGTTCTGAGCCAGTACGAGTGGCAGCAGGGTTGAGAAAGGAGAAGTTTTGGAAACAACTCAAAAGAAGAATCTCTCGAATGCAGTGATGCCAGCATGCATGAGGGAGGGAAAAGCAAAGCATAGGAGGCCCAAAGGTTTGATCCCACAGTGATGTCTGGACAGTGATGGACAGGCGTAGAGGAAAAGGCTGACTGCCTATGAGCCTGGTACTGAGGGGAGAGGGAGAGGGGGAGGGACAGGGGAAAGAAGACCTGGACTCCAGGTTCCATTACTGCCCCTTACCTTGAGCAGGTCACTGGTCCACTCTGAGCCTCTTCTGTCATCAATTTAATGGGGCGAGGGAAGAATCCTGCCTGCTCCACGTGGACGTTGCAAGGCGTTCCTACATTAACATGAGTAAGGTGCCTATACAGGGTAAGCCTCAGAAACGCTGACTATTAAAATGGCTAGGAGTTTGCGATCAATTTCTACTCTACAATGTAATCATAATAGCTACCACTTATTGATCACCTGCCATGTGCCAGGCACTGTGATAAGCAACCTGTTTATACTTATGATTTGATTTCTTCTTCACAGAAATTCTATAATTTTGTGGACCGTAACACCAAAAATGAGAGCAATCAGGCAAACTTTCCTAAGAAAGTTTATAGTTGGTAATTAGCGTTCACCTCCGACACCATTTAATAAGCACCTCACAAGTACCGGGCACTGGCTGGAACACAAAGGGGTCTAAATCCTGGCTTTGGCCTTCAAGGCACCTGATGGCAGCTACCAGCCTACAGAGGAACAGATCTCTTTGAGCTTTTTGTTCTGGAGCTCCGTTTTCTCTGCTGTGAATGTTGATAGACGGGACAAATATCTCCTGGCTTGACTGTCTGAGAGCTGGGCAGTGGGAAAGGATGTCAAGCCTTGAAGCCATTGTTCTTGATCAGACGCTGCACCCGCCCGCCCTCCTTTCATCCAACTTTGCTGGGTGCTATTATTCAGCTCCGAGCCATCACCAGGAGCTGCAAAGCAGTTAATTACAGAAGTATAATCCCCTTCTTCACAAGGAGCTGATCTTCTAGGGTTGTGAGAAGATAAGATTTATGCCTCTTTCAATTCCTTTATTCTCTCATCAACATAGATTCATATTTCAGTTTCCCACATCGGAAACAAAGAGGAAACCCGCTCAGCCCACTGCTGCCTGAGAGAGATAAATTAGGCTACACAAAGAGCCAGTCCTATAAACTCAATTTCTTTTCCTTCCTTTCATGTTTGTGATTATAAACAGAGTCAAGGGCAGTTGAAATATATCCCTCTGCCTGCCTGCCTGCCTGCCTTGTCCTACTCAATGAGAGGAGGCAAACACAGCGAGAACAATCCATGCGGTATCATGGAAAGGATATGCCTCCCCTCCGTCCCCGCAATCCAACGCCAACCTGGTGAGCAGATCAGATAGAAAGACCTTTGTCTCCTGCCATTCTCTGGTCACAAAATTGTTTCAAAAGGCCACAAAGAGGAGCTGGATGCTGTGCTCCTGTGAATGCTTTCATTTTCTTGATGGCAACACGTGTGATGCTATTTGCTCAAAAGAAAAAGCCTTATGATTTGGCGGCCTGTGTGGCTTGCCTGTGCCAGGGCCCCCGGCCAGTTTCAGAAGTGTGTGGACATAGGTTGCCAGCAGATCAGACTACAGAACAAGGCCAATTTTAGCAGCTCTGAGGAGCAGATTCCAGGCTCTTTGGAGAGAAAAGACCCACTTATTGGGGACTGTGGGCCCAGTGAAATGATATTATCCTCCCACAGAGGAATCGGGATGGTTGTTTTGATGATTGTCACTGCTGTTCAACTGCTTTGGTTACTTTTGGGGGCTTCACTGGTATTATTAACTGTCAAAAGTTCTATTGACAAATGAGGATCAAGGGACCACAGAAATAAACCGGCTTGCCTGAGGAAACAGCAAATGGGTGGCAGAACTGGGAACAACAAAAGTTCTGATGATAAGAAGTAACTGGGTACTCACCACCAAGTACCAAGGCACTGTGCTAAGCGTTATATTATGTCGTCTTCCTAGCAAGAAATAAGCATTAAGAAATAAGCATTATTGAGCTTTACAGGTATGGAAATTGAGGCTCAGAGGAGGGAGCACACTTGCCGGAACTCACATAGTCAGTAGCCAGCTCCCAGAGCCCCTGTGCTGAGCTGCCGTGCAATGCCACCTCCCCAGGGACCCCTCTCAGGCACCGTGACTCTCCTTGGAGGCTTTTTTGCAACTTTTTATTGGGGGAAGGGAAAAATCTAATTTTTGAAAGATAATGAGGAAAAGGAAGAGAAGAAACTGAATATAAGAGCCAAGTTGGCCTCTGTAATCAAATGTCATCCCACAAGATGTAAGACAACCATCTTTAATAGACTTTGAGATTCAATTATTCCTTTAAATTTCCAGAAGACTTGTCATTGTCTAAACCATTTTTTTTTCACTGCAAACACACCCTTATCAACAAATAGCATATAAAGCAAATCATGTTTGAAAGTTGTATAGCTTCTGAGTCATCACTCTTCAAAGACCTATGCCTCAGCATTCACTCAGCAAGGTTTATAATAGCCTTGGGCACTGTGTCCAGTTCAAGGCCTGGGACCTGTCTCACAGGTTAGGAAGCGCACGCTGATGCTGAAGCTGAATCCATCTTTTCTACTCTAGTGCTTTCAAAGGCTGTTCTCTCTGCTCCTGGCCGCCCTCTCTCAAGCCCTTGGAGGAAGTAACTCCTGACTCCCCCTGGATCATGGCAGTTATTTTTTTTCTGCAAGCCTTTCCAAGGGTGATATCACAGGTGAATGTCAACACAGAGTTTTCTAACAGCTGCCAGGGGAAGGACATGCCCAGCCCAGCCCCACTGTCCGAGGAAGCTGGGCTTTCCCACGGAGACTGGACCAGCCTTGCTGGGAGACATACCCCAACCCTGCACAGGGCCAGCCAATAAGCCAGCTCCTAAACCTCACTCCTCATTCCGCTTCTCTCTGCTACTTTCTCTTGTCTTTAACTTTCCTTCTTTTTTTCCAGTTACAAAAGTAACATGTCCTCATTGCAACATATTATTCAATAGAGTTGTATAAAGCTAAGGTTTCTTCATGCTTCTCTGACCCAATTCCACATTCCAGAGTGAGCCCGAATTACCAGCAGCCTGACGTGTGTCCTCCCACGAATTTCTTTTGGTTCACGTAGACATTAAAGTTTCCTCTAATTCTGATTTTTGCGCGCCCCCCTCCAATATTTTTTATACAAATATGGGATCAAAACACCCATGCTTCCCTACAACTTGCTATTTAAAATTAACGCAATTGCATGGACGTCTTTTTAGGTCAGTCAAGAGATGTTGGACTCGTTCAGTTTAGTTAGGTTGCAGGCATGAGAGTACATATTTTGACTGCACCGTAACTCTCCAAACCACCCTATGCCCTTCACCCTTCTGAATATCATATTATACCACACCTGACCCCTCATATTTATGAAAGCCAAGCTTTCCCTCTATTTATAAACTCTGTCTCTGGTAAGGCCCTTTCCAGGCCGGCCCAGACTTGGGGAGAGAACCCCTTACTCATATGATGTTCCCCAAAGCAGCCCCTGCCAAGATAGTCCTGGCCTTTCAGGCAGGTCTCAGAAAGACTTGTAAAAGCAGGCTTCGCTGCCATGAAATCTGGGCTTCCTTTTGGCAATGTAAAAAACATAAAGCATAACTAAACCCTTAAGACGTCACAAAGAGGCATGCAAAAATATTATGCGTAATTCTAGGCATAAACCCAATACCCGCCAGAAAGACTTAAGAAAACAATCCTTGAGAACACAAAAAGACATTGTTTCCCAAAGAAAGACTTTTATAATTCTGTCGCTGCATTCTATTAGAGGGGAATGAGGACTGAAGTGCAGACAGGCTACAGAAGATTTCTGTGCTCATTTAAACTGAATGCTAAAACACCCTGGGTCTGAAACGTTCCAAAACTGGAAGCAAATTCTTCAAGGCAATCTGTTTTTCTAGAGCTTTTAAGGAAGTCACATTCAAACAGTTTTAGAAACCAAAATGAAATCTCGCAAAATGTATTAAGAGTGTGTAGCCTTCAGAATTAGTGATTCCATTTCTAGGATTCCATCCTAAAGAAATAATCAGCAAAGCCAGCAATGACACACATAAAAGAATGTTTATCCCAGCATAACTTAGAATTTTGAAAACAGAAAACAAGCTAAATGGTCTACGACAGGGATATGTAATAGCACACGACTATTTAAAAAGTTATGACCAAAATGTCGACTATTAAGAATAAATGCTTATGTTACAACATTACGTGAAAAAGAGAGATATAAAATTGTATGTTAAGACTGTGTAAAAACATTCATAGAAAACACTGGGCTGAAATGCACCAACATATTAACAGCAGTTTTCTCTGAATGGTAGAACCACATCTTATGTTTCTTGCTCTTCTCTTTCCTGCGACTTACAAATTTTCTAAAATGAGCTTGTATTCATTTTTATAATGGAGTAAATGAAATAGCCTTAAACCACATCTAAAAGATAGAACTGACTCTATCATTTTCTGGACCTTGGACTGGCACGTGTGAGAAGAGATGGAAGGATATAAAGCTAAGGATCTTTTGGGTTGCGGGGAGTGGTGGAGAAAATCCTCACCCTTCGGCGTCTTTAAGAGTGTGGGTCATATAACGCAGTACCTTCAGCAGAACGGTGAGCACCCAGAGACAGCTTAATAACATCAAGTAGATGACACCGTCGATTCCCTCAACCGTTAGGAGGCACATACTTTGGGCCAGGCCCTTGGAGAACTGACCAACTTTGCAGACTAGTTTATCAAAAAAAAAAAAACTACGCTTTGTGTCCATCATTGCATATGACTTGTCGCACATCAGATTAGCTTGTCTTCCTTCTATTGTTTTCAGAAAGGCAAACAAAAAGAACAATGAACGAGTTGAGATTTGCAGTAGATGTCAAGAAAGAATATATTGGAAGTAGCCCCAGGATCTTCAACTAACTCTGCTAAGCATGTTTTTTTTTCACGAGGGACAGCTCTAGGGGAAAAAATGCAGCCAGGTAGTTATCTAACTAAGGTTTGCAATTACCCCGGTCTGTTTTGAAAGTTCTTGACTGATGGGTGCTCTCAGCAGAACCAGTAAACAGTTATTAATCCACTCATTTAACAAATATTTATTGAATACCTACTATGTGTTGGTGCTATTCTAGAAGCTGGGATAATGCGGTGAATCAAACAAAGTCCTTCCTCTGACGGCACTGACATTTTCGTGTAGGAATAGGCAATAAATAAAAATAGACTAGTATCAGCCAGGTCATGATCACTGTTATGGAAAAAATAAATAAAGCAGACTAAGGGAATAGAGTGACAAAAGATAGAGTATTAAGAAAAGTCCTCCCCAAGGAAGTGATGTTTGAACAGAGAGCTGAACAGACTGACTGAGTGACATGAATATCTAAAGCAGTGGTGTCTACGTTGAAAGAACAAGGGCAAAGGCCCTGAGTCAGAAAGTGCAACGAGTAAACCAGTCTGGCTGGAGCACTGTGAACAAGGAGGAGAATGGGTGGAAACTGAAGTCAGGGATGTAGGCAGCAGCTAGACCATGCAGGGCCTTTTAGGACATGGTAAGGGGCCATTGGATGGTTTCAAGATGGGGAGTAAAGTAATCTAAAAAGATTACTCTGGCCACCACGTGTGTGTGTGGCGGGGGGGCGGGGGGGGGCGGTAAAAATATAAATAAGAATTTGGGCTAGGGAGCTGTGGCAGAAACCCAGTGTAAGCTGATGGTGGAGATGGTGAGTAGTAGGATCCAAGACATATTTTGAAGATACAGGTCACAGGATTTGGGGATAGACTAAATGTGAGCAAGAGCTAAAAAGCGTCAGGGAAAATTCTGAGGTCTTCGGCTTAAGAAACTGAGTACGCGACGGTGCTATTTAATGATACGGGACCACTAAGGGAGGAGTGGGTGTTTTGTTTTGCTTTAAGGGGCATTGTGGATGCTGTTAGTACCCAGCCCACATCTCTCAGGCCTTATCACATCAGTGCACACTGGTCAGTTCCACCTGCCAGAATTTACATCTCTTTGCCTGGGATCTTCCTCCCAAGCTGCAGAAACCACTCTGGGTGCCCAGCACACCTCATGGGAGCAGCCCTCAATCGCTGACACTCAGAAGTTGGTGTATAAATCACCCAGGTCCCTCCCCCAGGTGGGATGGGAGGAACGTTCTGACATATGTGCTCTACACCATTTCCCAGGGTTCACCAGTGGACCCACAGTAGCAGCTAGCTTGATAATACATCCTTTATTGGCCTTTTTCTCTTTCTAGCTCATTCTCCCCAATTCCCTACCAATGGTTCCTGTACCTTCCCCATAAATTACCTACACCTGAATTCTTGACTCTGGGTCTGATCTGGGGGAGTCTAAACTGAGACCGGAAAAACAATATCTTCCAATTCCTTACACCCCATTCTTCTTCACCCTTCTAATCTCATCTGGTCATTCTTTCTCACTGCCTCTACTAGAACAACAGTAGCAGGGTCACGATAACCAGTGAACCTCAGTCACACATGGTAGGGACAAAATGGAGTAATTTGGATTACCAAATGATCTCCCCATCTTGATCCCCAAGCCTGCTAATAATCAGTTTGCCTTTTCTTTTCCACCGAGTATAGCCACCCCACCTTGCCATCTCATTTTCAAAACCAACACGGAATAGAAAGAACAATGATCTGAGAGCATCTAGGGAGATGTCAAAATGTAAGAGGCAGGAAAATGACAAACCTTTTCTTTCCTCTCCTTCACTGGACAGTTCAGCAAATGCCCTGTGACATGAAGGCCAAGACTATTAGCAGCAGCATCAAATGCTATTTATTAAGCACTGACTCTGGGAAGAACTAAACTCTCTCATCAAAAGCCAAGGGGCAGAGAGACCTGACTTGCCATATGCCATATCTCTTAGGGAGGCATGCTTGTTTATACCGTAGCATTTTATATGTCACAAATGATTCAGAATCATCACTTTCCACTTTCCTTCTGTTGACGTGGATTGACTGTGGGCGGGGGGCAGTTACAAAAAGTGAAAGCTGCACAAAGATCATTTGGTTTGAGCAAAAAAAATGCTTGCTTCAGATGAACTGCTGTCAGCATCTGCCAGGCATAATGTAAACATGATCGTGTTTTCTATAAACGGGAAGATAACAGCACATAGTCCTGTTGGTGGTGAGGATGCTGAATCTGTAGCCCTGGCATACCAAGAGGACTGAAGACTGGGCACAGGCTTCAGAATCAGTAGGATCTAAGATCCAACTCCATGTTAGCCATTTACTAGTTGGTGAATTTGGGCATGTTATTAAGCCTCTTTAAGCCTTGGTATCCTCATGAGCTAAGTGGAGAGAATTTGCCCACTTCATAGGGTGCCTGGGATGAATAAAGGCCAACAGCAAGCAGAGCAAGCATACCATAGATATTAGTTCCCTTCTCTAGTTAACTATTTGTAGCTGAAGACAACGAGCAAACCCGGCCTGACTCAGTAAAGACCTGAGAAAAATCAGCTCAGTGATTCTCAAGGCAGGGGAATTGCAACTCAGAAAAAAAAGATGACAGCCATGAGTAAAGGTTCTTCTGTGCCTCTTCCAAAGGCCTCCTGTGCTGTAGAATGAGCTCTTCTTAAACATGCGTCTTACATGTCTGCATCATCAGCACTGATTATAGTGCTTGGCACATAGTAGGGGAGCGAGCTTGGTGCTGTGGAAACGGCACACTTTTGAGTTAGACAGGCCTGGGTTAAAGTCCAAGTTCTGCCACTTGCCTTCGGGCAACTTACTTCCTTAAGCCTCAGGATCCTTATCTGTAAAATGGGTAATAATATCTACATTAAAGTATTATACATGTGAACTGAGATAATAGATGAAGAGCCTAATACAGTGCCTGGCAAACTATAGACACTCCAAAAATGTTAGGCCCTATTAATAAATGTTTGCTGAATGAACTCATGCATAAAAAGAACCCCATTCAATGAGCAATGTACACCCCTGTCTCTACAGTAGAAACATGCCATATCACATTTTCCTTTATGGATAGCGAGATGTAGCCACAGTGTTTTTTTTTGTTTGTTTGTTTTTTTATAGTGGCAAAGGTTTCTTCCAGTTCGGACTCTGTGCAGCATAACCTTAGCAAATTCTTGGGATGTACATGGAACAAAACACACTGCCCACCTCTATCCCAACATTTTTTTTTTTTTATCTTTCTCCATCTGACTTAAAGACTCTCTAGGTTCATCATAGCAATATCTTTTTTTCATTCCCTTCCTTTTCATATGTAGGGGTCTTGTTTAATTATCCTTTTAGCCACTCTATCCCTTGGTCACAAATAATGTGGAGGGAGTCTCACAGCCTCTTCCCTCAAATATATTAATTACAAATGGATCCTCCACTTCGCAGTAAAAAAATCCGACAAACACCACCTTTACTAAGTGGTCAAGGTCAACATCACCAGTGATAAACATATTGGCAATATGTACCCCTAATATGGTACACTGGGGAGGGCACATCACTTCTGTGGTTCTCTTGCAGAAACTTCAAAACCCCAGACTTATCATGAGAAAACATCAGGCAAATACAAATCAAAGGTAAGTCTACAAAATAACTGACCACCACTCTTCAAAAGTGTCAAGGTCATGAAAGACAAGGAAATAACGAGGAACTGGTACAGACTGGAGGAGTCTGAGGGGCCATGAAAACCAAATGCAATGTGGGACACTGAATTGGATCTGAATAAAGTTTGCCACTAAAGTTATTTTTTTTAATGTCAAAGGCAGCCTTGAAGGGGAAAAGGATTGACAAAGGTCCAACCGAGGGGCACGTGGGAGAGAGAAGGTTAACCTCAGGAATTTGACTGACCAATTGGAGATGAGAAAGATTTAGGAAAGGATTAAACCTGAGCACCAATGGTACGCTTTCTTTCCTTTTCCTTGTGCCCTCAAATCTAACCTAGAGTTAGAGAATAAATCTGAGCCACTTCAGTATAGTCTCATAGCAGTATGATATGCTTTTGATATTCTCATTGGTTCTCAATATAAATATGAGATGGCATAATATGGTAAAGTGCTTTTTAGACAAAATATGTCATTTAAGTGGAATTGCCAAATTGGGATGTAGCCTTAGGTTTAAGGTTGTCTAAAAAGTAAGCCCCTGGCTCCTCAGGGAGGAAGGGACCCCACATACGCAATTTCAGTGAAGTTTGAGTTTTAGTTACGCATTTTAGTTACGCAGCAGTCCAAGTTCGGTTCTCACTTGATATTTGAGGAAGACTAGGGCCCACGGAAGGAAAGTTGCTCAGGCCCAGCCCATGGGGTGATTTGACAGAGCCAGTACAGGATGCCATGCTGCCTTCTCCACGCTGCTAGTATTTACTGCAGCCTTATTGTCCTGGCCAAGAATGAGGCCAGCTTACAATTATTACACTGAAGTCAACACAGGGGCCCCAGGCGCTTTTGACACTAAAGGCTAAGCATCTCTACCAGGAAAGTGTTCAGTGAGATGCAGGTACAGAGCAAACATTGAGAGATAGTATTCTTTAGGCCAGATTCTGACTATATGTGTATAGACACATGCTTGTGCAAATCTTAGGATTTCTGGAATGTATCCGTAGAGTTGTGTACTATCTCATTTCCATTTTCTTTCACTGCCCCCTTGCCCACCTTCCCCAGTGTTTCTCTTGCTTCTCTCCATTCTGTATCCTTGTCCACATGTCACGCTTTAGGGTCTACTCTATGTGATATTTGGTCCCCTGACCTTTCCCAGCCTTTTGGTTTTGGTGTACCTCAGACGAGAAATGGCCGTGGTGCCCAAAGAATCTATTCATTCATATATTTATTCGTTCATGCATTGGAGACTATTTGGGGCCCTGGGGATATGGTAACCCACAAGAAAGACAAGAATTTTACTTTCACGGAGTTTACATATTAGTGGGGGGAGACAGTCAATACACAAAGGAAGAAAGATACAAGAAAACAGCAATAATGAGGAGGGTTGTGATAAAGCTGAATCAGGATGATGTGATAGGGAGTAACAGAAGGTTACTTCAGCTTGAGTGGCAAAGGAAGGGCCTGTTGGAGGAGGTAACATTTAAGTTTAGATGTAAACAAGAGAGATCCAGCTCTGAATATATCTGAGGAGAGAGGGTTCCAGGTAAAGGGAATAACTAGTGTAAGGGCCCAAAGCAGGTCCAAACTGGGCAGATTGAAGACAGAGAGTGTGGCAGGTCATAGTGAGTGGAGAGGTAGAGAGTGCAGATGAATCCAGATTCATGGAGTATCTTGTAGGGCTCAGCAGTTGATGCGGGAAGACAATCAGTGGTTCTAAATAGAGCAGTTATAGAATCTAAGTTAGGTTTTAAACAAATATTTTGGCTGTTCTGTAGAGAATGGACTGGAGGTGGTAGAAATGGGTCATGAGGTTAGAAGCAGAAGAACAGATTAAGAGGGGAGTTGCAGTTAACCAGGTAAAGGATGACATTGCCTGGGTTAGGGTGATAGAGATGAAAACAGTAGGTGGATTTGGGATGTGTTCTAGAAGAAAAGCTAATAGAGCTGTTGGTGGACGAACTGTGGGGAATGAGAGAAAGAAGGAATCGAGATTGCTCCTGGGTTTCTGCCTTGAGCACACTGACGTGTGCTGGTGCCACTGAATGAAATAAGGAACCCTGGGAAGGAAGAGGTTGGAGGTGGGAAATGGAGAGTTTTATTTTAGACATGTTAAGTTTGAAATATTTATTAATAAACTGACTAAACCCCTCTCTAATACTTTATATGTATCACCAAAGGACTATGAGATCTCAGACATTGCCTTCCTTTCCAATTCCTTGTTAAACAGGAACAAAGAGAAAGATAACTGAATAAAATATTCAGTCCTTTGTAAAACACTTGTATGTTCAGAGGTTTGGTAGTAGAGCCACATCCTTCCTGGGCAGGCATAAGTAGCCAATCAATCACCGTGTCACACAAAGCAATTGTTCAGGGGGCAAATTAATTAAAAATTTAATTCCATGATTTTCATCTTAATCTCTTTTCCCCATTAGCTTCAATCGATGCCCATGAATACAATTCAGCAGAACTTTTCATTTAGATAAATGAGTAGGGTACCTAATTAGTCTGTTTGTTATGAACCAATTGATAACAAAAATTATGCTAATTACTAAAAACCATTTTATTATCAAACAAAATGTCCTTTCTATGTTACACTTGCCAATTGTTCCAACTTGCTTCTCTTAACTTTCAGAAGTCAAGTTGTATAGTGTGATGTGTAGGTAAACTGCACTTGAGAAATGTCCACTCACGCTTGCCTTGCATAATACAAGCAATAGTGAAAGTTGTACGAATAAGAAGATTCCATGAACTTCTAGGCCACCTAAGGGCTTCTGCTGCACGCTGCAAAAAAAAAATAATAATAATAATAAAATAAAATAATTTTTAAAAAATCAGGCCAGAAGCCGCTTAAAACAATTAAGCAAAACTAAATGTGGGGATGTGAGAACCGGTTTGAGGAAGGGCAACCTTTTTAGCTTGTTCCAATGCTAAGGTGGTTGCTCACTGGGTCTGTGGAATCAAGAGACATTCATTTGGTGACCGTTTTTCTCATCATCTATGGCACAGTTTCTACTGTTTTCAAGTCCCACAACACCTCTAAGAATGCCCAAATGCTTAAGTTCCTTCGGTAAAAGTGATCTTCATTTTAAAAACTAAAGTCAATGGCTCTGGACTCCTGCAGCCTTTTCAGCCCCTTTAACAGTGCTTTCTCCACGTGGGTTTTCATTGCCATTTCAATAAAGAGCGAGAAGAGTGAAGAATGGGCCTCTCATCGATGAAAACCAATACAGAGTTCTCGTGCTGGACATGGCCTCAAAAACAGGAAAAGAGTTTACCATATAGCCCCATGTACGTGGTGGCTGCGCACATTTTATAGGTAAAACTTAAAGGAAAAGAAACCGGTTTTCAGGCTGCGGAGGCTTGAGTACATACACGTTTTATGGCTGAGAAAGTCCTGCCTTCTAAGATCAATGTCTCTGCCTACACATTGCATCTGCCACTTCCAACAGCCCAATAAGGATCAGTTCTGGGGTGAGTTTTCAACACAAACTTATCTGACCTGCCTACCATCACCTCTGGCCTACGTCCCTCACCTCTTCTCCCCTCCCCTCCCCTCAGACACCCGGACGGCCCTTCCCCTCGACCCCTCCCGCCTCACCGAGGAGCCTCTGCGGGTAGAGCCTCCGAGCCGCTCCGCCAGACTGCGCTAGAGCGGACACAAGAACAGGGTCTAGGAAAGGTTACAGACACTCCCCCAATTTTTAGCTTCCAAGAGAGGAAGTGACCTAGCTCTTCGCCGGAAGCGGAAGTTGAGAGAGGCTCCAGTTCATCGCCATGTTGTGTGTGGCAGATCGATGTTGCTGACCTGAGACTCTGAGGTCTAGCTTCACCGCCCGTCTTCCTCCTTCTCTCCCTCCCTCCATCTCCCTCTCTTCCTCCTCCTCCATCTCCTCTTTCTCTTTCTCTCTCTGTCGTTCTCTCGTTCTGTTGTTCTAACAAGTATTACTGACCTCACTAGGTGCCAGGTACTGTGCTATGCACCAGAACCCATTGAACAGGACCCACAGGGAGCTTTCTCTCCGGACATTCAAACCGCCTGGCCATAGATGGACCCTGAAGGATTAACCACAGGGTACTCGCTGCGGTTAGAAGCATGAGGCCCACGAAGCACGCAAGCCCCCTTGCTTTGGGAGCATCCGTTGAGGCTTGTTGGACTTGGGTTACTTGTGCTAGGGAGCAGCATGGTGAATAGTAGAGGGGAGGGTTGGAGAGATAGTTGGGAGGTAGGTGGTGGTAGATTGAATGTGTAGAATGTGCAGAGTTGGGTGACTGCCAGGTCTTGGCTGATAGCTGGGTGAATGGTGGGGTAGCACATACTGGAAGGGAACACAGAAGGAAGAAGAAATCTGTAGGACGTTTGATTTTAGATCTGTTGAGTCTGTGGGGCCCCCTAGAGGAGAAGCTCAGCAGG
>NW_006433024.1:18510461-18551489 GCF_000325575.1 Pteropus alecto | reverse complement strand
CCTGGTGGCGAGAGTACCACTTGGGAAAGAGGCTCAGAATGGTCTGAAGAGCTTCTCTCCTTAAGGGAGAGGAAGAAGAGCAGGTAGTCTTTGGAGAAAAATGAGGAGAACGTAGTATTTTAGGAGACAAGGGAAGAGCGCCTCAAGGAAAAGTGGTCAACTGGGTCAATTTTCCTGAGAAATTAGATGAAAACTGAGAAATGCCATGAGTACACAAGCATTGCATTTAGCTAGAGCAGGTTCATTGGGATGGTGGGGAGAAGGCCAACTGGGGATGATGAGAAAATGGAGACAAATGAGCACGGGCAGGCCTTCCAGATGTTACCTATGAAAAAAAATAAAGAGGATACAAGAAGGAAGATGTTAATGTATCTTTATTAAGATTGGAGAGACATACGCTTGTTTAAATATCGAGGAGGAGAGCCGGGGACTTTGGGTGTTCATCAGCCCATAACCAAATTGACCCATCCCCAAGAGCAGTTTATGAGAACTGTTCTTAAGAAGACAGGACAGGAGGAGAGGGTATGCGGAGCACAGGAGATGGAGGGGCTGACCTCAGGTAGTAACCCTGGGAAAGGAAGGAAGATGGGGTGGAGGCAGGCACAGAGAGATTCATAGGATCTATGCTGTTGAGGTTGTACATTCACAAATCTGGGAGGCACTGTTGTCTGCAGTGTCATCTTAATTTTGAATAGTAATCATGACTATTTCCTGGCAGATGGTAGTAAAGAGCCTTGAGGGAAGGGTGCTTCTTTCTAATTCACATGCAGTGGCCATAGCAGATATGAGTAATGGAATTTTAGTGCTGGAAGTTGAGGTACTTCCTCTATCATGGTGTGTATTCTGCTTGGAAAAAGGAGGTAAGTGCATTTCAAGAAGGGAATGGAGTGTCTGAGAGGCTTGTGGACAGTGGAGGAGGTGCACATAATTGTTGCAGCTGAGGAGAAGGCAAAGAAGAAAAAGCAGATTTAAGCCATGTAGATCCCAGGCAAGTGAGGTCTGTATGGGCAATGGATGAATCACCAATGTTCATATTATCTCATTTTATTGAGGCATTTCTAGTAAGCGGAAGTAGCTTTATGCCTCTGGTATAATTGCTTGGTGGGCACATTGGGGTATCTAAGCTTTACTCATCATCTTGTTTCCCACTGCAAACTTGTTTTTCATTTATTTTGAAGGACAGTGGGATGCTGCCCCTATTTCATAGGGAAATTGTTTGTGTGTGTGTGTGTGTGTGTGAGAGAGAGAGAGAGAGAGAGAGAGAGAGAGAGAGAGAGAGAGAGAGAGAGAGAAAGTGGAACCAGAGGCAGCATTTTAAAAAATGCTTCAGAAATTCTGCTTCCAGGAAGATGGAATACATGTACTTTCCATTTTTTTTCCTCCCACAAAGTACAACTAAAAACTCTGGACGTTAGACATACAATAAATGTAAAAAGACTCTGAAGGGTGGAGAGAAGACAATGACTAGAAATGTTGGGACCCCAAAGCAGCATGGTGGCAAGTTATCTGGGTTTTCTTTTTGCATCATGTGTCCCAGACTTGGAGGTGAAGAAGCCAGTAACCCAGAAATGCTAAGGGATATAGACCCCTCCCCCCAAAGTGTATGATTCCAATTATATAAAATTGTAGAAAATTCAAAGTAATCAATAGTGACAAAAATCAGACCAGTGATCACCTGGGAATGGGGGAAGGGAAAGAAAAGTCAGAATAGAAAGATTATAAAAGGGCAGGAGGAATCTTTTGGGGGGTGATGGATATATTCCTTATCTTGATTGTGGTGATGTTTACATGACTGTACACTTATGCTAAAATTTATCAAATTGTGCATTTCTAAATGTTCAGCTTATTATAAGTCACTTAAATAAAGCTGAAAAAAGAACCCACTGCTGAGCTTCATCCACTCGTCACCTTTGCCATACGTATTTGTCGCAGATTTGCCCCCTCTCCTGTATGCCTCCCAAACCAATTTTCCTCCATTTCCCAGGTGGAAGTACTAGGAAATTGAATTTGATGTTTATCATTCTCATGCGTGATTTTCTATTTTACCATGTAAATCGTTATCTATAAACATATAACATTTTTCATAAATGGAATATCATTCTGTAACTTGCTTTCTTTGACATTATGAATAAATTATTTAACTTTAACAAAACGTCAGGGCAAGAAGTATTATTACCATTTTATAAATGGAGAAACCGAGGCTCACCATGATGAGGTAAGTTGCCCGAGATGAGCAATGAAGCCAGAACTGAACCAGGTGCGACCTAAGTCAAAGTCAGAGCTTCAAAAAGTGACCACAGGTCCTCCAGCGGGCAGGGAGCTCTCTTGGTTGTGCTTCCTGGTGCTGCCATGAGTGGCGCCTACACCCTGCCTTGCTTGTTTGGCTTGGTTCTTCCTGCCCTAAACAACCCCACCCCTCCTTGTCTGCTAGTTCTTAATCTCTGTTGTGCCAGGTACCCCTCTGGCAGACTGGTGAAGCCTCTGGGCACCTCAGAATAATACTTTAAAATGCTTGTGACACATAAGATTGCAGTTATATTGAAAAAGTACTATCAAATCATTTTTTAAGTTGTGAGAGCAATATATATGCTTCCTTATTGATGCCTTACGTAACAATTTCTAGCAGTGGGTTTAATAACCAATTTTGAATGAGCACGAGCCTAGACTTTATTTCAACATACCGACAGCAACTAGAATGTGATATAAAAATACCTGATTTCTGTTGATGACAACAGGGACTGATAACATGACTATGGTTTGTTCTACTTTCCAAACCAAAGTGTTAAATTTCCCTTAAAAGTTAGTGAACATTAATTTATTTTTTCTCATCCAAGTTCACAGACCCCCTGAATTCCCGCCATGGACACGTTAGGGGCCCGTGGAGCCCAGGATAAAAGGCCCTGGACTCGCACCTCAACAGAGAACAGAGCCATGGGGTGAAGAAGCTTGGAAGCTGCTGGTTTTGCAGCCAGACAGAAAGCTGATCCCAGGGCCCTGGGTTTTATATTAAAGACGATCGTCTCTCCACGTCCCTGATCAAGAGCTGCAGCGGGGCCCCTGCACTGCTTAACAGTCGAGGAGCGTCAAAAACAGATGCCTGATAAGAATAACTCGTATCTCTTAGATTTAGGACAGAGCATGATATCAAAGGCCCGAGCAAGGCTTTGCAAATTTCCAGTTGTCAGTGATCTAGTCTCATTCTGCGGGGGGCATTTGTTACAGATACATTTTTTTCCCAAAGACCATTATTTTTTGGCTTAACGTGAAAGTAACCCCCCAGCAGACTGCCCCTGCTTTTACAAAGCCCCCGGCCAGGACCCCTCTGGTTCCTGGCCTCAAAGAACACCCTGCAGTTTTCCAGGAGCCCACGGGGTCTGCTTTAAACAGATGAGCACTGTGTTTTGTCGTTTGTGAAGCTCACTGAGTTTGCAGGCCTGCTTTCCATCTCCCTGTGGTTCAATTAACCGCTGACAATTCCTTCCAGCAAGGCAGGGCCCCAGGGCCTTTTCTCTCTGCCTCATTGTTTTATGTATTCTGAAATACCGGCTTTTTAAGTTAAAGATCAGTTTTACTACTGTTTTTGGTGAGAGGGGGAAGCATACTTGCTCTTGGTAGGAAAATTAGAAAGTACAGATAAGGAAAAAAAATCCTCCAACGCTGTTGTGCCAAATTGTACCCTATCAGTGGTACATGAGAATTTCAGGTCTTTGTCTTTGTCAGCATTTGGTATTTTGTCACTTTCTTTGTAGCCATTATCTTTAAATTTGCATTCCATGTGTTTATTAGTCCTTTGGACATCCTCTTTTAAAAATACCTGTTCAAATCTTTCACACTTTTTTTTATTAATCTGTATTCCTATTTCTTTATGATTTGCAGAGATTTGTTATTAAGTCCTGGATATATAACAATATAATATTCCTTCGTCAGGTAGGTATATGAATTGCAAATATTTTTTCCAAATCTGTGGTTTGCCTTTCTCTTAATCCTGTCTTTTAATGAACAAAAGATCTTAATTGAAATAAAGTCCAATTTCTTTTTCCTTTGGGGTTGGTGTTACTGTTACAATTTTTAAAGAAAGAATGTGGGCACCCTCACAGAAATTAAACTGCGTTGGTGCAGTGTTCGTTCTGTGTATCATGTTCTGTGTAGACCTTGTGTTGCTTGAAAGTATAGTGTTCGGAGCAGCATTGTTTAATAAATAGATAATGCAATTCACGTGGACAATTAAAAATTTCCTAATAGCCACATTTAAGAAAAGCAAAGCAAAGTAAAACAAAAATAACCCAATCCAAGTGAAATTAACTTCTTTTCGGTGGTATATTTTATATAATGCAATATATTTTGGAACCCATTTCAATATTTAAAAATTTTTTCTTGTTCTAGTTTTAAATTTAAATTTTACATAACAAGTCACACTAAGCCTCCTTACAAATGCTTAGTAGCCAATAGTGGACAGGTTGAGAGGTTGACAATGAGCTCTGCAGGCAAATGCCCTAGGTTCCAACATGACCCTGTCCCTTAATAATATTAGTTAACATCTATGGACTGTGCTTCCATATCAGGTTCTGTGCAGAAGAATTAAAGAGACTGAGTACTAAAGGCATAACAGGTACTATACATGCATTACCTCCTTTAATCTTTATGAAGGTAATATTCTTATAAAGGTAATATTCTTATCATCTGTGGTGGTTAATTTTACATGTGAACTAGGCTAGGCTAAAATGCTCAGTTGCTTTGCTCAAATACCAGCACAAATGTTGCTGTTCTTTAGATATGATCAACATTTAGATCAGCAGACTGGATGAGATGACCCTCCATAATGTGGGTGGTCTTCATCTAATCAGATGAAGGTCTTAAAAGAAAAGACTGAGATTCTCCAAAGAAAGAGGAATTTTGCCTCCAGTCTTCCTTTTGACTTAAAACTAAAACATCGACTCCTGCTGGAATTTCCAAACTGCTTGCCAGTCCCGCAAATTTTATATTTTCCAGACCCCCCAATTATGTGAATCAATTCCTTAAAATTAATCTTTATCTCACTCTCTTCATATATATATGTACACACACATAATAGATATTACATGTATCTACATGCACATATATGTACACATAGGCACATATGACACACATGTAGGATATATATCTTACTGGTTCTTTTTCTCCAGAGAACCTTGATATACCACCCATCCTAATTCTCCTCAGTGGGGAAACTGAGGCAGCCTGGCTCCAGAGCCCATACTCTTAACCCTTCTGCTGCTTCCAGCCATTCAGAAAACTGCTTAACGTCTCTAGGTTTCAGGTTTTTTTTTTATTGATAAACTAAGACAAATAATAGTACCTACTCGGTAGGGTTGTTGTGATGAACGGTCAAGATACTATAACTCACCCAACACGTGGTAAGTGCTCAATAAACGTTATTGCTTTTTATCGATGCCTTCCATCTTAAAACACACTGAGCAGGACTTATTACTGGTTGCATTGTAGACATCAAAGAATTAAAAAGAAGGATGAAGTTTAGAAAATGTATTATATTATGCTTATTGATGATCTTTTTTACAGGCTCTTTGAGAATAAATTTTTGCCATGCCCATGTTAATAAAAATTGTCATTTTTTTTCCAGGGAGTCCCTACCATGTGCCCAGTTCAAATTCCATCATCTATTAAAACCCTGACATTAACCCTACTAGGAAGGTGTCATTGTCATGTCCCAGTCCACAGATGGAAAACTGAGGCTCTGAGTGACTTGAGAAACTCACTCGGCTTCTAAGTGACAATCAGGAAAATAATTCTTCATGACCTTCATATCATCAAACCATCAGGTTATTTGTTTTCTTTATTCTTTATGAAGCGGCGTGTAAGTGAATAGAAATTAACATCAAGTCCTTGTGGGGAAATTGAAAACTTAATCATCCCTGCTTTCTCATTTTTATCTGCTGCTGGATGTACGCTTCGTAATTCAGCTTTGAGACTGTCATATAATCTTATAATGTTTTTTGCTTTGCAATTTTGTGCAGGTAATCCTAAGGAGGATTTTTCATATTATTGTGTATGATCAAAATTGAATGTAGCTTGTAAAAAAATGAATTGTTAATAATGGAGAGAGCCTCGTGTTCTTTGAAAATATTTGCCGTTAAATGAAAAGAGACTTCAGACGTCAATATATTTCATTTTGTTGGTTTTCCCCCCTCTCCATTCTTGTATTTTTTTCTCATACATTTCAAATTGCTGTAATCCACAGATTAATTTTAAGGTATTTCTTTGAGTTATGTTCATAAATGTCAGATTATTTTTGCATGTTTTAATACATTTTTCTCCTTGATTCTCCTTTCTTTGATGTCAGTACTGTATAAATCCAGTTTAATATAACTTTCATTTGTGAGGCTTAACACAGAAATCATTGTAAGACCGGACCAAACCTCCTTCTGTTTTACAATGATTATCTTTTTCTGTAAAAATGAACCAAGCCCTCTAGTCTGAGGATTTGTTAAAAAAAAAAAAGTCCAAAAATAGAAATCAAAGCTCAGGCGGTGAGCTCAGATCGTATCTAAGGGCTCCTTCATCTTGGCACCCACACTTCTGTGAAGTGTCTTCTGTAAGCCGGTTACGTTGGATAAAGAAGTGAAAGTATGTATTCTTGAGTGGCAATTCTATCATGTTTATTCTGAGTTGGATACTGCAGTAGTTCTTTACCTCATGGTCTTTAACCCCTGAGCCCTGGTACTTCTATGTACATGATTTTTGCCCGGCATAGGTACATGGGGTTATTTTAAATCATTTATGCTCTAATTTATATTGTTTATAACTGGACCGTGAACAGCTGAATTTCATTGACAGGGCTGTGTAATGACCTCGGGTGTTATTAAACGGCACCCTCCCCTGAGTATATATAGTCCCTCTTTCTTTTCGTGATCACTTACCTTTCTCTCATTTTCACGAGCAATTCTTTGCCCTGCTTCCGATAGCTGAGAGAAGACAGCAGCAGAACTGCAGATAGCGTGCTTGGAAGCGTGTGGATTTATTATGCTCATATTACAATCTATACATATTCATTAAGCTCCTGCTACATGCAAAGCTTTGCTCTAGACCCTGTGTATAAAGATCAGCATATTCCCCTTGAGGATTCATCCCTGAGGTATAATTTACTACTATTTTTCCTGATGTTAGTTAAGCAGTGTACGTCAAGCCTTAAAAACGTGCATATTCTTTCATCAGGTAATTCTACCTTTAGAAAAGTAACTCAGGTAGGTAAATGGGAAGGTGGGTAAATATTGAGCTAGAAGGATATTCATCTCAGTTGTTTAGAATAATGAAAATTAGGATGGTCCGATAGTAAAGGGTGGATAAATTAGGGTGTCTGTGTGTCCATACAGTGGGAGATTACATAGCCATTAATAATGAGATCGTAGATTGTTGACATTGGAAAACATCAATTATATATTGCAATGCGAGGATGAATATATGACCATATTGCACTCGTAGGAAAAAGGCCAGATGGATACTGAGCAAATGTAAAGAGTGGCTTTCGTGGTATAGTAGGATCATAGGTGTATTTTTATTTTCTTCTCTTTGCTTCCCTTATGTGCACTTCCTAACTTTTCTCTAGAGAGTAGGTGTTACTTTTGAAACAAGAGCATTCTATAAAAGTTATTTTTAATAAAAAATAGAGAGTCTGTCCGTGGGCCATTACAGGCTGTGCAGGAAGGACGCACTCTGGTGGACATTCAGTGTTCATGGAGCCACTCCGGTTGCATAGAGCCACTCTGCTGTGACCCACTGTCCTCCCTCATTAGCCCTTCCTCCCCTGCCCGTGGATGTATTTCCAAGCTTCAGAAAGCCATACGCTCCTTCTTGCTCACTGCAAGTTACAGAACAGCCAGATCACCACTGGCCCAGACCAGCCTGAATTTGCTTTTCCTCCTTCCACAAGAAACCTTGCATCTTGGTGCCTGACTCTGGCCTCCTGAACCTGGCCTTAGCAAACCTCTACCAGGCAGGATCTGGTCCCTGAAACTTCGGAACTCTGAGTCTGAAAGGGACATAGAAAACTTCAACTCTGGAATATGAGATCGTTACGGCTCTCTGTCATCTACAGAGCAACATGACTTTGGGCTTGGCCACATGACTTGTTTTGATCAATGAATATGACATGACACTAATTAGTGGAGATGACATAGTCATACCCTTGAACTGTGTTTGCACATTGGGCCTGTCTTTATGCCTCAGTGATTGCTGCAAGAAGACGTGCCCCAATTAGACACCACCCCTTCACCTGGGCACCAGGGTGAGACATAGCCACTGGCCCAAGGAAGATGGAACAGATCTGAACCCAATCTGCAACCTGCACAAACTGGAGCCTGGAGCCAGGAGTTCAGCTCAGCCCAGTCAAGTAACACATGACCCGCTAACCATGAGTATGAAAATAAAGGATTTTCATTTTAAGCCAGTGAGTTTTGTGGTGGTTGTTAAGCAGCATTGTTACAGAAATAGCTGACTTACACAGTTTCCTCTCCTCTTTCTTTCTCATTTCCTTCCAAAAATATTTGAGCAGCAACTATGTGCCAAGACTTATGCTAGGGTCTGGAGATACTATAACAGTGTGTAGACAATCTAATTTTCATAACAACCCTGTGTAATAGGTCGTATCACAGTCATCTGTGTTCTACAGATAAGTCACCAGTGTGAGGCCACAGAGCCAGCAAGTGGCAGAGCCGGAGCTGAAATCCAGGCAAATTGGCTCCAGAATCCCTACTCACACCCATTCTACGCCTGGCCTCTTGTGGTCACCCTGATTCATCAGTACTGTCTTGGGAGGGAAGGACTCCCAGCCTGCAGGTTGGCTGTGACCATGGAAGAAATAACATGCATAAAGTAGGCTGTCAAGAGGCGGCTCCCTCCCATTCCCCCCACCTCTCCTTAAGTTCTCAGAGGAGATTTACCTTCATCAATATGGTTATATAGGGCAGGAGTTGGTAAAATACCTTCTGCAGGCCAAATCTACCCACAACCTATTTTTGTATGGCCCACAGTTAACAATGGCTTTTACATTTTCAAATGATTGGGAAACGATCAAAAGTAAACATTTTTGATACCTGAAAATTATATGAGATTCAATTTTTAAAATTTTTTTAAAAACAGACTTTAATTTTGGATCAGTTTTAAGTTTACAGAAAAATTGAGCAGAAAGCACAGAGAATTTCCATATACCCACTTCCCACTACCACTCCAATTTCTTCTATTATTATCCTGCATTAGCAGGTACATTTGTTAAAATGGATGAGCCAGTGCTGAGACAATATTATTAACTAAAGTCCATAGTTTACATTAGGGTCCACTCTTTATGGGTTTTGGCGAATATATAATGACATGTATCCACTATCATAGTGTCATACAAAACAGTTTCACTGTCCTAAAAATTCTCTGCATGAGTGTATAAGCTCCACCTATTCAGCCCTCTCTTCTTCCCCTCAAATCCCTGACATCCACTGATCTTTTACTGTCTCCATAGTTTTGCTTTTTCTAGAACGTCATCTAGTTGGAATTATGCAATAGACAGCCTTTTCAGATTGACCTCTTTCAATCATAATACGCGTGTAAATTTCCTTCGTGTATTTCTGTGGTTAGTTAGCTCAACTCTTTTTATTTCTGAATAATATTCCACTGTCTGGATACACTGCAGTTTGTTTACCCACTCACCTACTAAAGAACATCTTGGTTGTTTCCAAGTTTTGGCAATTACGAATAAGGCTGCCATAAACCTTTGTGTGCAGGTTTTGTGTGGACCTAAATTTTCAACTCATTTGGCTAAATAACGAAAAATGCAAATGCTAGATCATGTGGTAAGAGTGTGTTTAGTTTTGTTAGAAACTGCCAAATGCTGGCAAAGAGGCCATACCATTTCGCATTCCCGTCAGCAATAATTGAGAGCTCCTATTGTTCCACTTTTTTGCCAGCATTTGGTGCTTGTCAGTGTTTTGGATTTTAGCCATTTCTAGTCGGTGCGTAGTGCTATCTCATTGTCGTTTTAATTTGCAGTTCCCTAATCACATATGAAATTGATCATTTTTTATATGCTTACCTGCCGTCCGTATATTTTCTTTGGTGAGATGCCTGTCCAGATCTTTTGCTCATTTTTTAAACTGGGTTTTCTGTTTCTTTATTGTTGAGTTTTAAGCGTTCTTTATATATTTTGGAAACAAGTTCCTTTATCAGATGTATTTTGCAAATATTTTCCACCGTTTGTGGCTTGTCTTTTCATTCTCTTAACAGTGAACTTCAAATTTTAGCATCCACAGAAAAAACTTTACTGGAACACAGACATGCTCACTCGTTTACTCATTGTCTATGGCTAATTTCATGCTGTAGCAGCAGAGTCGTGACAGAGCCCCAAAGCCAGAAAACCTAAAATATTTACTAGCTGTCCCATTCCAGAAAGTTTGTTGACACTTGATTTAAGGCGTCATCTCCATTCCTTCCTTAATGAGCCTGTCATTCCCAGAAAAGCAGTTCTCATGAGAAAAAATTACCAACTTCTGGAGTTGCCAAGTGGAACTGTGTCGAATTGTGGCCCACCAGGCCACTTTCTTTTTCTTTTGTATGATTACTCTTTCATGGCTCATTTTTTGACTCCGGAAGCCCTTTCTCAAGTCCCTGTGCATGGAGGGAGGACTGGTGGGGCAGTCTGAGCTGTCCTGCCTTTGGGGTTACTTACCTGTTCTCCTGCCTCTGTGTGGGTCCAGCCTAGTGTCTCTTCCTTCCCCACTAGGGCTCCTGGAGTCACGCCTTCCGGTGTAAGGAGTTGATGGCCCCCTAGAGGTGAATCCTTGTTATTACAGCGACATCAATCCTGGAGAAATGCTAGCCAGCTCCTCCGACCAAAGGTGGGTTGCCGCTTTCTCTGCTAAACCAGCCCTCACCACAAGCCCACTTTTGTGTTTGGGATTGATTTTCCCTCCAAAGTTTTGAGGATCACATACTGCAGATTTCTCTCATCCTACTTTCTCCTCCCAACAACAGTAATCAATTCCAGCATGGGGATGTCAGATCATTGAAACACACTCTGTGACATTTATATTTTTCAATTTCCACATAGCTGCCAGTCTGATTCCCCCTCCCCATATTTTTTGCCTTTTCGTTTTTTTTTTCATGCCTTTAACATTTGGTCCTACGTTTTTTCTTTTTCCAATAAGTGAAAAGAATGTAAATCTAGAAAACCATAGGCAGATATGTGCTCTTTTTCTTGCGAAATCTTTGCTCTCACTATCATGGTGCGACAACAAGTAAAGAGAAACAGAGAGACTTACACACTCTGTCTGGTCTTTCCTCTCCTGCCAGTTATTTTTGACGGCTTGGCATTTGAGATAAATCAGTTCTTTCCTAACAGGCAACTTCTGCATCCCACAGAGCATGGGTGCTTGGGCGGGCCATAGCCTGCCTGGTTCCTGGGTGCTAATAAAGTAATAATTATTATTTATTGAGCACTTACTTATTATGTGCCAGGACTTTTCTAAGTACTTTACATTTAGAGGCACTGAAAAGAAGACAAGCCAGACGGCTTGCTGCCCTGTCCTGCCTTCCCTTATCATAGCCGGACTAAGAGGCTGATCAGCCCAGGCTCTGAAATCAGATGGAAACAAGTGAGGATGAGAAGTGGGTGTCCTACAGGCCTCTGATTCCGGAAGGTCACGTCAGAGGGCAGAGTGGAAGACGCCTTAACTGACTGAGCTTGAGAAAACCTGACCTTGACATTTTGCCTCAATTAGCAAGGTTAAATTTCTATCCTCAGGGGAGATGGGTTTTGAGAGTTCAGTTTTGTTGGTGAGAAATCGATGGCCTCTAAAACGTATGCTTGCTGAGTAAGAGAAAACACGTCATTCTCTTCGTAGAATATTTGAGCAATCCAGAAGGTTAGCTAGCATAGGGTGAGGAGGTGCCACATGGCAGGCACCAATCGCATGTTTGTGTGTGGTTTAGGCCAAGGTCCTTAGTTGCAGATAACAGAGTCCACATTAGCAAGTTCACACCAAAAGACATCTAGTAAAGTTTATTTATTAGGTACCTATGGACATTCTAACAGGACCAAAGAATCAAGCTTGAATGCTACTCAGGCTCAGAACAGTTGGGCAACTCTGGGTCAACGGAACGCTAAAAAAGCCTCAATTCATTGTAAAACTATTCTAACAAAGGCTCTGCTGCTGACACCTGCCAATCGCCACACATGGTGTTTGAAGCTAAATGTCAAAATTCCTCCCCATTTCCCCAGAAGATCTAACAACTCTGCCTCGTGCTTTCCAGAAGGTCCAGTCTCCCTGCCTGTGGCCGCCTCTTGCACTGCTCACTTCCACATCTGAGCCGTGAGTGAGTGCAAAGGATCAGGGCAAACCAGGCCACGTGCCTGTACCCAGTAGCTGCGAAGTAGTCTGAGGCGCTGGGTTTCCAGCTTCCCAGCTTTGATAGTACAAGAAGGCAGTCTGGAGGGGAATGGAAAGGTGCCAAGTCAGTCACACATGCACCAAAATCTCCATTTTCCAGGTGAAGAAACTGAGGTGCAGAGGAATTTTGTCTTTTGATTCTTTTGAATCTTGATGGCCAGGAATGAGCCCCACCCCTCCTGTTTGGGGAAACTAGGATTCACTTCCCTGTTTTCCCTTAGCATACAAAAAACTCAGGTATAGAATGTTCAAAAAGCATCCTTAATAAGGAAACACGCCCCAAGATCAAGAAGAGTTCAAGGACATTCTTTCATCTCAGAAGCACTGTAGCCTGACATCTCTTCTGCATTTTCTCTCTAAGTTACCATCTGCTTTCTGGATAGAGCATGTGCGTTAAAACTTTGTTCCTCTCTTGGGACCTCTGACCCATTTTTTATTTGCCATGTGAATTCTTTTGGCTTTCCTTCCATTTTTATGATGTTTTCCTTTGTGTCTGTAACTGCAACTCCCTATCTTTCTAGCAAGAAGGAGGCTACGGTCTCTGATCGAAGTTCTTATGAAATTGCTTCTCGATTTGCCTACAAAATTGTCCCCATTTGATACTTAAAGCTATGTTTCTTCTTCTAGTAGCTCTAGAGAACTATAGCAGCATGGCGGGATGCATTTCCACCGGAACAATTTAGGAACTTGACCTTTCTCTCAGAGGCCAAACAGGATTTCAGTCTAACCATCCTGGTGAACCTTTCATCTGTCTCGATTCAGCCATGAGCAAGCAGGCTTGACTGTGACAGATGCCCGGAAAAACTTCCTGTTTCCTGTTACTCCTCATCCTTCTCAGACATGTAGGCAGAGTGGGGCTTACAGTAAGGATTGACTTTGAAACACATCATTAAGAGCAAGGCCTCAAACCAAGCAAAACTCAAAGAAGGTTTCGATCAAAAAATCCTCAATAAAGGAAACCGCTCACAAATACATTGTAAGTTCTGAAGAGTGGGTTCAAGTCAACAAAGAGTATTCAAATTTCAGTTCTAAGGTGGATCATGCAACTGGAAACTGAAGATGCTATTTGTGCAAGAGGTTTTAGTGATTCGGGCCAACGTAATGTCCTCTGCCTTCTTTCTTCCCTAGTATAACTATGGTTTTGTTTTTGCAATTTGCCCAGATCCTTTCATCTCAGGAAAGGTGAGTCCTCAGCAGCTCCACTGGGCTAAGGCAATAGTTTGATCTCAGTGATTGGTCCTGGGTTTGCCATGTGACTTAGGTGTGGCCAATGGGATAGAGGAAACCTCCTATAGGGCTTTTGGGAAATAAGTTCTACCTGGATAAAAGTGCCATGGCAGGAGAAAGTCTTTTCTCTCTGCTTTCTGTCTCGAATGTTGATTGTGACTCATGGAACTGAGACTGCCATCTTGTGACCAGGAAGAATTGCAGGGATATAGACCCAGAGTTCTGTCATTTTGAACTTATTTTTATTGGTTAAGTCAGGGGCCAGGATCGGGAAGCTTTTTCTGTAAATAGTGAGACAGTAAATATTTTGTTTCCTAAGCCAACTACTCTTTGCCTTTGTGACGTGAAAGCAGTCCTAGACAATACATAAACGAATCCGCATGGCCGGGTTCCAATAGAACTTGATTTATAGACACTGAAATTTGAATTTCATGTAATTTTCACATGTCAGCACACATTAAGAAATTCTTTTGATTTTTTTCTTAGCTCATGAGCTGTGCAAAAACAGCTGACAAGGCAGATTTGGCCCGCGGGTTGTCACTGTCACTGGGTTTTCACTTCCTGGAAGCCAAGTGACTTCTAGATGGTTTTGTCATCCAATCTTCCATTTTTCAAATGAAAAAGCTGAGATCCAGAGAGGTGACACTGTCAGCGCTAGTCAATTTAGATCCCAAAGCTCTCGACTCCAAGTCCGGGATTTTCCCCAGGACACAGCACCGCTTCCTGCTCATTCATACCCAATCTATGATTTTTTTTTTTAAGGCTGTGACACATTCCTTCATGTATGTGATTGCATTTCATTCACACAAAATATATTGAGAGCCAGGAGGACACTAATTTATAGTGAGGACCTACCACATGCCAGGCACTTTACGTTATCTAATCCCATAAAAGTGAGGTAGACGTTATTATGCCCCTGTCACATATGAGGCTGTGGAGGCTCTGAGAGGGCTGCGCCATGCCTAAATTCCCCCCTGGAGTAGATGGGCACGGGTCCCATCCAGCCCTTCCCGCCACATCTCGCTGGGCGTACCCTAATGACGAAGACATGGCTCCTTTGCTTCAGACACTGAATATGTTCAAGGAAATCCTGGAAGAGAACACAAAGACATTTCTTTTTCTTTCTGAAGTTTCATTCTGCTGAAATGGGCTGCTTTTTACCAGTTTTAGTGGCGCTAGAAACAGACCAAAAGAGGCAATAAAGCGACATTCATCGCTGAGGCCACTAGAGGGCAGCAAGAAGCCATATTTATAAAGCAGCTCACTGCCTTTTCTCCTTGGTTCCGTTGGGACGTTTATAGGAACCTCAGGGGAAGAATATGTTTCAGCTTCTTATTCCAATATCTTCACTTTTGTGATGGGAAAAAAAATGGAATCCCACAGGTTCAGGTTGCTCTCTAGGATCAGACACCGGGAATTATTAAGTCGATAAATATTTGAATATTCATTAGGCCACACGGGGTCACAGCATAGGCGATGACGTACAGCGGCGGTCAGGGAAGGCGTCGCCCCTATCTCCACGGAGCTTGCAGTCTAGTGGATCACACGGACAATGAGAAGTTAGCGAATCAACTAAATTATCAGGGATTGTGGGGGAGGGGCGAAGGAGGGAGGGTCAGGAACAAGGAATGTGCAGAAGTGGCATTTACCCCCGTCCGAAAGTGAAAAGCAGCCAAGCTTTCAAGGCGCTGAGGACAAAAATTCCAGGAATAAGGAAAAGCAAGAGGAAGAGGGCTTGACTTGTGCTGGACCTGGCAGACCAGCAGTGAGGCTGCATCAGGTCCAGAAAGGAAAGAGAGGTGACGATTCAATGACTCGATAATGACCTTGCGCTGGACATTGACTAGGTGCCGAGCGCTGTGTTGGGTGCACTTTCTCACTGCACCACTACTACAAATCTACGGCTTGCATAATATTATTACCCCCCTTTTACGGCCTCAGAGGAGTTAAGCCACTTGGCCAAGGCCACACAGCCTGCAAGGGGCCTAACTGGGATTTGAACCAGAGTCTGTTTGACTCCAGCACCCAGGCTCATACTCACTATCCCAAACAAAGGTGGAAGGAAGATTAGGAAGAACCCTGGGATCCTATCTCCTGGCCGGGACTCTCCCCACAGCCTTCTCTTGTCTTTGCCCTGCATGTAGGAAAGCATCTTTTCACTGTCAGCTCCTGGGCATGGTGGCAGGAGAGAAGGCAGAAGTTACATAATAGAAAGGAAAAGCTTTGCTAGAGATTATCGAAGGCCGGGATAAGGATCCCCAAGACTCACAGCAGCAACTGTCCCCTTTCAAATACAGTGTTCACGGCCCTCTGATGATAAAAACAGACTCCTGAGAAGCAGAGGAAGGACACCTTGTGCTTCGGCACACTGCCTCGGAGCCCGGCGAAGCCAGGTGGCTGCCTCTGGGCACCGAGCTAACATTCCCAGGGCCCCTGCAGAATGTGTAAAATTGCATGCACTGGCGTAACCCGCCCCAGACCTACCTAGTGGCGTCATCTTCCTGACTTTTGACAAAGGAAGCAGGTGTCCCTGGAACTGCAGGGCGTGTCCTTGATGACTCAGGCCCACCGGTGTTGTCATTTGTGGGGTGGGCTTCAGGAGGAGAGAGGTGTAGAGCAGAGCTGGGTCTCCTTCCCCGGCCCAGCTCCCAGGCTCCTTCCTGCCCCCAGGAACTTGCAGCAGCACCCCGGTACCGGTTCGTCAGTCCCGCTGCCGCGTCACCTGCCTAAACGGGTGCCACCTTCGAGGCACAGCCTTGTCCTCTCGAAGCCTCCATCGACACCTTCTCCAGGGCTCAGGGTCTCCTTGCTCTCCTCTCATTCTTTCTTATAATCTGCACGGCAGAGCTTAGTATTTTAAAATCATAGCATTTGGAGTTAGAAAACCTAGGCTTGAGTGCCTGGTCCCGCAGCGGCAGGTCGTGTGACCTTGGGCACATCATCGCATCTCTCCGAGCTACTCTTAGCCAGGCCCAGGGCTCACTTGGGGAAACAGTGGTGAACAGATCTTACCCCGCAAAAGCTACCATTTCAATGTCTGCATCCAGAAAATGGGCATCGTAACAATGACCTCTCCAGCTGGCTGTAAACACGATGCAAAATCACACACACAGGAGCTGCTTGTAAATTTAAATGTGCCATCTAACTTTTTTCCCCCCAACAGGTTCTCCATGGTTGCCTTGTTTTCCGCAAAGTCAGGTGGCTGCCTCTGGGCACTGAGCTCCCAACAGGTTCTCCATGGTTGCCTTGTTTTCCGCATCTGCAAAATGGGGGTCGGAATGTTAATTTATTTCCAGTCCGCTGTAGCAGTCTAGCAGAGCAGAGGCGGCTCAGGCCACGGCTGGGAGCTTGGTCTCTGGGGACGTTGTGTCTGTTTTTTCATCCTGGCGCTGCCTTTTCCTGCCTTGGGGACCCTGCACAAGTTATCTGAACTCCGTGCCTCAGTTTTCTCATCTATGAAATGGGAGATGATAACAGTGTCCACCTCCCAGAGCGGTGGAGGGACCCATTTGTTTCTTAGCACTGCTGTAACACATAACCATAAACTGAGCAGCTTACAACAGACATGTATTCTCTCGCAGTTCTGGAGGCTGGAAGTCTAAAATGAAGGTATCGGCAGAGCTGTGGACCTTCTGAAGACCCTAGAAGAGAATCCTTCCTCGCTCTTCCAACTGCTGGTGGTTCCAGGAGTTCCTTGGCTTGTGGCTGCATCACTCCAACCTCTGCCCCTGTCTTCCTATGGCCTTCTTCATGTGTCAGTCCTCTGTGTGTCTTTTATAAGGACTCTTGGCACTGGATATTAGCCCTTCTGGATAATCCAGGATGATCTTGAATCCTTAACTTAATCACAACTGCAGAGACCCTTTTTTCCCTAAGGAGATCGCATTCACAGTTCATCCCCAGGGATTAGGATGTGAGCAGGTCATTTGGGGGCCACCATTCACCCATTACAACCAAATAATGCCCGCACAGAGCATGCTCAGCACAGAGGCAAGAACATTGTAAGCACTCAGATGACAAGTGCATCTCTGTTGTGTATTTTGAGGTTGTGTCTGAGGTTAAACTGTGGAGACTTGTTTGACACAAGAACAGAAACCAAAGTGTAGGAAGATGGGTCACACTTCCCTTCGGGCCTCCCGGCTGGTGGCCCAACTTGACATGCAGCATTTCCCAACGTGAATCAACCTGTTTCAGCCTTGAGACTCCCCAAGTTCTCTCTGTTCTGAACATGCTTTTTGCAGAAACCACCAATTATTGCAAAGTCTGCATTCTGCTTCACTAAAATTAGACTCTGGTCAGAGGCTGAGGAAAGCAAGGTATAAAGTAGCCCACCTGGCAGGAGCGGGTAAAATGGCAACCATCATCTTGTTAGGCCTCAAGCCGAAGTCAGCTTGGCCTCATCAGGTAATGCTAGGCATCAGGTTTAAAGGTCAAGGAAGCTTTTCACTAAAAAGAAAGAAGACTTGTTTCACTCCTAGAGCAAGTTCTGTGGCTGGGCTGGGTGGGGTGTGTACACATGCCAGAGGTACATCTCACTGAAGGCGGAATAAGAAAAAACAGAATGGTCTGGGCCTGAAGAGGGCAGGGGGGCCGGTGGAGGCGAGTGTGGGATCCTGACTCTACCACAGTGTAGTGGAAAGAGAGAGGACAGCTGCGCTGGTTCCAACCCTGACGGACCTTGTGGTCACTCAGAGCCTCGATGTTCTCAGCTGTCAAATGGGCATCACAGCGGGAAATACTCCTGGGGGACTCGGTGCTGTGTGGATACACAGGCAGAGCCAAATGGTGTCATGGCATCTATCGTTATTCCTGCCACTACCCGAATGAAGAACAATGGGTGGCGGAGGCACCTTTAAGGTTACTGGTTCAGTTCTAGAACAACAGCAGAAGGGCCGAGCCCCGAGCTAGAGCTGCCTGTGTCCGGGGTGGAGATGAAGCGGAGGGGGCTTCCCATGAAGCTCACAGCATGCCGAAAGCACAGTGGGACTTTTGTGCCAGTTGGGAGGATGCATTCTCAAGCCCCGTAAAGCACCTTCTTTCCTGACTGGAGGTAAATCAGAAGAGTAATATTTCACTACTGCTCTGAGACCCTATTTTTACCCCTAGTGGTTGAGGTCCTTGCTGGAAGTGTCATTTGAGTAGCGATGTCACTACGGTGTTGGCGTCGTTGTTCCTGGGCTGATAGGGCTGGGTGGTTGCCCAGGGATGGAGAACATTTCCAGGATCCCCCAGCTCTGTGCAAACCTCCTGACCACACCAGCTTCCAGAGCCCCAGTCTCCCAGTCCCCCAGGCCCCCCAAGGCCAACCTCAGCAGATCTTGGTTTTATTTCAGAGGAAGCTATTTGCTCACCTGGCTGAAGGGAGACTCGTGAGTTAAGAAGGAAATATCACTTTAACAGTGAGACTCTTGAGTTAAGAAGCAAATATCATTTTAATAGCTCTCTTTTGTTCTGTGGGTTCAGAATGACTGTGGTGGTTTCCATATCTGGAGAACTGCTCACTTGCCACACAGCATGATTATTCTTTTAAAGTTGGTTAGTGCAGATCACCCTCACGGCCACCCCTTAGGTCTATGGCAGTAAACCTGCAGGATCTCTAACACAAAGGGAACATCTTAAAACAATCAAGGGAGAAAGAAGAGTGATCCACAGGAAAGGCCATCAGACTGACGTTCAACCTCTCTACAACCCTAATGGAAAGAGAAGACAGTCGAAGAGTGTCTTAAAGACGCTGAGAGAAAGAACTGTGAACCCAGAGTCCTGTAATCAGTGATCTTTCAAGTACAAAAGCGAAAAAGAAAAGAGATCACTTGCTCCCAACAGACTCCCTCTCTCACCAAAAGAGTAGAGATAGTCTTACGTCTTCCTTTCTGATTTGGATGCCTTTTATTTCTTTTTCGTGACGAATCACTCTGGCTAGAATTTCCAGCACAATATCGAATAGCAGTGGTAAAAGTGGTAATCCTCGTCCTGTACGTGTTCTTCAGGGGGAAGCTTTCATTCTTTCACCATCGAGGATGATGTTAGCTGCAGGTTTTTCATATTATTGTATAATATGGTGTATTACATTGATTGAGCGTCGTATATTGAACCATTTTTGAATTGCTGGGGTAAATCCCCTTTGGTCACGGGTGTATAATCCTCTAAATATGCCATTGGATTTGGTTTGCTACTATTTGGGTAAGAATTTTTACATCTATATTCATAGGTGATATTGATCTTTTCTTTACTCATGGTGTCTTTGGCTTTGCTATTAAGATAATGTTGGCCTCATGTAATGAGTTAAAGAAATTCCCTCTTTTTTGATGTTTTGGGAAGATTTATACCTGAAGATGAAAAGCATTGCTGAAAAATGTTAGAGATCTAAGTAAATGGAAAGATGCCCTGCGTTCATGGATTGGAAGACTTAATATTGTTAAAATGTCAATAATCTCAAGTGATCTACAGATTCAGATGCCAAAATCCCAGGTGCCTTTTTTGGCAGAAATGAAAAAGCTTATCCTAAAATTCATGTGGAATTGCAAGAGCCCCAAATAGTCAAACAATTTTGAAAAGAACAAAGTTGGAGAACTCAGACTTACTGAATTCAAAACTTATTACAAAGCTACAATAACAAAAGCAGTGTGGTACTGATATAAGGATAAGCATATAGGTTAATGGAATAGAACTGAGAGTCTAGAATTAAACCGGTTTTCCAAGAGGGCGCCAAGACTATTCAATGGAAGAAAAATAGTCTCTTTAATAAATGATGTTGTCACAACTGGATATGCACACGAAATAAAATAAAGGCGGACTTTTACTTTACACCATCTATAAAAATGAACTCAAAATGGATCAAACCTAACCATAAGAACTAAAACTATGAAACTCTTGGAAGAAAGTATAGGAGTAATATCTTCATAACATTTGACTTTGCAATGATTTCATAGATATGACATCAAAATCACAAGTAACAAAATAAAAAAATAGATAAGTTAGACTTTATAAAAATTAAAAATTTTTGTGCATCAAAGGACACTATCAAGAAGGTGAAGACAATCCCGGAATTGAAAAAGATATTTACAAATCATATATCTGAGGGTCTAGCATCCAGAATCTGTTAAGAACTCATACAAATCAACACCCCCTCAAAAATACAACCCAATTTTAAAATGGGCAAAGGACTTGAATAGACATATCTACAAAGATGTATAAAGAACCAACAATCACATGAAAAGATGCACAATGTCATTGTTTACTCAAGAAATGCAAATCAAAACCACAATGAGATATCACTTTATACCCACTAGGACAGTTAAATCAATAAAACAGAAAATAGTAAGTGTTGGAGAGAATGTGGAGAAATCGCAACACTTATAGTTGCTAGTTGGGTTATAAAATGGTACAACCACTGTGCATACCAGTTTAGCAGTTCCTCAATAAGTTAAACATAGAATTATTATCTAACTCAGCACTCCCATTCTTAGGTTTACACCCCAAATAATTGATAATAGATGTTTAAACAAAACCTGTAAACAAATGTTATAGCAGTGTTATTCATAAGAGCAAAAAGAAAGAAACGACCCCAATGTCCATCAACTGATGAATGGATACAATAAATGTAGAATATCCGTGAAATGGATACTGAGCTATAAAAAAGAACGAAGTACTGACACCTGCTACGACGTGAGTAAACAGGCAGATCAGTGGGTGTCATGTTCCGGGCGATGAGACGGAGGGACGGCGGGTGATTGGTAATGGGTACAAGTTTGCTTTTTCGGGAAAAGAAAAAGTTCTGGAGTGATGTGGTTGTGAACATACTTAATGCCACTGACTGTGCACTTTAAAATGGTTAAAATGGTACATTTTGTTATATTTATTTTACTAACTAAAAAGTTTTCCAATAACTGAATCAAATACTTGAAAATACTTTTCTTTAATTTATGCATCCACACTGACATAACTGGTTCATGTCTTTCAGAGGAATGATTTGACTTTGAAACAAAAGCATATTGGTTTCAAAACTATGCTCCAGTTAAATAAATTCAGTAACTCTTGTGTCAACTTGCTATTATTAACTGAATTCCAAGAAGTAGTGCACACTCTAAATTTATCATGATCAACAAAGTGTTCTTCATATTTTTCTTGTGCAACCCTACCCACACCTACAGCTGTACAAAGTTTCAGAGAGGACAGACGGGCTAAGCCAGTCTTGGGGGTAGGTCTACTGTATTTACTCATTTTGACAAGCCCATGGGTGTTTTTATTTTACTTTTCTCTTTTGTTATTATTTTCAATGACTGTACTATAAAAAATAAAGTATTTTAAAACTAGGACATACGAGCAGGTGCAAATAAAGGAACCCAGAACTGTGGGAAGCATGCAAGTTCCCTCTGCAGCTTTGGCCATTTTTTCAAAGGCAACACAGGCACTCATTAGAGCTGAAGCTAGGCCCGGAACTTCTCTAAGCCTGAGCTTCTGGGATACTACAAACCTCTACCCCAAACAGGGCAGAGACAGAAGAGGCCACTCTCCTCGCAACTCTATGTGAGAATATGTAGCTTTCATTCTGAGAAATAGAGACTACCCTCCTCAGAGGATGTGCTATAAAAGGAGACTAATAGATTTTCTCTAAGTGAGTTGATACTTAGAACCTTTCCCCTAGGAGGGGTGGGGAAGGACTTTCTGGCTGAGAGAAAACAAAACAAAACAAAAACCAAACAAAACAAAACACCTCTTCAAAGACAGGCCGGGCTGCGCTGGGGACCTTTAAGTGCTGGAAGACTATGGTTTTGCTGAGCACTGGAGACCAGAGAAGATGAACCCCACAAAACTTTCAGCTGTTCCTCCAGCCAGGGCCAATGCAGGTGTTGAATTTCAGTCAAGGTGAGAGACTGTCCCTTGTTCCGGGCTCCCAAGGAAGGGCACCCCACTGGCCCTAATCTGGGGTGCAGGAGTAGGTAGTAGGAGTGCGAGTGAAGAGGAAGGTGACCGTAGGATGGACTCGAGCTTGAAGTAGGGCTGGCATTTGCACAAGGTTCCAGGGAAACTCCCACCTCAGTAAAATAGAAAAAACAGCTAATTAAACCCAATGAAAGTAGGAAGGAAATAATAAAGACAAAATTGGAAACGAATGCAATAGAAAGCCAACACGCTATAGAGACAAATCAATTAAGCCTAAAATTGTTTCTTTGAAAAGATTAGCAAAATGTATAAACCTCTAGCAAAACTGATGAAGAACAAAGGGAGAAAACATAAATTATTATTATAAGAGACAAAAAGGAGGACATTGTTACAGATTTTATAGACTTTAAAAATATATAAAGAAGACATTATAAGTCACTATTTGAATCAATTTTTAAAATCTTAGTGAAATGGGACAAGTGTTTTTAAAAAAGTGATAAACCTGCCAAATGACCAAAGGAATAAACAGAAAATTTGAATTGTTTTATATCTGTTAAATAAATGGAATCGATTAATAATAGTCTTCCCAGAAAGAAAAGTCTGGGCTCACATGGCTTCATGAGAGAATTCTTTCATCGGTTTAGGGAGAAAATAATAGCAATCTTACATGCATTCTTCTGGAAAACAGAAAAAGAGAGTGACATTTCTCAACTCATTTTATAACGCCAAGAAAACTTGGCTACCAAAACCTAAAAAGGATGTTACAGAAAAACGACAACAACAACAACAAAAAAACAACTATAGTGAATTTTTTTAAAACTTAGATGCAAAAATCAAAAATTTTTAAATAGTAAAAAGTCAAATCCAGCAATATATAAAAAAAAACAACACATAGACAAGCGATGTTGATTCCAGGTACATGAAGTTGCTTTAATATCTAAATATCAATGTCATTCAAAATATCGATGTGTCATTACCCACACTGATAGATCAACGGAGGAAAAAGCCATATGACCACCTTGACAGATGCATCAAAAATTGTCTGATAAATATTAATACCCATTCTTAATAAAAAAAATAAATTTCTTAGCAAACTAGAATGAAAAGCAACTTCCTTAACCTGATAAAGGGTAGCTACAAAAAACTTACAGAGAATATTATACTTAATGGTGAATTTTTGAAAGCTTTCTCCTCTAAGATCAGGTATAAGACAAGAACGCATGCTATAATCTCTTCTATCCAACATTGCATTGTATTCAACATTATGCTAATGATATAAGAAAGTAAATGAATTAAATTATGTAAATATTGGAAAGGAAGAAATGAAACAGTCATTGTTTGCAAATATGATTGCATTTGTAGATAATACTAAAGTATCTATAGTTAAATTATTAGAATTAATTAGTAAGTTTAAAAGGTTATTGGATTCAAAGCCAACAGGAAAACTCAATTATATTTCTACAAACCAGTAATAACACACAGAAAACAAAAATTTTAAAGTGAAACCTTTTACAGTAGCACCATAGAACATCAAATATCAAGGCATAAATTTAATAAAAGGTGTGCAAAATCTTTTCATTGAAAATCATAAAACATTATTGACATAAATTAAAGAAGATATAAATATTGCTAAGATGTCCGCTTTTCCCGATTTGATCTTTAGACATGTGAGAAGGTGCTCAACTCTATCTGTTATCAGGAAATGCAGAATAAAAGCACAATAAGAAACTATAACTCACTTACCAGAATGACCAAAATTAAAAAGACAATACTCAGTGGAGCGACCCAAACATTTACACATTGCTAGTGGGAGAACAAATTGATAAAAAGACTTGGGAAACTGGCGGTATCTACTAGAGCTGAACACACACCTATCCAAAGACCTACAATTCCCTTCCTAGGTGTATGTATATGTTCACCAGGAGATATGTGCAAGGATATTATCAACAACACTATTAATAAGAGCAAAATACTGAAAACGACCCAAATACCACCATTAATATATGTAAATAAATTGTAGAGGATTCATGCACTACGGAATATCACTCAGCAGTAAGAATAAGTGAACACTCTTGCTATACACAATAGCATTGATGAAGTTCATGACATGATGCTTATTGAAAGAAACTAAAACAAGAATTGAAGGAATAGAGAAAATTGTTCTAGATTGAAAAAGACTAAAGAGACATAAAGCCAAATGCAGTGGGTAGAATCTGATTGTATTTCGTATTTTTTTAAAAAGCTACATAATATATTTTGAAGATATTGAAGAAGTTTGAGTATAGATTGTGTGTTGGATGAAGTTATTGAATTAATATCAATATTCTTAGGGGTGGTAATAACAATGAGGTGGAATAGAGAAATATCCTATTCTTGGGACGTGTGTGCTGAAGTGTTTAGTGATGAATACCATGATTTTTGAAGCTCACTTTTGAATGGTTTGGTTAAAGGAAAGTGTGTGTGTGTGTGTGTGTGTGTGTGTGTCTGTGTGTGTGTCTGTGTCTGTGTCTGTGTCTGTGTCTGTGTCTGTGTGTGTATTGATACAGAGAGACATGGAACCAGTGTAGCAAAATGTTAACAGTTGGTAAATATAGGTAAGAAGGTACATGAGTATTCATCAAATTATTTTTTACGTTTTCTAGGAGCTTGAAATTTTTTCTAAAGAAAGTAGGAAAAAAATAAATGTAATGCCTATCGATTATAGAAAAAATGTTTAAAATAAAACATAAAGAAAGAAAAAATTAGAAAATCCAAATAGACTTTTTATGGTTATAATTTAAAAATAAGCTGCATCAGTAGAGCAGAATATGTTATCTGTCTTCATTCAATATTGAATTGAAGGTTCTAGACACACAGTAATAAAAGAAAAAGAAATAAAATAAAGATTGAACAGGAAGAAATAAAATTACCTACATAGAAAACCCAAGATAATCTACAGACAAATTATTAGAACCAAGAAACTTTGGCCAAGATTGCTATATATAAGATCAATTAGCAAAATAAAATGCATTTCTATATCCTAGCACCAAAGTGCTAGAAAAAGTAATTTTAAAAAGATTCTATTTATAATAACAATAAAAATAAGTAAGCAAAAAATAAATTTTGCAAAAGATTTACAAGTTGCTTTATTCAGCAACCAGTAAGACTTTATTTAAAAACATTAAAGAAAGCCACAGAAATGAAGGGATAAGAGACGTTCATTGCCGGTAAGATTTGGCATCATAAATATGTCAATTTCCTCCAAATTAACTTCTAAATTCGATTCAATTTCAATCATAATCTTCAAAAGGGTTTTCATTATATTTGACAAATGGATTCTAAAAATGTCTATGGAAGAGCAAGAATAGCTAAGACAATTTTGAAGTTAGTAGAGTTTGTCCTGGCAGATACTAAGATTTCATATAAAGCCAATATCATTAAGATTGTGTGGTATGGATGCAAGAATAAAAACATGGATCAATGGGACAGAATAGGGAACCCCAAAAAATATATGGAAGCTTTATATTTCCACATGACTATAAAGAGGTGACATTGTAAGTCAATACGGGTTAGTCGATTAACCAATTATCTTAATGAAATAAATGAAATTAGATCCCTACCTCCAACCAAATACATAAATAGATCCCAGATAGATTAATGACTTAAATGTAAAAAAAGTTTAAAACTTCTAGAATAAAATATAGAAGAATATCTTTTTTACTTCAGAGTAGGAGATGTTTTCTTAAAACACAAAAAGGTATAAGCCATGAAAGAAAAAATGATAAATGACTATCTTAACATTTAAAATATTTGTGTACTAAAAGCACCATAAACAAAGCTCACTGGTCATCTTTTATTCATTCTCAGAACATTGGACAAAGAAGACTCTACAGAGAAACTCTCCAACTTTCTCCTTGACAGGTATTAAACTGAGGCTTGTCCGACGTCACCAGGAGACTCTTGACTGCCTGTCCAGTATACCCTCCACTGCACACAAAACCTCCTCTCTATTGTATCCGCGGAGAATGTATTCCAAGAAATAATATTCCATATTCAAGACACCTGTCTGTCTCAGAAACCCAGTGGGTTCTATGTGGCTCAGGCTCCTGCTCTTGCTTTGCCTTTTTTTCTTTTCTCCATCTTTCTTCCTCAGAAAGGCACTGAGCACCTGGACCAGGCCTAGCACCGTGTTTGGTGCCTGGAGATGTAGGAATGAACAACATATGCTCATGTCCTTAAGGTAAACTCAACCCAGCAGAGGAAGGCAGGTAAGCCGTAATGAGCACCTAAGCCAGTCTTCTTGTTTGAGGTGGATGGCATCTCACCCCAGGCGAGAGCACAAATTGCGTTGACTTCACTGGAGGCCACGGTAGAGGGGAGAGTGTGCAGAGGATGGAACCCCGGGGCCTGGCACAGGAGGCAGGGGCCCCGAGAGAGAGGGTTAAGATGTGGGCCAGGCTTCTGAGCCCTTTCACCCCTATAGCCTGAGCAAGGCATAGTCACCAAGTGAGGCTTCATTGGGGACGGTGGCTCCTGCTGTTCCCTTGCCTCAAGATGGGCCCACTTAAACTGAGCGCTTGAGACCACCAGCTCTCAGCACAGAGCCCTCGCCTGTCCTTGGGGACGGCTTGCCACTCTGGTCACTGCTCAGTGGACAAGCCAGGCCTGTCAAGACTGAAGAGCAAGTCAGAGGAACCAGGGTGGGGGAGACAAAAGGGAGAAAACTGCCGTCCAGGGGGCCTTTGCTTTATGCTCATTAACCAGCACCATAGGCATCAGGTGGGAATGGGGCCTGGTGACCAAGGGGTGTTTATGGGCTGTGACAAACTGTTACTTTACAGCTGGGGGTGCAGGCAGGAAATCAGGATTTTATGACTCACTAAATGTCAATAACAATTAAATTTAGTTGGAGATTCCATGGCCCTCCATAGGCCCTAAGCACTAAACTAAGTAAGAGAGTAAGCCATTCCACCTTCCTTGGAGAAGCACCTGTGCCAGATACTCGAACCTAAGCTTTTTCCTTACAGTGGGGGCAGGAGGCCCAAGTCAATTCAGTTTAGTTTAGTTAGTTTTTGTTTCCCAAAGAAACAAAGGTTTAGTGATTCTTTTGCCTAGGGTGAACAAAACCTACCCCACCAAAGTGGCTAACTAAAAGGATAAATCATTACAATATTAATTGCTTGCATTTTTATAGATTTTACAGTTTTTAAAGGGTGGTCATAGTCGGCCTTTCGCTGGGCTTTCATTACAATCCTTTAGGGAGGCAGAGATTGTCACACTCATAGAGATGAGGAAATTGGGGTTCAAAAGGTGGAGGGACTTGCCAAAGTCAAGAAGTAACTGGTTCATTATGTTATTTGGGACTCTTTTGGTTGTAAGTCATAGCATATTTTTTCAAACTGGATAAGTCAAAGAAAAGAGAATGTAGTGGCCGGTGAACCAAAGGTTGTGCTCACGTCAGGCAGAGCTGAATCCTGGAACTGCTGTTTCCGAGTCTTCATCTCTAGGTCCTTCTCTCCTCTGAGGGCTTGTGTCTCAGGCAGACCCCCTCCTCACGGTGGCCCCTGGAAAGTACAGATGTGAATAATTCTTAGAGCCATAAATCCTAATAGGAAGAGCTTCTTTCCCCCTTTGGTCCTAATAGAAGTCCCAGAATTGAATCTCATTGGACCAAATGCCTGTTCTGGCCAGTGGGATGAAATATGCTGACTGTTCAGGTCTGTGCTGTGGCCACTCATGAGGTTGGTGGGCTCTGCAACCTGACATTTTGGAGTCTCCCTGTGAAAAGACTGGCACCTTGCCCCGTGACAGTGAGACCAGGGTCACCAGTTAATGAGTTATGCATAAAGCTCCCCATAAGTTTTTATTGCTTTATCTTATACAATGAGTGAGCCCCAGAGTAAGAAAGAAAAAAAAAAAAACTTTGCAACTTGGGAGGGAAAATGTATAATAAATAAATGGTAAAACCGACTCTAAAGGAAATGGAACTACTTCAGGTAATAAGCAATAGTTTTGAAAACTTCTGCAGAAAGCTTTGAGAAGATGGTACAGCCAAGTAAACCGAGACTTGCTATGAAGATAGAACAAAGAGCTCTTGAAACGTAGAAGGATGACTTCCAAAATGAAAAATTCAATTAGAAGGTTGAAATATGAAGTCAAAGAAATCTCCCAGAAGGTAGAACAAAAAAAGATAAAGAGATAGAAAATAGGATAAAAACAAGACGCATGAAAGATTGATCCAGGAGGCACAACATCTGACTCGTAGGAGTTCCAGAAAGAGAATGGGGAAGATGAGGAGAGCAAAAGCCTTCCCCAGGGCTAAGGACACAAGTACGTGGATAGAAAGGGCCCGCAGAACGCCCAGCGCAACGAATGGGAAGAGCCCCCCACACACTGTGGTGAAAGTTCCAAACACCAAATACAAAGAGGAGTTCTTGGAAACTTCCAGAGAGAAACCAAAAAAGATGGCTCAAGGAATAAAACTCAGACTGGCATCAGAAACACTGGACCGTAGGGGAAGAAAGAGCATAGTCTTTAAAATTGTGAGAGAAAACAATGCTCATTCTGAAATTCTATGCCCAACTGGTCCATTGAGTGTAATAGAGTCTGAAAGTAAGGAAAAAGACACTTTCAGATTTACCGGGACTAAGAACCTTTGTCTCCCACACATAGTATCTGAGGAAGTTACTTGAGGATGTGCTCCAGCAAATAAAGTTCTCTTTCTTGGACTAAATGAAGAAAGAGAAAAATAGGATACGTAATCTAGGAAAGTGATTAAGGAAGATTCCAGAATCACAGCTACGAGAGTAGACCTGGCAAAATAGAGATTTCAGAGATATTATATATTCAGAGAACTTGGTACCACATCAAAGAATATGACGAGTAATCAGTGCACAGTGAAAGTGAGGCAATGACCCATATGAGAACTTAAGGAATATAAACACCCTGAGAGGTTTAACATAAAGGCGAAGGAAATGAACTCAGAGCCAGGCTGCTGGAACTTGTGAAATCCAGCTCTGGAACTCATCTGCTGTGTGATTTTATACAACCTACCCTGTGCCTCAGTTTACTTATCTGTATGATGAAGATGACATTAACACATCATAGGATTGTTGTACACATTACACCAATTAATATACGTAGAGTAATTTATACAAGGTCTATCATATAGTAAGAGCTCAGTAAATTTTAGCCCTTATTACTATTATGAGATTTTCTAAAAGCATCTACTTCTGGATGAAACCAACCAATCAAAATAAAAAACCCACAATTGGCAAAACTGCAGAGATTATTGTGTCCATTTAATTGTAGAACAAAGGTACTAGTGAAGGTCGTGTTAACGACCTTAACAAACACACCGAAGGCTTATAAGGGCTCAGAAATGACAGAAGTTTATTTCTGGATCACATAAATTCCAAAGTAGCTGTTTCCTCATTGGTGGCAGCTCTGCTCTCGTTGGCGATTCATGGTGCCAGTATCTGCCATCTTGTGGCCCCACAGCGTTCAGCCTGGGCACCCAGGTGTGCTCGGTTCTCAAGCGTCCAGCCAATGGGCTGGGAAGATCATTAACTGTAGCTTTTATAGGCCAGGCCAGCAAGTGGCACATGGCACTTCTGCTCACAGGCCATCATCTAGAGGATGGGTACATCCGATTGCAAAGGAGGCTGGGACTGCAGTCCCTTTATATGCGGGAAGAAAGGATGAACGATTTGGTAAACGACTTCTGTCACAAAAGCCTTGATGGTGTCAGAACGCAATGTCTATGCTTTATATAAACTTGGACAAAATAAATAACAACGACAACAATAATAATAATATTCAGAGGTGGGGAAGGTAGGTGGGGTCGTTATTAGTGGTACTAATTTTCTCTTCTCTCTTAGAAGGACATTAATCTGTTCTGCTTCCAATTAAAACATGGAGTTAAGAAAACTATAGTGGCTCTAATTTTCCACACTGATTTTTCATCTTAAAAATCTTTTACATTAGTATCTTATAGAGAAGGGCATTTATCTGAAGTTCAGAAATTCATTGAGCGTGACCTCAATTTCTTTTTCTTCTGTTAAATTCAAGTAAAATTAAATGTAGTACTTTAAACATTGTTCAAATGCATGCATGTCTTGATCTCAAAGCTTACTTTGCACTTTTCAAAGACTGGAAGTACCAACTCAGCCCTGTACTCCTGGAAAACTCGAGTGAGACTCCAGTAACCCCATGAAAATCCCCCGGACGAGGCTCTGGGCCCCACTCCCAAGGCCCCTCTGTCAGCCGCAGTGGTGTGGACTTGTGGGAAGGCACACGAAGATGTGGTTTCCAAGGACAGCACCCCGAGTCTGCCTTGCACCCTCCCAGGGTTCTGGGTTTCACTGCTCTGTGGGAGGAGCAGGGAATGGAAGTTGGGGCCTCCTTGGTTCCACTAAAGGGAAGCTGGATCAGTGTTAGTGAGTTACTGAGATTTGCTGGTGTGGATTCTCTTCTTTTCAAAAATTTAGAAATGCGGAGGTAGCACTTTTAGGGCAGGCAGTAATCACTAAAAACAAAACAACGCAGAAAACTTGGAGAATTGCTGGAATCAGCAGACTCTAGAAAATTTGCCCTAAGTGCTTTGCAAAGCAACCCTAGTGCTGTCTCCAGCCCTCCCCGCCCCGCCCAGGACAATTCAGAATTGCCTGATGGAACAACCTGGCGTGGTCTCCCAGGTGCCTGCAGTGGTGAGGGCTCCCATGGTCCCTGCCTCCAGAGACACTGAGGGGAATGAATCTCTGCCCTTGGCGATTGCTGCATGCGAGTTTTCTGATGGCTTTCCCGGGATGGTGTGCCTGGTGCAGGCTGCAGGAACCTGCAATTCACCCTCCCACCTGCATACAGACCCAGCCTCCTGGAGCTCACTCTATCCCACCCCTCTACCCCGCACCAGGCTTGGGACCCTTCCTCCCAGATTCGGTGACTCCTCAGGGAGGGTATCAGGTCTGCAGCCAAACCGTGCGCTCACCCAGCTCCACAGACATCTCTACCCTCTGAGAACCTTGATTGTTATTTATTCGTGTCAATCATTCCTTCATTCAGTATTTATTGTGGACCAAGCACACCGCTGTGGTCTGGGATACAGCGGTGAACAGATACATTAACACCTGTCCTCGTAGAGTGTGCATTCTAACCAGGACGGGGTTCTTAACCTCAGCACTATTGACCTTTGGGGCTGGATAACTTTTTGTTGGAGAATGGAGCCTGTCTTGTGCATTTTAGGATCTTTAGCAGCATCTCCACCCTTTACCAGTTACATGCAACTCCCCCCTCGCACCGAAAATGTCTACAATATTGCCAAATGTTTTCTGAAAGGCAAAATTGTCCTCAGTTGAGAACCACAAATTGGAGAGACACACACATACACACACACACGCACACAGATGCACACACACACACACACACACACCCCTAACAATACCTTTAACATGAGGCTCACCATAGAGAGGGTATTAGACAACCTCTGGGTTCCAGTGTTTGCTACCAGGGCCCAACTAATCAGAGCTAACATTTTTTTGTTGCCATTAACATTATTTTATTCCCTTTGACTGGACAACCTTAATATTAACCATCCTCCCCGCCTACTACAGATGAGAACACTGAGGCTTACGAGAAGTTAAGCAACTAGCTGTGGCTATGACGTGAGTAGCTGAGATCTGAACCAATGACCCTGAATCAGCCTCTCTAGAGGTAGGGCCCAGAAGTTGGCATTTTGTGATTTTTATTCATGGTTTTGTTTTGTTTTTTTTCATAGCATTAATTCTTCTCCTCCCAATTAGAACCACTTCCAAGCTTGTTGATTAATATAAAGCGTAATGATGATATTGATGACACAATAAACATCTTGTCATTTACTAAGCACTTAGCAATCTTCGAAGTACTTTTCATTGATTATCTGATTTGTTTTTCTCAATAATTCCCCAAACCCCTCTGGTGTTTTTGCTCGGTGACACCGGATGGGCCCTGGCTTTGTCTACACAGCTCTTCAAATTCGCCAACTTGACTTGGCCTCTGAGACTTCTCTGATATGCAATCGTCTCCTTCAAAAAAAAATCTCCCCAAATCCACTGTGGTTTGAGTGAGGAGAAAAGAGATCATCTCTTGTGAGGACCCCTTAGGCCCTTAATTTACCAGCCAAGAAATAACCCTGTGAAAGATCTGGGCAGTAGCAGAGAGAAGGTCTGGGGTCTCAGCCCAGAATGGCCACAGCATTGGTGTGTCCTGGGCAAGACCCTGCCCCTTTCTGGACCTTAGTGTCCCCAACTATTACCGTCTGCACCTTCACGAGAGCTTGGGGGTGGCTTTGAAGCTTTTACAGGTATGGGGTGTGTAAAGTAGGGAGAGGGGGCGTGGCGATGAGGGGTCCCAGGCGACTCTTCTCCCTACTCTCCCTTCTACCCGAGCAGCTTGTCTTTTGTGTACAAGTCAACGTTCCATAAAATCTCTAGGGGAAAAATATTTTTCAATAACAACCATAAAAATGCTTCCCCTGCACCATACGACCTCTAGTTTTCCTTTCACAGTAATAATGGTAATAATTTCCAACAACCCAGCCCTTACCGCCTGCCAGGCGTTAAGCCGAGCACCTCACACCCACTCTAGTGTTTAGTTCTGTCCATTGGTAGATAACAAAACTGAGCCTTCCCGAGATGAAACTGCTTTGTCACAAGCCACCAAGCCAGTTCCGGGCAGGACCTGGGTTCACTCCAAGTGCCACAGCGCTCCGGCTTGACCAAGGCACAGGACTACCTTCCGCTTGCATGACCGCTGGCCCAGGCTATGACATTACATGAAATTATATGGACTATTAAGTAATATTAAAAGTAAGGCAATAAAGGGAAACGGAGTTATGGGGCAGAGGGCTGGTCATTTTAGATAAGGTCGGAGAAGGAAGGCCTCATGTAGAAAGAAGGAGAAGTTGAGAGGAAAGACCTGGGAGGGTCCATTTCCCGTTACATCCTCTAGGCGGCAGCATCCTCCCATTTGCGGGGCAGCACAGTGGGGGCCCTCTTCCCAGCCCTATAGGGAGCTCCGCCAGAGAAGCTTGCTCAAGTTTGACCCTATGAGAACCAAAGCTAGTCAGCCTATGTGAAAATTCTGGTTAAAATGCGGAATCCTAGAAAATGATGCCTGAAGAATTCCTAAGGTGTGAGTATTGTTCTGTTTTTTGATCTGGGTGCTGCATAGACAGGTGCGTTCACTATGGGACGATCCACTAACCCTAGTTACGATCCGTGCACTTTAACTTGTATGTTACACTTCAATAAAAAGTTAAAAATGACACGCACGCACACCTAAGCACTTTTTTTTCATCTAAATCATGGTTGTCATTATTTTCCCACCTCTTGCTGATTAGAGCTCTGCCCATCTTTCTGAAAGTTTATTACACACATCAGCACAGACAAAACGCTCAGAGCCCTGCCTGGTGCGTAGCGAGCACATCATAAACGTTAACACCATTTCGTTTTACACACACCACTATGCATCATCTATGATCTCCAGTCTTGCTTTCTTTACGGTGGAGGAAGAACTTACAGACACTTTCCTAGGAATCTGATGGTAGAATCCTAGAATTTCATGATTTTTCCAACCTTTCACAGATACCTTGCTCAGACCTTTTAACAGAAGTTCTAAAAGCAACGTACTTTTATGAGTCTTTCCAAAGTACTCGCCTTAGTTTTCATAGAACTAGCTTGCCTTCATACTTCTTTTTTATTAGTTGACATATTAATTAATTAATTAAACTATATAATTGAATAATGAGATTTCCTGACATACGACAATTTGGAGACAAACACAATTAGCCCTGAGTACATGACTTAACTGGAAGGGGAGGAAGGCTGAGGGGGGGCTGCTGGCCGTGAGGCTTCATCAGGCTGTGGGCATCAGGCAGCAAGTTTTCCAGAAGGAGTGGAGAGCTTGGGCCAGTCTGGAAAGTTGGTTTAGTGGAGGCTGGGTCAGAGAACTACAACTGTTCCCTTCTTAAGTGTTGGGGTCCCCGAGATTGATTCTTACACTTACTAATGGCCTGGTGTACCCATCAGGCATGACTGGAAGCGCTTGGTAAGGCTCCCTTTGGGAACTCAGAACAATAATCAGAGCCATTTATCGTGCAAATTCTGTGTACCAGGCCCAGCGCTAGGTGCCTTACATACATACGAACCCTCACAGTAATCCCATGAAGGCCAGAATATCATTTACCATTTAAATCCATCAATCAGTTAGCTCTTGATGTGTAACAAGCATTCTAAAACATAGTGGCTTAAAATGACTCATGGTTTTAATTTAGTTCATAATTCTGCAGTTAGCACTTTGGGGTGCTCAGCTGAGTGATTCTACCTTCGACTGATCTCAGTCATGTGTCTGTGATGCGCTGCCAGTCAACTGCACAGCTCTGCTTCTGGGAGTTGGTAGCTGTGGGCTGGGGTGATGGAGACAATGGGCTAGTTGATCTCTCGTCCTCGGGCAAGCTGGCCTAGGCTCCTCCCCATAGTGGCTGGGCAGGATTCCATGACTAGGAGTAGAAGCATCCAAGGTCTCTTCAGGTCTAGCCTCAGAATGGGCACAATGTCACTTTCAGCACAGTTTTCTAGTCATACCAAGTCACAAGGCCAGCCCAGATTAAGGGGTGAAGCAGCAGACCACCTACTTCTTTATGAAGTCATAATACTGCAAAGAATGTGGACACAGGAAGGAGATAACTGCAGCCATCTTTGCAAACAATATAGCATACCATTTTTACAAATGAAAAAAACTTAAGCCCAAGCAAGTCAAGCTGACTAATGTATTCAGGGTATTTCAGCTAATCAGCAACAGAGCTAGAACAACACATACCCGGGGGACTTTAATATCTGCTCTTTTCACTAGGCTAAGCTGCTTTAGTAAGAAATTAAAGGGCCTGAAGCAAAGAGGATAATTCTCATTCTTAAATTAACATCAGTTGAGCATCCTCTCTTATTTATACAGCATTACCCTCTAGGTCATCCTCATAACATCTCCAAGAAGTAGAGATGATCATCCCCACTTTACAGATAAAGAAATTAAGGCTTAGAAAAATTAAGGTTACTTGCCAATGGGTCACGTAGCCCTATGCACATAAAGACAAGGGATTTTAATTATTTCTTCTGATTTCAAGTTCACTATTCTTTCAGTCATATGAAAGACTCTTCATCGGGGTCCATGAACTTCCAGAAAACCCCACATGGTCCTCGAACAATTTAGGAGTACATACAAAGTTTTGTATGTATTGCATTCAAACTTTTTTTCTGAAAAAGGAAATCGCTTTTTTTAGATTCTCAAAGGAATCTATGTTCCCCCACAAAGTTAAGCACTGCATCTTACAAGTGCTGATCATCCCCCAACCAGGCAGGTGAAACCCTCCTGACGAAGCCCCATAAACTTTATAGATTCTAGAAACTTAGAGAGAAAGGGAGCCTTTAGACCAGCTCTGAGAGAAATCGGGTGGAGTTGAGGGGCTCTGCCTCTGAGAATCAGAATGCGTTATTTCATCTCGTGCTGAAATGGAATTAGGGGTTTGAAAGATCACTGGGTTGTTGAAAATGACCTGCCAAGGCAGGAGGCAACCAGCAGTGCTCAGGAAATGATGCTGCAGTTTGCTCCGACTCTAGACTGTTTCTCTACCTTTTACAGACTTGGATTTCTGTATCAGGGGCCACCAGATCCAACCCCTCTCTCCTTTCTGCCTTAAGATGTGGCCCCAACATTTCTCAGAGCCAGCGGCTGAATCCCGAGAGTGTGCCTCACTCCTGGGCCTCTACTGAGCTCCTTACCTACTCGCCCTGCTGCCAGTGAGTGTCTCAGCTCTCTGGAGTCTGCATCACCTTGCTGGCGCTCCAGGATCTCCACCCCCTTATCCCAGGCAGCTTCTTCCTGTACATCCCACCTTTGGCAGGGTCCAGGGCTTGGCAAATCTGCAGTTAGCAGCAGAGAACCAGTTAGCTTGGCGAACCACAGAGTCATCAAATGAGAGAGTAAAACACAGAGCTGAAAAGTGGGAGCCGACAGAGAGAGTGACTTGCCCACTACACCTGCCCTCTCCTCACGCTATCAACAATTTCAGCCTGTCATCCGGCCACACATGTCTAAAGGGAAGCTTGGTATCCTTCTCCTGGATGCTTGCTGCAACTTCCTCTCTAGTCCACCAGCGTCCACTTTGTTCCTCTCCAATCTATATTCAATACCGCAGCCGGAGGATGTTTTTAAAGCAGAAATCTGATCATATCATGTTCCCCTGCCTAAAAATACTCAATAAACGTTCATCTTGGCTTACAGGCCCCGTTGCCTGTCCCCTGCTTCTCCCTTTAGGCTCATCTCACACAGAGTTTCTCCCAGTTGTGTGCCAAAGCTGGTTCCTACCAGCTTGCAGAGCCAATTTGTAAATATTCAGGAATTTGTTAGTAGCCGGAAATTGACTGTGGTGTTGATTTACTTACATCAGAGAAATCGACAAGTGCTAAAAATCAATCCCCCACCCCTACCCCTGTCCCAAGAGCTGGTTGACCAGTACACAGCTGCTAGTGCCCACTGTGTAATTCCATTACAGGGTCCTTGCACGTACTGTTTCTCTGCCTTGAACATTCTTTTTCCTTCTTTGCCGAGTTACCTTTACTCTTTTAGACCTCGGTGCAACTGCTCCTTCCTCTGGGAAGCCTTCCTTGCTGTCTTGGAACAAGTCAAATCCCAACCCCGAACCTGTCCTTCTTGGCTCGTATCACAGTAATCTCACATGTATCTGTGTGATGAATGATTATTGTCCATCTTCTCCATGGGAATGTAAACTCCACGATGGGAGGAATCCTGCCGGGTTTTGCTCACTCTCTTCGCTCCATCACCCAGAACAGTGCCTGGTACGTGGTAGAAACGCAAAAAAATTATCGAACTAATGAATGAGTTAGAGAAATACGCATTAGACAAGAAGCCCTAAGCTTTGGCTTCCTTGGCAGAGACTTCTCTTACTCATGCTTCTCCTCTATATTTTCCAGTCTCTTTTGTTGTCAGATTTGTCATATAACCGAATTCTAACCAATGCCATGGGGTGGAAACTATGTTTCCAGCCATGGGCTTTGAAATGTCAAAAGTGGCCTTCAATGTGCTTGCTCTTCCCCATCTGCTTGGCTGGAAGTAGAGGAGTCACAAGACAAGAAAAAACACCCAGATTCCTGAGTCGCCGAATGGAGATGAGTGGTCCAGATGAGTCACATGATTCTCCTTGAACTGTGATAGAAGCAAGAGAAACTTTTATTGAGTTAATCCCTGAGGTTTTGTGGTTATTTGTTACTGCAGCAGAATCTAATCTACCTCGACCCACAAGACCTTCCCAGCTCTGTCATTCACTCCTTCCATTCAGCAAACCACACTCTCTCTGGGCCTCAGTTTCCCCATTGGCAAATAGAAAACATTCTACAAGGTGACCTCTGAAATCCTTCCAACATTAAAATTCAGTTATTCTGCTTGCGTATTTTTCTCCCTTCTGCCTAGCATGATATGTAGACACCATAAATGTTTGCTAAATTAGAGAACCTTTTATATTTGAAACCCTTTCCTCTAGGTAAAAGCATTTTAATACCTTAGAAATTCAGAGTGTTTACTCAGATTATTTAATCATCCAACAAGTAAAATATCAATCAAAATAACAATGGTGACATTTTGTCAAGAGGCCTGGATAACCTTCGGAGATCTTCAGCCTTGCAGAAGCTCCCCCAAGCTTCCCGCTCTGTCTGCCCTCGGCAGTCTGGTGGCCCCAGCATTTCCAATTATTTGCAGGTCTCAGCCTTAGACTGTCTCAACTGTTCCACGCGGCTGACTCTGTCAACTGCCTTTCTCAACAGAGACGATCTCATTTTTCAAAGGAACCCACTAATGCCTTTTCTTAGAGAATTGTCATTAAAGTCTACTGCCTGGATATCAGTCACCAAGAAGCAAAAGTTGCATCTGTGGTGAGACGTAGCCGAGTTGACCCACAGTCCTAATAACTGGGTTTCAAATCTCCTGAGGACTACTCTAGCCCTGCCATGGGCTCACTGTGTGTGAAAGGGGTGAAAGGCAAGCTATTCTTCTTGGGCTGGGGTCCCTCTTCCCGTTAAAGATGAAGGACACTGCAGCTGCTGTCATCCATGTAACCATAGTAACGGTGGACCACATGACAGGTGTCTGATCTCCATCAGACAATGTCTGATATTAAGTGTTCTTCATCCTTCCCCTCACCCCTACCCCAGATCCTGCTATGTGGCATTGAGCTTTCCCAGGGGAAGAGCCCAGACTTGGGAGATCTGGGCTGACAGCATTAATTAAACCTCTTATTTCCCCTGAACGTTTTGCATTGCTAGGCCCAGGAGCCAAGAAAACCTCCCAGGGAAGCTCTAATGAGAGAGAACGCTATGTCTACCACCAGGCACTGAGGGACTTTGGCTCCACACTTGGCAGCAAATGGGGCTCAGTAGGAAAATGTGCCTGGCATGCAGCAGGCACTAAATAAATACCTGTGGAATTTATTTAGTGAGGCTCAATTTAATCAAGTGAGGCTCACTTAGCAAATGAATTCCTTCCAAATCACTGGTCATCCCGCACGAAATGATATGTCATTCACTCTTTCAGCAGTTACCAAGTGCCTGCTGTATGCACCCATGGGTGGCTCTAAAGAAGTTCTAGGACTTCTGAGCCCAGGCCTTGAGACAACTGGCAGCTTCTGCTTCCTTCCTCTTGGAACCTGGCCACCATGCTCCAGTCACATGGAGGAGAACCAAGGTGCAACGGTTGACAGCCCGATTGTGCTCTCAATGGCAGCCAACACCAACTGCTTGCCATGTAGCACAGCATCTTGGATGTTTCAGCCTGACTGCAGCCTCAGAAGACATCACGCTGAGCAGGAAAACCGCCTAGCTTAACCCAGCTAACCCACAAAATCGTGAGAAGTAACAAAACACAGCTGACCCTTGAGCAACGCAGGTTTGAACTGCGCGGGCCCACTTATACGCGGATTTTTTTCAATAAATACTGTAAACATATTTTCTTATATGATTTTCTTAACATTTTCTTTTGTCTAGCTTACTTTATTGTAAGACTACAGTATATAATACATATAACATACAAAATATGTGTTAATTGATTGTTTATGTTATTGGTAAAGCTTCCGGTCAACAGCAGGCTACTAGTAGCTACGTTTTGGGGGAGTTATAGGAGGATTTTCAACGGTGTGGGGGTCGGCACGCCTAACCTTGCCTGTGGTTTATTAACTGAAACGCTGGGAGGTACCACAGCTGGCAGCTCAGCAGAAAGGTTCTGGCTAAAACAATCATACACTTGGGAGTCATCGGCTTTGTGGAAGATCGAAAGCCCTGTTGTAGAAGGAATCGTTTACACCCCTTCTCATGCTGGCCTGGCATGCCCAGAGCACCACCGACTCACAGCCAATGCTTGTCGAATTAAACACTCCGCATAATGAAAAACACCCCAAATCACTGTTATCTGATCTAAGACAGTCCTCCTCATGCCTGGAATTCCAATTTCCCCTCATCGTAGCATACTTCTTTTATTTCTCCCACTCTGGACTCCTGGCTGCTGCATTGGAAAATCTTTGTGCTTCTAAGACAAGTCCTTTCTCTGAGCGTGAGGGGTGGACTTGGAACCTACAAACCTGAGTTTGGGTTCAGGATGACTGGAGTTTTCTAGCTGCCCCACATCCCCTCCGAGCTTTGGCTTCCTCATCAGTAAATGGACATGAGAGTCCCTGCAGATCAAATTAGGTAATAAAGGGAAACTACCAGGTCCGCAGGCGAGGAGGTGATGCAGGTAGAGACAGAATCATGTCAATCATCTTCTCCAGAGGCAGGTACAGACTCAGCTCCAAATACCACACTAATTCCCTTTGGCGCGCCAGCTGCCCCTCTCACAGACTGGGAACACCTGGCAAGATCAAGAGATGGGAAATCTCCAGCTTTATGTGTTTGTGTTTGAAACATTCTCTGAAGACCCAACGGTACGGCCTCCTCCGCCAGAGAGGCTGAACAAAGCTTTAGGAGTCCTTTAAAATGACCCCTACCCAGAAGGCCTGGGTTCAAGCCCTGATTTGCCCGCTAAGGCAGTGTGACCTCCTGCCATTCTTGGGTACAAGTGTCTTCGTACAGAAAGCATGAAGTACAGCCTAAGAGAATCCTAAGGGTTCTGCCACCCGAAAGGCTCCAAGGCTCTAGCTGGGTTGGGGGCCCGGTCACGTGTTGGCGGGGAGGGGGTGACCCCTACCCAGAAGGCCTGGGTTCAAGCCCTGATTTGCCCGCTAAGGCAGTGTGACCTCCTGCCATTCTTGGGTACAAGTGTCTTCGTACAGAAAGCATGAAGTACAGCCTAAGAGAATCCTAAGGGTTCTGCCACCCGAAAGGCTCCAAGGCTCTAGCTGGGTTGGGGGCCCGGTCACGTGTTGGCGGGGAGGGGGTGCTGGTTGACGTAGTACTGAGTGCGGGCGCCCCCAGCCTGGGTC
>NW_006433024.1:18498043-18510225 GCF_000325575.1 Pteropus alecto | reverse complement strand
CATGGTGCTGTCGGTGCCCGTGATCGCGCTGGGCGCCACGCTGGGCACGGCCACCAGCATCCTGGCGCTGTGCGGGGTCACCTGCCTGTGCCGGCACATGCACCCCAAGAAGGGGCTGCTGCAGCGCGACCGAGACCCAGACCCCGAGAAGGGGAGACCGGGCGTGCTCCGGCCGGCCCAACAGGTGAGCAGGGTGGCACCTTGGCCTCCCCGGGAGAGGGGCTGTCTCCCCGGCTGCGGCGGCGGGCGGACATGGGGTGGGGGAGCCGTCGCAGTTCTTCTTTGCAAGAAAGAGCCTGGCGGGGAGGGGGACGGCGGACGTGCATGAGGACCCGCCGAGGGGTTCGGGAAGTCGGGGGGCGGGGCGGGGTAGGGGACTGTAATTAGGTGGCGGTAGACTTAGGGGACGGGAGAGGAACGGGGACAGCGGGGGCTGAGGGGGAGAAGATGACGGGGAGTGGGAAAAGGGACTTGGGTAGGAATTAGGGCTGGGTGTGGGATGTGGGGGACTGGGAGGCTGGCAGGAGAATGTGCGTCGGGCGCGCTGAGGGGAAGATGGGAGGGGGCTGTGGGAGACGGGGAAAGGGGATTGTGAGGGTCGAGGAAGACTGAAAGGACTTGGAATCATGTGGAGAATGAGAGGCTTGCCGAGTTGGAGGGAGGAGGAAAGGGAGTGTGAAAGGGTGGAGAAGGTGGGGGAGGGGGGTTAAGGGCTGGTGTCGGGAAAGCACTGACAAAGCTGAGAAGGGGGGAATCCACCATAACCCAGAGGGGAGGGGCTGCTGTCCGGGTGGGAGCAGGAGACGGGGCAGCCGGGCAGGGAGTGCCTGGGGTCTGGAGAGGCAGGCGAATATGGAAGGGCCTGAGGATCCCGGCCCCTGCCAGCATCCCGCAGCTCCAGCCAGCCAGAGGGGCTTGCTGCGGCCACCCCCAAGATGTCTCTGAAGATGTCCCTGGAGACTGGAGGGATTTTACCCCATGCATTGGCTTGTCCCCGGAGCCCCTTTGAGCAGGAAATGGGTGGCGCCCCATCATACAGTAGAAGGGGTCTGGGAACAGCTTTGGGAGGAACTGCCCTTGGTGGGCTGTGAACTCCGGGACACGTTTCCCAGGTGGGAAGAGCAAAATGTCCTCTGGAGAACTGGAGGAAAAGAGTCTGGCCGGAGTATTTGAGGAAGGCTGGACCTGGGCAGGGGCATGACTTAACGACTTCCCAAAGCCCTCAGGATGCCCCATAGAGCTTATGGTCCCAGGAGTGTCGCTACAATGGGGTGATTCCACCTTCCTTTTTCCAATCAATTATCCAAATGCCCTGAGACCCAGATGTGTGGGGCGTGTGTCAGTCACTGTATAGAACAAGTGAGAGGAAATGGCTGCTGTCCTTGAGGCAATTACAATCCAAGAAAAGTGACATTGACACTGGCAAGAATAGGAGCCAGCTGGGCAGCAGGATGTGAGACCTGGAATTGTCTGGGAAAGGGGGGGAGTAGAGGGCTCCCCACTGGCTGAGGGTTGAAGGAGCCCCTCTCTAGAAGTTGTACCCTGCTGCCTCTCAACCTTCCCTCCAGCCCAGTACCCTTGAAGGACAGCTGTTCTTCTGCTTTCCCTGGGGGCGAGGGGTGTGTGTGTGTGTGTGTGTGTGTGTGTGTGTGTGTGTGTGTGTCTGGAAGGCAGGCCTGGCTATCCCTTCCCCTTCCCAGAGATAACCACTGGGAAAGGTGATGGTGTGAATGACTCTGGGATCTCTTCCAACTCTTTGTCTTATTGAGGACCAGTGGTCCACACAATAGCAATCATCTGTTAAAGACAAACAGATCATGACTCTCCCCAGCTTAAAATCCTCCATGACCTCTCATTGAGTGTTGAACAAATCAGCAAACCCTTACATGGCACTTACCAAGCGCCAGGCACAGTTAAGCTTTACACTTAATGCATTTAGCAACTCAATGAAGGACATACATGGTGATTCCAACTTAAAGACGAGAAAGCTAAGGCTCAGAGAGGGTCCTTTCCTCGAGGTCACACAACTAGAGACGTTTTAGAGCCAGATTCTAGCCAAGCTGGTCTGATTCTGGAGTCTGTGCTATGAGCCATTCCACTCGACTGCCTCACCTGCTTGATCTGGCAGCTGTCTACCTCTCTGGCCAGACTCATGCCAGTTTCTCTTTTCCTTGGCAGTCTCTGCCTCCCTGGATTTATTATCCTTAAAGACACCAACCCCTCCCATTTTCCTCCTGCTCTTCACAGAGATGGCTCCTCCTTATTCTGTAGGTCTCTTTCTGTTTAAATTGCACCTTCTCAGGGAGGATTTGTATCTACTGCTGCATGTAACAAAGCACCCCTCCCCCATTCCCTCTCCACATGTTCCTTCCAAATTCTTTTATAGCACCTGTGACAATTGAATGTGATCGTTCATATCTGCTTGCTTGTGTATTTATTTCCAGCACCCACTCAGTACCTGGAAACCAATAGATGCCCAATAGCATGTTGTTGACAAATAAAAGCATCCCAGTCTCCAGCCCCGGGGGATTATTTTCTGAGTGATTTCTTCACGTGTGTACACACTGTACCAGGCCTTTGCAACACAGTGTTAGCTCATCAGGGGCGCAGTTAATGTTTGGAAACGTGAGACCCATCTATGCACATCTCACCGGCCCCTCCCCCTCCTCCCAGTGACAAGGATTTGGGAAACCTGGGGCTGAATGTAAAGGCGTGAATGTGATGAGGCTGAGATTTCACAGTATTGGCTTGGCTGCCATTGTGCTTAGACTGATTCAGCCATGACCCAGATAGAGTAAACAGAGAAAAGACAACACAATTGACGTTTCAAAGAAAGTAAAGGAGGTGGTGTTATGGGTGGCAGGTGACAGCAGGATAGTGGACATTGTACATGTTGACAAGGAGGGGAAGAGTCAGGGGAGGCTCTCTGAAGATGTTTGCTGAAGAGAAGGTGTGGGGTCTGGGGAACAGGGCTCTAGATTCCTGTAGCCACTGAGAACAGAGATGTCTGTGGGATACAGTGTGACTACTCAAGTCTCCAAAAGTGGCTGGTGTGGTTGCTGGAAAATGTCCTTAGATTTGCAGGCCGTACCTGGGAATTTTATTTCTGGCCCTAAATGGTTAGATGAAGTTGAAGTTTGTAGTGATTTTGAAAAGAACTTCGAGGTTTTCCGAGGAGTTCTTAACCTGAGGTCCACACATACCCCCATGAGGGTATTTAAAGAGTTCATGGTCTTGGAGAGGAAAAACTTACGTTGTTAATATCACTAACATCTAACTGAAACTTAGCATTTCCTGTGAGTAGGAATATAAACAACACATCACAAGAGTATTAACAATATTGGTGACTTTGTCCTCAAGGGAAATCACAGATAGTTTCAGCGCACACTGCAGCTGTTATAGATACTCCACAATATTGTTTATGCTCATCTCTAATTCTAAATCATGATGCTTATTAAATCCCCTGCTAGATCCTGTTAGTTAATGAATGAATGAGGAGGCACACATGTAGCTATTTCACAAACTGATTTTATTAGATGTTCCTTTGTAGTCACGTCGTTTCGGCTTTTCCAGACATTTAGAGGAAGTGTCCATAGGCTTCTCCAGACAGCTGAAGGAATCCATAGAAGAAAAAAAAGATGCAGAATCTCTGCCAACTGGGAAGTGAGAGAAGGCGAAAGCCCTCGGTCATCTATTGCCTTCCACACCTCCAGCCAGCTCCCATTCACGGTTCTTTGCTTTTCTGAAATACACACTCTGGACCCTTTATTCTGCCCCCTTAGACCATCCCTCACCCTCACCCACGTGCGGTTTGCTGGAGGGACACACGGAGTTCAGTCTCACGATGCCTCCTGCCCATGGCGTGGCAAGATCACTTGGGAACTCCCTCGCTGTTGTCAGCCCATCTTTGGAAGCTTGGTTATTACGCAGTCGCTGGGCAGCTTGAGCAAGGAGACGGAACAGAGAGGCAGGACGGCGTGCGTGTGCCCATCTTCCCTTCACTGTTGCTTCCGGATCTGTCAGTGAGAGGCAGCCAACGCATTGGTTCTTTTCCCTTGAATTTCCTTTTCACGCTTGTCCGCATTCCCCCCATTTCTGGGTCCTTTCAGAGGAATCCTTCTTTTGGGCCAAACTAAATAACTATAAAATGAGCTCTTTTCCCACCGCTCATTACCCCAGACACCCATCACTTAGCAGGAGTTGGGGTTCTGTTTTCAGAAAGCTTTAGTTTCAGCATCCGATTTTTCTCCTCGCAAAGTGTGTACCTCATTGTACCCTTAAGTGGATATTCTCAAATGTGTCTCCGAGGTCCCCAGGGTGACATTGATGCTTGTCGCCTTGAAGCTAACACGTGATCAAAGGCTTTATTCAAGTTGCTCGGCCCCTCAGCAGTGGTCGCATGCATCGTGGACCCACCTCCCCCAGTCCTCACTGCCACGTACCCCCAAACTATAAAATCCCACCCTCCTTCCAGCAGAGTTGAAGAGAGCAAAGTGGCTTTTTCATGGAACACTGTCTTAGTCTATTTGGGCTGCCACAACCAAATACCACAGACTAGGTAGCGTATAAGCAACAGAAATTGATTTCTCGCAGTTCTGGAGGCTGGAAGGTCCAAGATCAAGGCTCTGGCAGATTCAGTATCTGGCAAGAGCCCGCTCCCTAGACTTTTCGCTGTAACTTCACGTGGTAGAAGGGGCAAGGGAGCTCTTGGGCTACTTTTATGAGGATGCTAATCTCATTTGTGAGGGCTCCACCCTCACGATCTAATCACCTTCCGAAGACTCCCACTTTCTAATACCGTCAGAATGGAGGTTAGGTTTCGACATATGAGTTTGGGGGGGACACAAACATTCAGACTGTAGCAAACACTAATAGATTGATTCTAAGTTTTTATTAAATAATTCAAGTGCTGAATTTGTATCAAACAATATAGTATGTATAGTGGACTCTCCCCACCCGCCCTCCAAATTGGGGAGTGTGTCTTTCATTTTTCTTGTATCCCTGACAATATCTAGTGTGATGCTGGGCACATGATAACTCTTCAATGTATTTGAATTAACTCGTCATATTGTGACACGACATGGAATAAGAGAAGGAAGACATAAAGAACCAAGCCCAATTTATTTATGGTGCTGTTATTGGGGGCAGGTAATGCTTCTGGGCTTTTGTTTATAAACTGTCTCTTGATGTGGGCACGGGTTACATAGGTGTTTTCACTTCGCAAAAGAAAATCTATCCAGCTCTACATTTAGGACTTATGTACTTTTCTTATACTTCAGTAAAATTCTTATTGAAATTTGTCATATTGTGACATAACACTTGTGAACACTAACTTAGTATCAACCAGTATTTTTATTAACGGGAGGACTTTGGGACCATAATCAAGAGCATGACCTTCCTTTATGTGGTCCGTTATGTACTGCCTCCCTGGCCTGGTCTGCCTTCCGCTGCTACTCCTGTGGCCACCCGCTCCTTGGGATTGGGGCCTTAAGACCATCAATATGGCCCTATCAACTCTCTTGCCTGTTCTCTTCTTCCTCAGACCACTGAAGCAACATCTTCTCAGATCACTTGTCTGAATTCATACTTGGCAGAGTGAGGATGCATCAGAGCCCAGATGCTGCATTTTATTAGCTAATAATAAGTTTATTCATTAAAGGTTAATGAGTATTAAAGGTTAATGCTAGGCACTGGGATACCGCAATGAAAAGACAGGTGTGTATTTCTTTCTGGTAAGTAGGGAGACAGACCATCAGAGCCAGCAATTGCCCCGAAGCGTTTGCAGTGGAGGTGCGGGGGCCATGGGACATCCCCACCTTCAGCCCAAAGTAGCCTGGTTGCCTACTCTGCCAGGGTCTTTCTTCCCTGTACCTCAGTGGTCACAGGGGCTCCATGAATTACTAACACCACTCCTGGAACTGCTTTGACTCTGCGTTGCTGTAAGGTGGATTCTCACCCTTTAATAGGATTCATTTCTCAGCTGATCTCCTGGCAAGTAGTCTCCTATTCATACAAACGAACAAAAAATAGATTCCATTTCCATAGGGTGATATATAATAGTGATAGTATAGCTAACATTTATTGAGTTTTTTATATGTGCCAGGCACTTTCTAAGCATTTTAACCATATTAATTTTATCCTCACAACAACCCTATGAAATATGCGTAATTATTATTTCCATTTTACACATGAGAAAAATGAAACATGGAATGCTTAAATAACTTATTCAGTGGCAGATCTGGGAATGAAATTTAGGAAGTCTGGTTCCAGAGCCCACGCTTTGACTACTAGGCTGGAAATTAGCAGAAAACACTCATCAGAATATTATTGGAGCCGTTGTGTTTTTCCAATATGGCATAAAAGCGTCTACAAATACGCATCTTTGCAGGTGAGCTTCAGAAACCTTTCCCAAAGCTTTGGATTTCTTCACCGCCTTTTGTGTCCACTGGGCTTCGGGCCCTGGGTGCAGCTCAGGGCCCTCCGGAGAGATTTACGCAGTAGACATGTTTGGGCTAGTTGCTTAGCAACATGGAAGACATGAATTTTTCATCAAGAAATTAGCATAGATTATTTCAGGGAGAGGAGCACACACCCACTGGAAACACTAGGCTCTTGGAAACACACGTAATGAGGCCCCTAAGTCTGTGTCCATCAATCCCTTTCCAGTGGCAGGTCCTGGACCTGTTTGTCACATCTCCTTCCCTTTCCTCGTTTCTCCTCTGGCAGAGCATGTAGGTAATTCAGGTGCCTGGCTCTTCTCTTCACGGGATTGACGGTTTGCTAGCACCTTGGGTTAACTCCAGCAGAAAACATTGCTGCATCCTTGGAAGTTTTCAGATTTTCAGATCGTGGCCTGGGTTCCCATCAAGTTCCTGTGGTACAGAAAGAGGAATGGAGAGGCCATTGTCCATGGTGGAAGGAACACCTGAAAGAGAAATCATGGAGCTTAAGACGGTGCTGCAAGGAAAGGGAGAGGCCAGCGGGATGGGGAAGTGGACAAAGAGGAGACAAGAGAAAGAGCAACTGACCATCCAGAGTCAGAGGCCAGCGGGAGAAATCAGAATACATGGAGACGGGCCCGCACGATCCACGCGATCTGACCTATGATCTCCTCATAACCAGTGACAGTTCATCTCCCACTTCTGCCTTTGTGTTACTGTAGTCACTACATCTGGAGCTTTTTCCTAGCTGACGAACATTGAGAAACCCCAGTGGGAGGATATGGAGAATAGCTTCACAGAGACAGGTTTTAAGAACTAAGGGATTCTATATGTATATGTCAGAATCGACATGTGCATACACCAAGGGCCTCCATAACCAATTTGGTAAGAAATAATGTTTATAGATATCCAAAGGAAAGCAAATAAAAAGGGTAGATGTATTCCTTCCCCACCCCTTCCACCCTCAATTATGTTTATTGATCACATACTTTGTGCCAGATACTGTGCTCGGGGGTGAGGAACACAGTAGTAATGCCCCCTCCTCAATGACACAGTGACCTGTTGTCAGTCCTCATGAAACTTATGGTGTAATGGGGGAGACCAGAGTTAACAGAAGAAGAGCATAAATAAATGAACGTGTGCAATGGTGATAGTGACCTGAAGGGAAAGTTCAGGTACGAGGTGGGACTGACGCAGTCCAGGAAGTCGGGGAAGGCCTTCCCGGAAAGCAATGGCCGAGCTGAAAGCTGGAGTTGGAGAGGATGTGGGGTGGAGGCGAGGGACTCCAGACAGAAGGATGAGCTGCGGCAAAAGTCCTGTGGTAGGATGAAGCCTAATGCTTCAGAGGGTCTAGGGAAAGGCCTTTGAACCTGAAGAGCAGAGAATGAGACGGGGTGCCTGGGATACAGTGAGGCTGGGGAGGTCAACAGGAGTCTGGGCAAGCAGGGCCTTGCGGACCATGGACAAGTTCATTCATTCATGTATCAGACATTTATTAATGCCTGTGTGAGGGGCATTAACACTTTAGGCACGTCATAAGATGACAGGGTTCTTTGGAAAAGACAATAATGCTGGAAACAGCAGGAAAAGAGAAAGACCAAATATAAGGTGGATTGACTCCATAAAAGAAGGCTTAGACGCAAGTCTATAGGAGCTGAGCGGGGCTGTTGGAGTTGGGACATCCCTCATTCCTAGGGTCGCCGAGCGTCAGAGCCGATTCAGTGGCATATAGCACATACACACATACGAGGCTCACTGACCTGTGTAATGACAATATGAAGATTGCCATTATTTCCAAACTTTTAAAATTGGGGCAAAATGCACATAGAAGTAGTGATTTGAAAGTGTATGAATCAGTGGCATTTAGTACATCCATATTGTGCAATTACACCTTCATCTAGTTCTAAAACATTTCTTCACCCTTGAAGACAACTTCATACCCATTAGGCAGACACTCTCTATTCCTCTCTCCTCCCCCAGACCCTGGTGACCACCAATCTGTTTTCTGTCTTTATGGATTTGCCACTTCTGGACATTTCATATAATTGGGATTATAAAACACGCAGCCTTTTGTATCTGGCTTCTTTCACCTAGCATAATGTTTTTAAGGTTCATTCTTTTGTAGCAGGTATTAGTACTTTATTTCATTTTATGGCTGAAAAATATCCCATTGTATGTTTACATCTCATCTGGTTTACCCATTCATTGGTCATTGGACATTTGGGTTGACTCCACCTTTTAGTTATTGTAGACAGTGCTGTTGTGTACATTCTTATGTAAGGAGTTGTTTGAGTTCCTGTTTTTAGTTCTTTCCCGTGTATACCTAGGAGTGGCATTTCTGGATCATACGGTAACTCTATGTTTAACTGTTTGAGGAGCTGCCAGACTGCTTCCCACAGTGGCTGCACCATTGGACCTTCCCACTAGCTGTGCATGAGAATACTGATTTCTTCCTATCCTTGCCAGCAGTTATTATTTTCCTTTCTCAATTTTTTATTATAGCCATCCTGGTAGGTGGGACACGGCATATCTCCTTGTGGTGTTTTCTACGCGTTTAATTTAAAAAGTAATCCAAACTCTTTTGTTTAAAGTATTCATCAGCATCTGGCAAGTTTTTCGCAAAATTTGCTCTCTGCAGTGAATGCTCATTACAGTGAGTCCACGTGGGCACGCCCATGAAACACCTCATGGCTCGTGAGCCTCATAAGAGGCGTGAGGTGTGTGGCGGTCCTGGTTTCCTTGCTCCACCAGTAAATTCGCACCTGCTGTTCCCTCTTTTAAATATGTCGCACGTTATACTATCAACTTTCCCACCCTTTTCCTCGAAGCTTTAGCTCCTTGTGGGTCCTGATCTGCTTCACTCAGGTACCTGGGGGCCCTATAAACCTGGGTCCAATTGAGGTGATATTTGCTATCCTTTCAATATCATTTTCTTATAGATTAACATCACCAAGGCAGCTGCTATGCTGGGAGGAGCCTTGGTCCCCTACGGTGTCAATTCTCTGCACACACACACACAAATCTTCCCACCAAGGAGTTTCCTAAGTGCTAATTAAGTAAAGGGTGTTTTAATTGATTTATATTATAAAAAAGCTCCCAGGAGGCTCTTACATGATATTTAAGGGTGTTACTCTGATATACAGTGATGTTTTGGGAAGTTGATAAGGTTTTGGAGTGGACTTGGCATGCATTATAATTTTTCTCATTTAAAATAATAGAATACAAGTGATTGCTATCTGAAATTCCCTAGCCAGCAGGTTTCCATGAACAGATGAGAGTCAAATAATGAGGGGTAGTTGCATATATGAATAGATGCATGTCTTTGTGCATATGCATTTATGAACATGAACAAGAAAAGGGGGAGGAGCCTCCTATGGGAATTCTGTGAAATTGAGTCTTAGTCCATCTGGCATAGACCCTAGGGTATTTTGACATATTTCATTGACTCCCCCCCATTCTCCACTCATTAAGTCCAAGACATACTTTTTCTTCATAGGAAAACTGAGCAGGGCTTGGCAGATGGCAAAAGAGGTGAGAAGAAATGTTGAATGACTGCATGAGTCCGTGAAAGAAGGGATAGATGAATGCGGAGAAGGGGATTCCTGGGGCCGCCACCTCTGCTTGTAGCCAAAATAAAAATCACAAGGACAGGAACACAGAGGAAGGTGCTGAGCTTCCTGAAGAATCTCTGTGCCTGCATTTAGTGACACAGCAAGGCATCAAGACAAGCTTAGAGGGTGTGGCAGCTTCGCTTTCTATTGGTTCCCCTCACTTTGAATCTGCCATCACTTGCCTAATATTGGAGACCGTTTAAAAAAATCTTCAGCTGCAAAGCCAATGAAATAATACCCAAGGAGACTACATTTGACTTGGAACAGCATAATAAGCCACACAGTTTGAGACTTGCTGCTAAGAAAGGCATAATTAGGGGGAGGTAGGTTACTGAGGCAGGATAGTGAAGACTTTGCTTTCAAATAGAGTGAAGAATAATATTTTGGAGAGGATAGCATTTGAAGAAGAAAGTAAGGCTGAGGAAAAGCTGTTTGGGCAACTAGAAGAGTTGATGGAAACTCTGCACATGTGAAATAACTTCAGTGAGCTCTGAGCTCATTCTGTGTTTCAGGGCCTTCTCCTTTCTCACAGTGTACCCCCAAGCAGCCTCCAACACATTTTCATTTCCAGCAAGTCACTTCACATAAAAGAAAGGGCAAGGCTATCAGAAAGACATACAGTGAAGGCAGTGACGATACGTTAAGAGACAAAACTCTATAGGAAAATATCAGTGTGACCTGGAGGGCTTTTTGGTACATTCTCTACAAACGTGTTATTTAACGATCCCGTCTCCTACTATGAAAATAGAACAAATCCTTTAAACAACAACATGACTGTCACCCTTTGAGCAACAGCCTCATCACAAAAAACACAGAGACGGAGAATGGAAAGGAAAAGAATGAACACAAGAATAGGTAATCCACTCGTTACCAAGACTGGTAGGTTTGCATTTGATTTTGGATACCCACTGGAATTAGTTCCAGGTAATAATGATCTTGTTTTCTGAAAACACTCAAAAGAGGAAATTGCCTCTTAGAATAAAAATATTCATTTTATGATCAAGCTACTGAGATATAATAGGAAGCAAATTAGACTTACCGCCCCCCCCAAACCTGAATTTGAACTCAGGCTTCACCACTTTCCAGCTAAATGACCTTGAACATTCTGACCACCACTTTTCTCATTAATAAAACAGAGATGATAATAATACGGTTCTTTAAGGTAATCATAAAGACTAAATGAGAGCATCCAGCAGACTCAGTACCTGGCTACTATTCAGAGTATATTTTAGGTATCTCTGAATCATTTTCTTATTTATCCTTTGCCAAAGCGATGACTTGTCTGTATGTTCACTATGTAGGAAAGAGAAAGTTCATTAAACGTATTCCAGGTGGGAAAAATGAAAGGCTTCTGTTAGTATGGGCGGGGGTGGGGGGGGTGCGGGATGCAGCATGTAAGATGTTCATTCAGTCAAAACATATTTCTTGATCACCTACTATGTGCAAGGCACTGAGTTTGTACTGGGGACACCGCAGTGACCAGGTGGACAACATCCCTGACCTGCTGCAGCTCATATTCTAGGGGTAGAGATGTTCATCACACAGTCATACAAATGAATATAAACCCACAACTGTGTTAGATGTGCAAAGGAGGTGAGCAGGCCTCCCGAGAAGTGATAACTGATTAGTGCTCTGAACTTCAACATTTTTGGAGACACATTTCAGACACACACACACAAAAAATTGTATACCCCTTATCCACGTGTAGTTTATTCTTTGTAAAGCATATATATGCTTATATATTATATATATAACTCTACTAATATGTCATGTACATAATAAAACATTCACGAAATGGACCATCTAAAAAAAAGATTAAAACAAATGATAAAATGAAATTCTGTTATTTTCTTCCCATACCCCAAATGGACTGTCTTGTACACCCCTGTGGCATATAGTTAATGGTATTTACTAAGTAAAGGTGTTAGGGATAAGGGTTCAAAGTCTTCTAGGCATAGGGCATGTGCAAAGGCCCTGTGAAAAGAAAAAAAATAGGAGGGACTAAAAGAAGGTCAAGGTGAATAGAGCACAGAGGGCACAGGAAGGAGTGATGAGAAATGCAGAAGGTGGGCCAGGGCAGAGCCACCCAGGGCCTTCTGGGCCACCATAGGTATTTGGGTCTTTATCTCAA
>NW_006433024.1:18497633-18498009 GCF_000325575.1 Pteropus alecto | reverse complement strand
ATTTGGGTTGTGAAAAGACCCTTTTAGATGTGGGAAGACTGGAAGCAAGGAAACCAGGGGGAAGACATGGGGAGAGACTATGGCAGCTTAGGCCACGGTGATGATGCAGTGGTCTAGAGAGGTGTTTAGGAAAGAAATTGACTGGCTTTGCGTGTGGGTGGGGTGTGGGCTTCAGGAAGAGGGAGGAGTTAGGGATGACAGTTTTTCACTTACCCAACTGGATGGCAGTAGCGTTTAGTGAAAGAGGGAACACTCAAAAAAGATAAGATCATGAATCGTAAATCAGGAATTAGTTCACTTATGTGCAGGGAGAGTGCGAGGGGTCTTTGAGCTATTTCCATGAAGACGTCAGTTGGGCTGATGGTTGCAGGTCTGG
>NW_006433024.1:18459867-18497609 GCF_000325575.1 Pteropus alecto | reverse complement strand
GTGATGTACAGTGGGGAGCTGGAGATGTATACCAGGCAGTCACATGTAGGAGACAGCCATTGCAGCTGTGGCATGGCGGGGACTGCCTAGGATTATTGAAGAATGAGAGGGAAGAATCCCCGAGAACAGGTCTGGATGGACATCAGCATTTAATGAGACGAAGAGAGGTGGCCAGAGAGAAGAGAGAAAAACCTAGAGAATGGAATGTCAAAATGATGATGATGATGATGATGATGATAGAAAAAGCTTTTTAAGAGAAAAGGAATCCTCAACTAGGAAGCCCAACACTGAAAAATCAAGTAAGACGAGACTGACAAAATCCATAGGAATGAGACCACAAAGGTCATTGGTGACCTTGAAGACCAATAATGACCTTCAGAGGGCCAAGGGACCCTTTATATTGTGGAGTGAGTGGCAAGTGAGAAAATGAGGACAGCATCAAGTATAGGCAGTTCTTCTGAGATGTGTGGCTGCAAAGGGGTGGAGAGGGGGAGGGCGATGGCTGAGCAGGGGACAAGAAATCCAAGGGACATCGAGCGCATTCGAAAGCTGATGGGAAGGAGATAGTTGTAAAGATGAGCATTCAAGAGAGAAGGAGGGAGAGATTGAAAATAGCTAATGCAAGGCTCCCACAGAAGCAGGGGGGATGGGGTGCAAGGCTCTGGTCTTGGGAGGAGGGAGAGAAGGATCTTCCTCTTGCAGTGTCACTGGTTGGGTTGGGCCCCAGTGGCCATCCGGATGAAGGGATGCAGGTTTACATGTCTGTACGCTAAGGGGCCACAATTTTCTGAGGAGACAGAAGAATTTCTATGTAGGATTGAGGGAGAAGGGAGGGAAACAGTAGTATTAACTGACTGGACTGAGAGCCTATTTGAGGTCGGTGACCATGAATTCATCACGGAACTGTCTGTCTTGTTGAGTGACTCTCCTGCAAGGCAGGACTATTGGAGGCAGGCATGGCAGGGGGGATGGGGTGCAAGGCTCTGGTCTTGGGAAGAGGGAGAGAAGGATCTTCCTCTTGCAATGTCACTGGTTGGGTTGGGCCCCAGCGGCCATCCGGACGAAGGGACGCAGGTTTACATGTCTGTTAGCAGTACGCTAAGGGGCCACAATTTTCTGAGGAGACAGAAGAATTTCTATGTAGGATTGAGGGAGAAGGGAGGGAAACAGTAGTATTAACTGACTGGACTGAGAGCCTATTTGAGGTCGGTGACCATGAATTCATCACGGAACTGTCTGTCTTGTTGAGTGACTATTGGAGGCAGGCATCACAGTGTAACAGGTTTATCTAGTGTCAGAATTTTATCACTTGGCATCAGGAAAAGGACTAGGAGGCAAAGAGGGTTTTAGACTCAGTAAAGGTGTGGTTGAAAGATGGTGCCTAGAATGGAATTGGGACAGTTGCAAAGTGAAGAAAGGGGACAGAGTGGAGGGCTTCCTGGTCCGAAGCCTCCTTCAGGTAGAAGAACAGCTGTGGGGGGCTCTGTCCACCAGCTAGAAGATAGAGGCTGGGACCGCGGGCACCCTGAGGACAATATGCCCCCAGAGTCAAAGTGTCAGAACCGTTCTTTAGTTCCCTCACAAGGCAGGCAGTGGTGGGGTGAGGGTGCCGTGGTAGAGTGAATAACTGATGGACTTAAGATCGTTATTATTAAGATGAGCAGATGAGTCAGCAGCTGGTTAAGTCTGCAGTCGTGCGCCGTATGGTGTTTGTGGAATTCCTCTTTAGTTTAGGAAAACATGAGAGCCTGAAGGACTACCTTAAATCCGTAACTTCTGAAGCCCACAGCAGGCTCATTGCAGGGCGCTTGCTGTGAGTCTGGTTGTCCCGGTGACTCAGCATCTGGAGGGCTGGGTCGATGCTACTGGTGGGTTTTGAGTTCTCTGGGCTGCAGCCTGAAATCCAGGCGACGTCTACAAGTGCGCAGATTGTTCCCAGTGGCGGCACATGGGGGCCCTTGGCCTTTGCCAGAACAGAGGAGAAGGGGTGACTGGCTGCTGCCACCACTGGAAAGAAATCAAGCTCCTGAGACTCCTACAGGTGGCCTTTGGGAGGCTGCATTAATTGCCACAGTACAGGAAATAGTTATTGGATTAATAAATAGTATTATAATTAAATTGTCATTAAAACGACTATTGTAAAATGATTCGACTTTATGTACTAGATGAGTGAAGGACATGAAACACTCGGGCTTTGGGTTCCAGTTTCTCTCTGCCCCTTGCTTGCTCTATGATGATGGGCCGGTGACTTAACCTTTCTGCGCCTCGATGTGCCCATCTGTTCATTGTCATTGTCAGTGAATTGTTGTAGGGATTAAATCAGATCATCCAGGTAAGGCAGTACCTGGTCCCTTTGCATCCAGAACCACTCTCCACATCCTCCTCCCCTCCCCTCCGACGTCCAAACCTATCCCCTTTTTCTACTCCCCCTCCCCGTGCCCTGGCCCCAGACGGCCAGGTCTAGGGGTGTGAACAGGGCCCACTTGCTCCTGGCCCCAGGATACTCTCCATTCTTGTTGTTATCCTTAAATCTCCACACTTTCGTAAATGTCTGCTTTATGAAATTTTCTCAATAACCTACTTTGTGCCATCTGCTCCTCCAAAACCCTATTAATAGGGTACTCAACCAATGTTAACTATTATTATCAGCCCTAATAATAATAATAATAAAAGAAGAATCTGCTCATCAGAGAGAGTGTGTACAAATTGGCAAAGGTTAGGGCCAACAATGATAAAGCCCTCTGTTTGCACAACGCTTGATTGTTTCAAAACTGCTTTCGTTTCTCCATTTGATCCAGCCTTTAGCCTGGTGCTCTGCACATCTCCAAGCTTTTGATACGTGCTTGCCAAACAGACACACCTGCTGATAAGAAGGTTCGATCATTATTCTCGTTTCAAAAAGTTTGAAATGCGCTGAGGAAAAATATTTGACATCTATAATAACTTGAAACCGAACACTCTAATATTACTGACCTTTGGTGATCAAATTGCATTTTTGTGACAATGCTTGTAGACTGTTGGAACGTTGACTCATGTTGATACAGAAGGGAAATCCAATAGGTTTGCATCTCTTTTAAAAGAAGGAACAGCTGCCTCTGTGGATGATACGCACCAGCTTTGAGTCTGCCAACGTGACAGCCGGGAGGAGAATGTTAGAAGCAGCCCCTTAGTGGCCGTCCCTTGAAATCTCCCTGCTGACCACTCGTGAAAGTCACACGGAAGACCCAGTCTGTTGCCCAGACATTGCTGTGGCTGTAGACATCTAATGATGTTCAGGGATGATGCTTTTTTGGAAAAGGAGACTTGAGAGGTAGTCATGGAAGTATTTTTCCCTTGATGCAGCTCTCTTTTATTCTTCCTTCTCCTTACGCATCATTCATCCTTAAGCACTGTCAAATCTTCCTTAGAGAAGTCTCAAGCATTGCTGCTTTCCTTTTTCTCCTTGACAGGCATACCGTGGCTTGGTCTCTCACTTCTTCCCACTATCTTCAGGCTGGTCTTGTTTCCAGTTTCCTGCACTTCAGTCTCTCCTGCATGCACCTGCTAGTTTGATTTACTGAAAATACTGTTTTGCTCATGACATTCTTCTATTCATCAACTGTCAAAGTCTCTACACTGTTTATAAAATAGAGTTCAAATTGTTTGCTGGGCATTCAAGGCCTTTCATGGCCTGGCCTCACCATTAGTTTGTAAATCCATTTCTCCAACCACACCTAGGCTTTCTCTTCAGCTGGTTTGCCAGACTCACCATGCCCCCTCTGTACCTATGCTCCTGCCTTTCTCTCCATTCGAGATCCTTCCACCTCTCCTATCCATAATTATCCGTGGATGTTGGGTTGAAGCTGTCCTCCAGGAAGCCTTCTCTGATCTCACTGATGATGAGGCATCTCCCTTAGGTCTGCAGTAGCACACAGGGCAGCATTTGGCCTTTTAAGACTACTTTCTATACTCAGTTATTTTTTTTTAGAAGTATGCATCAGGAAGAGCAGATAGCTTTATTCCTGTGTATTGATTCTTATTAATTGGTAGCAGCTTCCTGGAGCCCTGGGCTGAACGAGCTGTGTCTGAGCACAGCAGGAAAGCGTGCTTTAATCAGTCAGTCGTGTCTGCCATGAGCGTAGTAGAAGAGTCGTAACATAAGCACTTCATATTTCCCATGCGGTGGCCTCCATCATTGGATGGTTAACTTCCTGAAAGCAGGGACTCTCTCATTCATGGATCTTCTGTGGTCTCTAGGGTGGCAAATACACAGCAGGCAGCAAGTCCATGCTGATTTCTGTTTGGCTAGAAATCTGAGGGTTGCTTAGTTGAAGGGTTTTGGCTTCAAACCAAAATATAAGGAGAATCTAGCAAGACAGTCACTATCCTGTTTGAAGTCACACTTTACAACTCAGCTGTTTTTCAAATTGCCGGGTTAGAAATTGATGTGCTTTCCAACTGTCTGCACATAAGTGGATGGATGTCTTCGATTAGTGGTTCTCTGGAGTTGTTTTCTGCACTGCATCATCTTTGAAAGATGGTATCCACACAGTCAAAGGGTTCCACAGAAATCACCTTCTTTCTCTCCCACTAAGAAAAGCTTATCCGAATGCAAATGCATGAAAGAGGTATTGCTATAAGAATCACCTTGAATGTGATCTAATCGATTTTTCAATAGATAAAAAAAGTATCAAATTTCAGTATGTTAGCTGTCAATTGTAAAATACTGGCATAATACCAAGGTTAAAAAGTGTTACCTTTGTCAATGGTTTCATCAATTAGCTAAGCATTATAGGATCAAAAACTCCTATAGCTGCTCTGGAAGAAGATCCTGAATTCAATGTCAAGGAAACTGGCATATAACCAGATTCTTTGGCCTTTAATACCAAAATGACTTCTCTACATTAAAAACCTAGCCCCCACAAATGAGAAACTGAAAAAATGTCTATTCAAATGGACACCGTCGGTTAAGACTGCAGAGACCAATATTAAATATGTGTGTCCCGTCTTACGGAAGTTATTGGTGATGCAGGGCTGAGATCTCCCTCCTTTACATAGACTCAGTTTAACAGAAAGACTTTTAAGGACCTAGTAAACCGATACATTACAGGGGGATGGGGCTGAGTGGAAATTTTGGAAGTTGAAGGCTGGCTGAAAGACCTGGCTCTGAGTCGACCCCATTGCCCACAGCCCTACTAAGGTGGCTGGAGATGGGAGGATGAGGACGGGGTGGATGGAGTGGAAAGGCTGTTTTTGAGCCCCATATTACTGATCAAAGGAGTTTTCTGTGACCTTTATAAATATCCCAGCTTTTAAATAATGTTTATGATGAGCGTTAATAAGGTTATGATGTAGTCTTGACATTGTCTTGGCTCATGTCAAAATACAACACATTTTAACACAAAGAGTGTCAAGATTCAGAATTCAGAGCGGTGACAAAGCTGATGCCCAAACATCCAGGCAGTTAATTAGGAAACCCAGGCAAGTGGGTCGGTGAGAAGATTGGGGTCATCAGTCTGACGATGTGGCACCTGCCAGCACATCAAAAACAACGATCTGGACATTTCTGTTTTTACCTGTTTATCATTAGTATCCAGAGACATAGCCCCCAGGGAACCGTGGGATGGAGTGTGTGCTTAGCATCCCTGGCTTTGGGATGGAATGAGTTCCAAGCCCAGAGCGGTCATACATTAGTTGTGGGATCTCAGACAAATGTCAAACTTTCTGAGCCTCAGTTTCCTCCTCTATAGAGTAGAGAAAAGAATTAGATTATTTTTATTTATTTATTAATATCGGGGCATAGAACAGAGAAAATATTAGGCGCTTATCTCTAGGGCTGTGTGAAGATTAAATCTGATAAAGTCTGTAGTGCTTCCAAGAGCATCTGGCACACAGGAAGTGGTCAAGAGATGGTGGCCATATTACCTGTTCAGGCCTTGTGGCATGACGGACGAAGTCGATGTAGGGACTACCTACAAGAAGTAAATCTCTAGACAGGACGTTGCCATTTAGTGAGTTCCAGTCCCGTGGAGTTTTGTTTTGCCGAATTCTGGTATCGAATTCTGCTTCCTCTGGAAATGCTGGAATAAGAGCAACACTGATTGTCTCTCCTCTTCTCACGGGGCTGTAAGCTTCCATTATTCTCTGAAACACCACAAACTTTCAAGCCACTGCCTTGGCCCAGAATGCCCTTCTCCCACCTCTCCCTCTGTCAAACTGCTGCCTGGGCTTTGCGGGGGAGGCATCCTGCCAAAAGTCAGAGCCTGGAATCTACCTGAAAATCTCCTCCCCTCAATATGCACATTCACCCTGCAGCCTCCCCAGGCAACGTTCGATGTGCTTCTGCGTCCTCTGTCTCACATTTTGCTGGTCTGCATCTCAGCATTTACACTAATCCCCCACTGCCCACTCCTCCCTACCCATATAGTGTGTGAGGACAGAGACCACTGTCTTCTGTGTCCTTATTAATTAAAAGGTTCTCAGTATCGAACAGTGATTGATGGAATGAATGAATGGGTGGCCGGATGGGATAGGAGGGTGGAGATGGGCCATCCTTCCCGCAGCCCCAGTAGGCTTCTCCTTAGATCTACCCAAGATGAGATTATTGCATTTTTGCTTCCTTGGTTTCACCAAATCAGGAAATGGCCGAGCTGGAAAGCTTGAAGGCGCCACAGTCCCATGCCTGGGTTCTAATCCCAGCTCTGCATCTAGTTAACTGTGTGACTTCAGACTTATGTCCAGTGTGCCTCAGTGTCTGCCTCTGTAATAATCCCTCCTTTGTGAGGTCATGAGGTTTAAATGGAGCCCTATGGGTGAAATGCTTACACCTGAATTTTACATGTGATCAATGCTAGATGTGATTCCTCCAACCCCACCCCCCAAAAAAAAATTAGCACAGGAAACCTTTCCTGGTCCTCAAATTCTTAGTGGACACAACTCCCATCCCCCCCACCCCCGCATTCCTGTCTGTCCGTACCTCGATAGTACTTACTCTTTCCTGAGATCGCCTTTTTGTATCTACTGGTTTCTTGCTCCCTACTCCACTGGCCATGCTCACTCCACAAGGCAAGTGATTGGACAATGTCGTTCCTACAGCTGACCAGCATCTAGAGATTTAATAAATCTTGAACAAATGATTGGATGAATGACGACCAGCAAAGAAAGAGTTTGCAGAGAAAGGCTGGCTATTATTCCCGGCAATCTCATTCTTGGGAGGTACGTTACCCCACTGAGAGCAGGGTTAACCCATCGACAGATCTTCTAGTCCATTCCATCAGGTACCATCTTGGGGGCAGGGACTGTGCTGGATCAACCACAAACTAGCCCCTTTTAGATTTTAAAATAATCACAGAGGGGAAAGAGACTAGCAAGAGATGAGTCCCCAGGGAAGGGGATTTGAGAAGGAATTGGGACACAGACTTGTAATAAACAGAATAGGAGGTGCTGGAAGGGATAACAAAAGAAGATGCTGTGGCTAAGTCGCCATAGAAACACTGTTTGGCCTCTGAAGATAAGCTGTTTCTTCAAAGTGAATTTCACCTTTGCAGTTTGAAAATATGCTCTCCTCCTGGGCCCTGACCCTGTGGATTGGCTGATAAACAGCTAAGAAGCAGAGATCCTGGTACCAGCAGCTCCCTAGGAGCTGGAGATCTGTTAGACAAATGTTTGTGGGGTGCCAGGAGGACTAGACAGAGAGTTGGAGAGGTGGCCCCTGTGAGCAGTACACCATACAAGAGGACATTTCTACATCTACCCAACCTGGATTTCTGGGCCTCCTCCAAATCAAGGTGTTCCCATGTTAGCCTCAGAGAGTACCCACACTGTTGTTAACCTGGAGAGCTTCTTAGACATGCAGATTCCTTGGGCTCCACCTAAGACCTCTGAGTCAAATCCCTTGCAGAGGGGCGTGCTCTGGGAATCTGAATTTTATATTTCCTCAGGCGAAACTTCTGCACATCAAAGTATGGGAACCAGTGCTGTTCTTCTGTCTAAAGTGCCCACAGAGGCAAAATAAGGGGTGGTGGGCTGGGTATCTGTCTAAGTGGCACAAAAACATGGGCGAGCAGTGAAGTATGACTAGAAATATGAGCAGGTGGGCGAAGGGGCTGGAAGCACAGGAAAGTGGGTCAATTTAGGGCTCTGCAGTGAGTCAGCCTGGGTTTGAATCAAGCTTCTGGCACTCACGAGCTGGACATGCATCCTCATCTGTAAAATGGGAATGATCACAGTAGCACTTCCTGGTAGAGTTATTATAAGGATTCACTGAGCTCAGACCTGAACAGTGCAGGGCACAGGTAGGCAGAACCACAAGGTGGAAGAAGCCAGGACTCTGAGTTTGGAGAAGAACCAACAGACGGTGAGAAATCAGCTTTTATTGTTCAACCACTGAGGTTTGGGATTGTTGGTTACACAGCAGTTGGCCTTCCCTGACTCATACAAGGCTGTTAACAAGTGGCCTGCTGGCCGTGAAGGTTCAACCAGTTGTGGGCACAGGGGATCAAGGCTTTGGTTTGTTAAGAGCTTCTATGGCTGCACCCCAAATTCTCTCAGAAGAGTTGTTTATATGGTTACAGGAAAATTTGGACAGCGGGTTCTTTTTACTCACAGACAGCCTCTAGCAGTTGGTCCTTCCCTGGAGGCAAAATAACTATTTCTCTCCATTAATTTCTAGCTTGACTTATTGCATGTCGTCCAACATAGGGAGAGAATCCTGCTTCTCCACTAGGAGAGAGTGTTTGTGGGCGGGAGGCAGGCGGGGTGAGCAGAGGGAACGTGGTGCCAGCCAGTGTCCTGGGAAACATCCCAAGTCACAAAATAAACAAGGGAAACTTTTTATACTAAAACAATCATATGGAGTCAAATTCAAAAAGTCACATGGATTTGAAGATAGAACTGGAAAGATTCCCAGTTGCTCCAGAAGACTTCCCGTTCCCTAAAGTAAGCATCCCCACTTTACAGATCAAGAAAGTGGAGGTGTAGAGAGGTTAATTAATCAGAACCAAGATCACACAAGAAGTAACTGGACTCTAAGCAAGCTGTCTTGTTTTAGAGCTTGGACACTGACCACCAGGCTATAATTCAAACTCATGTGCATGTCGGTGTGCATATGTACCAGTATTGGAGCCCAGAGTGACAGAGGCTTGTGGGTAACTTCCCTGGCAGCCCCTCTCTGAGGGGCTTCATCGTGCTTGACTGCAGACCCCAGGCGTGATGGCCTGCGCTTGACATCCTTTAAATACTCTATGTCCAACCGTCCCCTCTCCTTTTTTAAAGTTCGAGTATAAAGTTCAAAGCCATCTGTCCCCTTTTCCAGCTGAGTCTGCTTCCCCCACCCCCATGTAACTTCCTGGGTGCTGTGATGCTTTAAGATGAAGGCCCCAGTGTGAAAACTCAAATTAATAAACAGTCCTTAGGCGAAAAAGTTAATCATGTCACAAAAGGGGTCGCCTAACATCTCTGGTAAGGTTAAGTATTGTTTACAGATCATTAAATACATAATTAATTTCTTTTTTCCCCCCGGAGGCCCCATAGGAAAGGACAGCATCTGTCTTGTCACTTCTGTGTTCCTAACATTTAGCATAGGACCTGGCCTACGGTAGGACTCAATAAATATTTGTCCATTAAATGAAGGTTTGGGTTCCCCGCTCCCCGTGCCATCTGTCTTAGCCTGGATTACAGGAAGCTGGGCTTTTCGAGCCTCTGTGCTGCTCTCCCTCAGGAGGAGCTGTCCAGGGATGCAGGAGGGATGGGAGGAGCGAGGGCCTGCACAGGGCACGTTACTGAGCCGGCCGCCAGTTGGGGTCAAGGGCAACTGCTGGATTTCAAGCATCATCTTTCAAAAGGTCACTGAAGACACTGTTGGGAGGGGCAGTGAGGAGCACGAGAGAAGAGTTCGGTGTTTGGTTTCTAGCTCACAGTGGCATCTTTCAAAAGGTCACTGAAGACACTGTTGGGAGGAGCACAAGAGAAGAGTTCAGTGTTTGGTTTCCAGCTCACAGTGGTCACATTTCCCCTCATGGAGTTTTAACGCAACACATCGGGGTTGTCCTGGGGTGGACCCGCAGTGTCCCTGGGTGTCTCACATATCAGCAGCCACCGAGAAGCCCCAGGGCGGGTGACAAGAGGGGTAGGGCATGGGTGTGACAGTAAAGCCCTGTGGGGCTGTGCCCATGGGAAGTTGGTGGGAGTCCTTGTAGAGCTGGCTACGGTGGGGAAGAGGAAGTGGTCCAAGGCCCCAGAGACAGGCGAGACAGGGTGAATCCAAGGAGACACATCGGAGGGATCTGATACGCCATCGGAGGGTGTTTCTACGGTGCCCGCAATGTCGAGCACAGCAGGCATTCTCTAATTATTAAATACCTGCCTCCACTGACCCATCCTTTATCTACATTTTCCCTCTCCTCCAGGTTGATGGGACTTTTAGAGAGAGAATCCCACTTCCAGCTCCTGCCCCTCACTGAGGCGTAAGGCTCAGCGCAGGTCCTTCTGCAGGGACCTGCTCCCCCGAGGGCCTCCTCTGTGCCGGGCGTTCTTGCTCCCCACCTGTGATCCTTTCCTAGGCTCCCTCCCTCAACTCCCAAACCTTTTTTCCGCTTCTTGGGCACTGAAGTTTAAGCTATTTAAGTGGAAACATAGATGCATTTGAAGGATATGGTGGAACCAGGGTTTTGAAATGCAATAAATAAAATTGTACAAGAGAATGAGACAAGTAATCAGCTGTGCTTTCACTCCTTGAAGAGGCTCAGGTAGCAGTCTTCAGACTCTGCTCTTGGCCTGGTCAAGGGCTGTAAATCATCCCCCACTAAAAGCAGCCATTGCACATAGGACCTTGTGAAGGCAGGGCAAGGATGCACGGCAAATGAGGATGCCTTTGGCTAGCTGCAGAGAGGTTCGAGGGTGGGTGGCGGAAGGCTGTCAGACCCTAAGCAGAGTTTCTCTGTTCCAGAGTCATGATCTCCTGTGATGCTCACTGAAAACGTAGTACATCAGTTTGGGGTGCTCTTGCTGCAAGTCACAAAGACCCCAATACGACTGGCTTAAACAGAAAGAATGATATTGCTCATGTAATTTGAAGAGCAGAGATAGGACAGATTTAGGGCTTGGTTGGCTTAATGACACTGTCATTGGAGACACAGCTTCTGTCTCTCCACCCGGCTGTCTATGCCATCAGCTTTCTCCTAAGACTGGCTCACCTTGCAGTCACAAGACGGCACAGGATTTCTGTCCAGCAGTGGAGAGAATCCCTCCTTCTGCCGTGGAATGTAAGTCCTTTCATTATGTCTGGGATGGCCCTGGGACTCCTTGTGTCAGGAGCACAGCCTTCCTCCCCACCCCTCTCTCTACCATCCAGTTTGTCCTTCAAGGTCTAGCCCATGCCCTGGCCCCTCCCTGGCCTCCTGGACTCCTCTGCTTGCCTCCTTCATGTATTGTCTCCTCTCCCAGCAGTCATTCACACAGACTGTCGGCTGCCTGCTTCTGCTCTGTGGTCCTGAACTGCCAAATATGCCTTGTCATTTACTCTCTTGTTTGTGATTGTCTCCCCAGCTCACCTGTACTGGCAAATAAAGAACTGTGTCTCTCACTTCATTGTAGCTCAGAATGTAGGAGTGGAACAAGCCTTGAAGTCACCTGTTGCTTTAGGTGACAACTCAGAAAAGTAAAATGACCTGCCCAAAGTGACTCGGCTCCGGTGGTAGGTCAGTACTAGAACCAGACCCCTTATTGTCCAGTGACACCTTCAATGGAGCAGAGGTGCAAAGGGGACCTGATTTCGTAAATTATATAGGCCCTTTCCTGGTAGGAACTAGTTACCATGTGTAACAATGGCAAACAATTTTGATGGGTGAGTGCTGTGCCTGGCAAAGGCTTGAAGGCAGAAGAAAGGTTGGGAGTCACTGGTGCAGTGGGCTTTGGAGCCGGGCTGACGTGGGTTGAATCCTGCCACCACCCCCACTGTCTGATCTCAGCCACCTCACTCCATTTAAGGCAGAAATGCTTTTTGTGCCCACACGTGCCAGGCACACTCAGCAGAGATCAAGTGTGACTTTGCTTGGGTGCTTTGCAGTCTGCTGGGCAGAGTTACCTAGAGGAATGAAGTATTTAATGCCCCCTGAGCTCCTTAGGGAGTTCTGAAGAATACAGAAGGTAATGCAAGGGCAGGAACCTGCATGGTGGCCGGCGGGAGAGTCTGGCTCCTGCCTCTCACCCCTTGGGCCTTGCTACGCCTTCTCGTGCATTCCCCATCCGCTGTCCAGTCGATGAGCATCACTAAGAATGCACCTGTCACCAAGGTCCAGCCTCCCACACAGTTTCGAGCAGAGCAGAGTGTCTGGGATTTGTCCTTGAGTAATGAAACAGTGAAAACACTGTAAACAGGAACTTTGAAACAGTAATATTTAAGCACTGTCCCACGCCCCACCAGATCAGCGCTGCATCCACCCCAAACCCCATACTCCCCAGCCCCTGGGCCACTCCTGCCACTGGGTAGAGCAGCCTTGGCCCCTGGCCAGCCCACCCAGAAGCCGCAAAGAGAGAACAGGCAGGAGGCCCAGCATGAAAGGCAGGAGGCTTTTTGGTGGGCTCTGCCTACCTCAGCTTGAGGACCCTTTTGTGGGCTGCTCACCAGGGTGTCAGCATTTCAAGCTCCTGATCTGGTCATTAGTCTTCCGTTTCCTGGGGACTGGGCAGGCCCCTAGCATTGCTGTTATATGCTTTGAATCACTCAAGCAGGAAAGATCTCAGTGCCTAATGGAGGCAAAGATAGAAGATTCCACTCCTGCGTGAGGCACTCCCACATACATAAGGCTTGACAAGCAAGCAGGTCTCTGTGTAAAGAAGAAGATGCCCCTTCTTCCACATGGACTAAGCCCTTCCCCAGGGCACACGGCTGGGCAAGTGGTGCACAGACTACATGTCAGCCCCCACTTGCCCTTCATCTAGGGGCCTTTGTGCCATGCACAAACCATACAACTGAACATGGCAGCCCTAGCAACAGGTAAGTACTACATGCTCCTTGTGAGCAGACACTGTGCTAGGCACCAGGAGCAAGACAAGACATAATCCCTGTGCTCAGGAGCTCATACACGAGGGGGAGAGACTGTCCACAGACAAGCCAACCTGTGACAAAAACAATATAGGGTGAGATCAATGTTGTAAAACAGAGCGGGATATGGTGATAGGCTTGGGGGAGCGGTGTCACTGAGAGCAGTGGAGGTGAGGGTGGGTGGCTGGGGAAGGGGCCAGAAAGAGTTCAGCCTATTTGAGAAGCAGGAAGTTTCAGTGGCTGGAAGGGAGCAAAGAGAGAGGAGCTTGGCATGATGTCAGAGAGGTGAGCAGGGCCGGGCTGGGCAAACGCTTAGAGGTCACTGCAGGGACTTTGTGCTATGTGTGCTGGGACCAGCATTTCTGAACTATTAGGTGGAAAAGGGAAGCGGGGGAGGAGTAAGATTGCGGCACCAGGAGGAGAGAAAACGAAGATGCAAGTGACACAGAACAGGAGAGGGAGGACCACCCGAGACAGGCTGGGCTGAGCCCGGGGGCTCAGCCAGAGGATGGTAGGAGGGATGCGTGGAGGAAGGGATGGATGAACAGGGCCGACATCTCGGCAGACCTCGGCATGACTTGTGATGGTGTGGATTCTGGTGGGTTTGGAGGTGACGTTTTGCCTTCCCATGTTACGCTCCTCAGAGCAGTGGGGAACCACAGCCCTCCCATAAAAAGTCGGGTCACCATTTTTCCCACCCGTGGGTGGAAAACAGGCAGGAGGTCCTCTCGTGGACTAACCGGCGTGATTTGGGTTTGCAGTTCAACGTTAAAAAATCCACGGAGCCCGTCCAGCCCCGAGCTCTCCTCAAGTTCCCAGACATCTATGGCCCCAGGCCAGCTGTGACCGCCCCAGAAGTCATCAACTATGCAGACTACACGCTGAGGACCACAGAGGAGCCTGCTGCACCTGCCAGCCCCCAGGCCCCCAATGACTGCCGCCTCAAGAGGCAGGTCACAGAGGAGCTGTTCATCCTTCCTCAGAATGGTAGGGGTCTCCTGCCTCTCACACTTCCATGAGTAACAGGAGGTTTGCTGGCATCTGTATATGCTGGGTATGGCACAGCCTCAGTGTCTGGCATCTGACGCTGGGCAAGCAGGTGGGCACGGAACCCAGAATTACGGTCCTTTATTCCTGCTGCTGAGTTGCCACATTGCTTCTCTCCCAGGCCCCCAGATTTCCACTAGGAAATGGAGAGTCCCTTTCAAGTCATGTGTACAACTATGGAGAAGGGTCAGAGTCACGGTTAAAACCATGGGTTCAGAATCATGGGTTAAATTCTCTGCCCTTTTATATACTTGTTATGTGGTCTTGGTCATGTTGCTAACTTCTTTGGGCCTCAGTTTCCTCATCCATAAAATGGGATCACACTATTACCTGCTTGGTAAGGTCATTGTAAAGCATAAATAAAGTAATGCATATAAAATGTTTAGCTCAAGACCTAGCACAAAGAATGTCATTAAAATATGTTATTATTATTATTGTTCTATTCTCCTCTTCAGCATCGACATCAAGGATGCAACACCATTAGCTATGCAGTGCTATGTTGGGCACTGGGACAGACATGAGGAGCAGTGACAGTCCCAAACCCAGAGGAGCATACAGGCATTTATAAGGAGGTGAAAAATACAGCCTGGAGAATAGATTGTTGTGTGGTTTGAGATTTTGCTTTGTGTGTTTGGAGGCGGAGACAGTGGAAGCAGAAGCAGCAGAACCAGCTTGACACTGCCCCCACTCCTGATGCAGCCCCTGGCCAGTAAACAGTGCCCACCCCACTCCCAACCTGGCACAGAACCACAGTGATTAGCCTGGCCTTTCTTCAAGAACAAATTCACGCCTGTGGCATGAACGAACCCTGGTTGGCTTTCAGCTTGCAGGGTTGCCAGCCCACATTTTAAATAGATTTAAAATAAACCCATTGAAGACTTGAGAGCTAAGGTTGGAGGGTGGGAAACAATTTGCTTGAGGACCCTTGGGAGCGCTAATCATAATCAGAGTCATGAGAGGGCTCCCTTTTCTTGGGAGTCCCAGACGTCTCAAAACTCAGATGAAGCCAGGATTGCACACTCCGCACCAAGGAGACCAAGAGATCAAATCAGAGTCTGGAACTCTGAAAAATTCAGAACCCAGTGCGTCTTCTCCTCATGTTTCCTCATTCCAGACAACAACCAACAAGTTCTGATTCCACAGAAACTCTGAAAAATTCAGAACCCAGTGCGTCTTCTCCTTCTCATGTTTCTTCATTCCAGAGAACAACCAACAAGTTCTGATTCCACAGAGATCTATCAAGAGTCGATTGGTTCAGCAAACATTGACCAGAGGCAAGGGAGCACAGGGGAAGAGGGGGCCAGAGTGACCAGACGCTGTCCCCAACAGTGAGGATCCAAATCAACTGCCGGTAGAGCTCAAAGTCCTGATTCTTGAAAAGCTGAATCCGCTCCTGCTTTTCCCAGCGGTGCTGGCTTTGGTTTGGTTTGGTTTGGGTTTGATTTTGAAGGCTGAGGTGGTCTGAGGGCTGAGCTCTCTGGATGCCAGTCAAGCCCCTTCTGACACTGACCTCGCTGCAGTTGTCCCTGTGCTGCCCTTGGACACCGCACGGGTCCCGTGTGCAATGTGTGTCTCGCTTTACACATTGCTCACATCCCGGCCAATCTGTTCCTTGCTTAGATGTACCAGGGAGGTTTTCGCTGCTTGCAGGAACCCAATAATGAACCATTTTGGAAATTAAATAGTCCTTTATATTTCTGCCTCCTAAATTAGTTCTGAAAATCAAATTTTTTAAAATTCCAATTTGCTTAAAGTAGAGTCTGCGGCCGCTGCTTGATCCTTTAATTCTGGTAGTATTTTGAATAATGAGAATCTGCCAGATGTTTGGCTTCTGTTCAAGTGAGGGGCAGAGTCAGAAGTATTTGTGGTTTTAGAAACTTCTGAATTAAAGGAAAAGTCATGCATTCATTCAGCGAGAATTTATTGAACATGCACTGAAGTCCAATCCACTATCCCTGACCTTGCCCCCAGCATCTCCTCCTGACTCCGTCTTTGACATTTATCTTCAGCCATGAACTCCTGGGGAGCAGGCACTGGACTTTGTGGGAGAGGTGGAGCTGCAGATGAGCCAGGATAGTTTGCCTGAAGCAAGGTGACCAGAACCACACAGGGTGTGATAGTTTTTCTTACTGAAAGTTCACCATGTGCCAGGCTCTGGGTTAAGTACTTTTTAAAAATTCAATGTTCATAGTAACTCTGAGAAGAAGGAACTGTTATCATTGTCATTGTAAAGATGAGGAAATTGAGGTTCGAAGAAGTCAAGTAACTTGTTCAAGGTCACATAACTGTTATGTAACAGCTCTGTCTGACTCCAAAGCCCATATCTTGACTACTGGGCTGTGATGTAAGGCCCAGGACCACAGGTGCAGCCACCATGAATTTGCACCTGGCTAGGTAGCTTGGGGTTTCATTTGGTGGCATAGGTGGCAGAGATGGGAAAGATGTGATCTAGAAAATAGGATCCCTACGTGCGTGTCCGTGACGGCTTTACCTTCTTAACAGGTGTGGTAGAGGATGTCTGTGTCATGGAGACCTGGAACCCAGAAAAGGCTGCCAGCTGGAACCAAGCCCCCAAACTCCACTACTGCCTGGACTATGACCAGCAGAAGGCAGAGCTGTTTGTGACTCGTCTGGAAGGTATGCTGTCAGTTGACTTTCAGGGACTTTTGTGTGTCTGTGCCCCCTGGAGGAGCTGTGCAGGTGAATATGGGAGCATCTGAAGCTGGAGGCATCCCTGGGTGCTGGATTAGCACTCTGTAACAAGCAGACCCTGAAACATGTGATGCTCAGACACATGGGGCTTTTTTCCTCTCTCACATAACAGTTCAAAGTGGAGATTCCTGATGGGTGGACATCTTTCCTCCAAACGGTAATTCAGGGACCAGATTCCTTCCACGTGTGGCTCCATAATCCCTTCGTGCCTCTTGTCATCTGTATCTAGCAGGTCAGAGGAGCAGGAGAATAGGGAGAGGGCTCAATTGTTCCTTAAAAACTGTAACCTGCGCATGGCATGCATCGCTCCTGCTCACATCCCATTGGCTGGAACTCAGTCACGTGGACACTGACTGCAAAGGATGAGGGGAAACGTGGCTCAACGGGTGCCCAGCAAAAAGAGGATATGGGATTTTGGCGAATGGCTAGCCGTCTCTGCCACAGGTGACTTTGACAATAGGCAGGGCTTTGTGCTGGACACAGAGAGGATTTGAGTGGTCAGCATTCCTATAACCAGGTTGTCTTGACGAGGGGGTCAGGCTGTCCCTGGTCTCCCTACCCTGACAGTTCATCGGCAAACAAAGCTAAGACTTCGCAAAGGAGTCGGGGCTAATATGGCTCCTCCATGGCTTCTGGAAGCTGGAGGCTGTGGGTGGGATAAATGGGACTTTTGTATTTAATTTTATTGTTTTTTGAGGGATCATCTTTCCTTTTTATTTTCTTTTAAGATTTTAAATGTATTTTTATATACTTTATTTCATTCAGTCTTCACAGTGGTCCCATTTTGCAGATTAGGAGTCTGAGATCTAGCAACATCAGGTGACTGGTCTAAGATCACCCCAACTAATTGGAGCCAGAGCCAGGACTACACTCACGTCCCTTGAAGCTCTTTCTGTCAGGACACATGGCCTCACTTCTCCTCTTCCTGGGGAACGTCAGCTACCACTTTGCACATGATCATTCTGGAACCAGTCATCAAAGCACCACAGGTGCAAATTTTCACATTGTGAAGCATCAAAAACACCAAGGTTCAGGATATAAAACCGTTCATGAGGTAGTGGCCCAGTGATTCACATTGCAAGTGATAGTGTAGCAAATATTTGAAGTACAGAACAAATGAATTATGGTGTCAGCAGCAACACTAATAGAAGCCAGCAGCAGTGTGTGGGCCCTGGTGCCTGGGGGAAATCTCAGAGTCACGAGGTGCGGAGGGCTCTGGGAAGCACCAAGTCTTGTCCCCATTCTCCAAGGAAGACCAGTGTGTGTTGATATCGACCCCCTTGGAAGATCTCCTATCTCTAAATGTCTTAGTGAAAGGTGAGTCCACAAAGCCAGGGTGGTCAGCCCTGGGGTCTTTCACACATCCAAGGTCATGACCTTTAAGCCAGATTCCGCAGCTTAAAGCAGGGCAGTGACTCTCTCCTGCCTGGTCCTCGAGAAGCCCCATGTCTGTGTTGCTTTGTCCTTGGCTGCAGCTGTGACCAGTGACCATGACGGAGGCTGTGACTGCTACATCCAAGGCAGTGTGGCCAACCGGATAGGTTCTGTGGAGGCCCAGACAGCCCTGAAGAAGCGGGAGCTGCACACCATCTGGGAGGAAGGCCTGGTGCTCCCTCTGGCGGAGGACGAGCTCCCCACAGCGACCCTGACATTGACCTTGAGGACCTGCGACCGCTTCTCCCGCCACAGTGTGGCTGGGGAGCTCCGCTTGGGCCTGGATGGGGTGTCGGTGCCTCTGGGGGTTGCTCAGTGGGATGAGCTGAAGACTTCAGTTAAGGTAGGGTTACCTCTCACCAGGAAAGGTAAAATGACCAAGCTTGGAGACCAAATAACCAGAACAAGCCACAGAGACCCCAATGCAGGTGTGTGTGTGTGTGTGTGTGTGTGTGTGTGTGTAAGGAAGGTTGGAGTCTGAACAGAGTGCAGGGCTGGAAGAGATCCATAACCCAAGATTTGGGACTCTTGGTGTCTAGTTTTGCTTCTACCTTGCCATGCAAAGACCTTTCCTGCCATCATGGAAGACATGTTATGAGTGTATTAGCTCTGGTGTTGACAGTATTATCCCTACTTAAATTCGTTTCTATTCCCTGTGTACCTACTATGTGCCAGACACTGCAGGGGAGATGAGCACCCGATAACGCTGTGGCTCCCCCATTTACAGTGAAGGGGACCGAGGCTTAGAGTAGTTCAGTCATCCATGCAAGGTCTCCCATCTGGGACATGGCAAGCTCGGCCTTGAGGCTACGTTGCTCTGGCTGTAAGTCCTGTGTCGTCCCCATGCCATGTAGGTGCCTGACAGCGTGTGAGGTGCCATCAGCAGGCGCCTTTCCTGATGGATGTGGCAGGCGCGGGGAGTATACATTCACTCCCCACCTGCTCCCGTTTTTGCTATGATCTCTTTCTTGTCTTATTTTTCTCTCTTTCCAAGGCTCAGAAAATTGATAAAAATGGACAGTTACTCTCAGCTGGAAATAGGCTGTTCCAAAGCACACTCTCTAAATAGTGTGTGATTTAGGATTTGTGTGGAATCCCAGCCGGGGGCCCTGCACAGAGGAACCAACGCTTTGGTTTATTCGTCTGGTAAACCATCTTTCTCTGGAGGTGGAGGGGCTCCCTTAGGGTTCTGGAGACTTTAGTGCCACCCCCAAAAGGGCGGAACTCCAGCCTATCTAGGCAGAAGTCTCAGGCACCTAATCCACTTCTAACTATTCCCCTAAAAGAGCAAAATCATTCTTTCATTCCACAAATACCTTGCCCAGTTTCCACCGTGCCAGGAGCTGGGGATGTTGCAGTAGTTAAGACAAAGCCTGGCCCTTATGGCTCATCCATTCTAGTAATCACCATACTTGTAGTTGTCTCTGTTGCACAAATACACTCTCACTTCCACTTGGACTGCTGGCTTGCTTTCCACGAATGTGAGCAATCTCAGAGGGCAGCCTGGAGTCAGTCAGAGGAGGTGACACTCTCAGTGCATGTGGCAGGACAGAGGCCTGAGGCCAGGCTAGGGAGCCCCTGGCTCCAGCTGGAGGATGTGTGCTGATGTGAGCAAGGCGGGTAGAGCTTTCAGTCACTGCGGCCCAGATGTGTTTCTTCTCTAGGCCAGAATGAGTTAACAAAGGTGCCAGCAGCGGTGCCCCAGTTCTCACCGGAAGACACTCAGCTGAAAGTGGCATGTGCGTCACCGGAGGCCATAGAGCAATTCACTCCAAAGGCAGCTTGAATGATTCATTGACAGCTCAAGAGAAAGATGGAGGCGGGCAGGAAAAGCCATGAAAGGATGGAGAATGAAAGAGGGTTGTAGGCCTACCTCGCTTTATTGTCTAACTTTATTGAGCTCCATGGATGTTGCATATTTTTACAATTGGACGGCAAGATCCTCCACCTGCAAAAAGATTGTGACTCATTTATTATGATACTCACTTTATCGCGGTGGTCTGGACTGAACCCACAATAGCTCTGAGGTTTGCCTGTATTTTTTTCAGCAGATACTTGAAGCAACAGGGCTGAGGGGCAGATGCTGTTAAACCCTCTGACTGTGGTGCAGCTGGCTGGGTTTGTCTGGGGCTCTTGCCCCCTCCCCGCTGCAAAGGTGATGAGCCCTTCACAGGCTGGCAAGTCCAGGCTCCTCTCACCTGGGCAGGGGGGAGTTGAGTGCTCAAGCCTGGTCACCCAGTGGCTACGTCCCAGGCCAACCATGGACCTCCAGTCAGTTCCCTTAAATCAGCAGAGTAGTGCCTATTCCAACTCTGCTGCCACCCCTCTGGATACCTGGACGCCTCCCAGGGCCTCAGTTCCTTCGCTGTGAAATGAGAAATCTATCCGCTGAGGACTCTGGAGAGCCACAGGTTTAGAACTTGGGCTTTGCTGTCAGACCAGACCTCCATTCAGGGCTTAGCTTTGCTACTTTCTGGCCGCGTGACCTTGCCCAGTGACGTGCCCTCTCTGAGCATCAGGGTTTTATGCTGAAAATGGGAATAAGATCAGTGTCGCTCTTAGGGTTGTTGTCAAGATAAAATGAGATGCCTCACCATTCTTTCTCATAAATATTTACAGTGTTTCAACTGTGTGCTGAAATATTTACAGTGTTTCAACTGGTGCTAGGTTGGCTTTGTGGAGCTTACAGCCTAGCGGGATAGATAATATAATTACATCTGGCACATAGTAAGTGTTTAATTAATGTTAGCTGCTATTATTCACGCCATTACCAAAGTCCCAGCAGCTCCCAAATCATTTCATCTTATGACTAGTCGCCTTGGCTAGTTGAATCAATAGGGTCATGCTGAAGAAATTTTTCCTGGATGAAATATGTGACTCAGGCAGAGGACTGGCCAGGTCCTTCATCCAGGCTCACTTCCAAAGCTTAGACTGGCCCTTATTCACCCAGAAACAATGTTCCCACTTAATAATCACAAGAAGTAGTCATTGTCCTTCCTTAATAACCGATGGTGATAAAGCAAACAATTACACAGTGCTTAGTGTGTCAGGCACTGTTCTAAGCTGTTACATATTAATTCATTTAACTTTTACACCACCATTGCTTGGAGATGTTATTATTCCAATTTTGCAGATGAGGAAATGGGAGTTTGGGAAAGTCAGATAACTTGCCCGAGGTCACACAGCTAGTAAATGGTAGGATTGGAACTCAGACCTGGAGAGTCTGGTTTTAGAGTCTATATTCTTAGCACCACCTTTGGACTATGACAGATGTCTGCCTCCTGTGGGGGCTCTTTTGGTCGTTTTTGTCTCTCAATGGATTTCTTGAAATGCCAAACAATTTCTTTTTGGAATTTCAATGGAGACACTCTGTAAAGCTGCAGATGGGGACAGAGCATGTTGGTTGCTTTGCAGAGGCCTCCGCACCTCCTGCCAAGAGCAATTATTGCCAGTGGTCTCTGGTGCATTACCTAACATCATATGCCCAGCTTTCTGTTGACATAGTTGGCCATTCTGTTGACCGAGCAAGGCCCTGCTCAGCATTAGTACATGACATTATTGACTCTCTCGGCCCTGCAAGGGCTAGAAAAAATTATCTTTTCAGAGTGATGAATCAGAACTCCCCACTGCCCCAAGAACCCGACTGATCAATGCTGTGATTCTCTGTGTTCCTTAGGACCCTAGTGTTCCATAAAGATGCCCCAGGAGCTGGGGAGTGGGGGGGATGAAGGATGAGAGGGGGCCCTGGCCCTCTACCCCTGCCATATCCAGAGTGTCATCTCTTTGATCTGTTTTATATGTTATTTGAATATAAGATATTTGGAAAATCACATTTTGTCGCAAATGACACAATGTCTTATTGAAGCACATGCCACATATAATTCTTCTGTGCCCTCCAAAGGAGGAGGGTGGGTAAATGGTTTTTAGAACTCCTGTTGGATTCAAGTTCAATGTGATGGCAGCCTCAGCATTAGTCAGTGTGGCAGAGGCCACCCCTAAATGAAGCCCCGCTCCTGTATCTTCTCTTCTGTCTCAGGAAACTTCTGCAGGAAGCGGAGAGGTCCTTCTCTCCATCAGCTACCTCCCGGCTGCCAACCGCCTCCTGGTGGTGCTGATTAAGGCCAAGAACCTCCACTCTAACCAGTCCAAGGAGCTCCTGGGGAAGGGTGAGTGACGTGTGAGAGGAGAGAGCCAGGGGCCCTCTGGCCCCTGGGAATGTGTGCAGAGGGAAGTGGCACCTGGGAGCCAATGGGGTCAGGTGAGCAGGGAGATGGGACGTGAGTACATTTGTGGAGTCAGCCTCAGCTGTGTCCTCCACCCCAAGTTCACGAACCAATTTTTAAGGACACACTTACTTCTTTAAGTTCATATGTATTTACTCCTGGGCCAGTCACATCAGTCAGGGCCCAGGAATGAGCTCATACCTACCTGGGACTTCTAGCCTTGAAGATTCACTGTGACAGGAATCAGTCTTACCCATTGGTCATAGGAAGCCAAGAGTCAGACTGTAGCCATGGAGCGGAGTGTCTGAGCTGTAGAGGAGACTTGGCCCAGCCCTTGTCACCCAGGCCTGGCTGCACCCACCTTACGGTCAAGTGTCGAGAACCCCAGGGTCTCCTTCTCCCATCTCAGCTGGCCTCCGCTGTGTTCCCCACACCCACCCCAGTCTCTTCTCAGCCTTTGTCAACCTGCCACCCCCACACCAGCTGGGCGTGGGTGATGGCAGAAGGTATGTGGGTGCATGGGCTGAGGCAGCCTGCAGTTTAAGGCGTCTGTGGTCCATTTACCCAAATAAACATCTCTTCAATTTTCTGGAAGCCTTGGTCTGTCCTTCTGGACGTTTCAGCACAGGCCCCAAGTCTTGGAGACCAAACAGGCTCTCTTGTCAGAGCAGGAAAGCAGCACTGGTTAGCTGTATGATACCTGGACCCAGACCAAGTGCTCATAGCAGGATATAAATAAATGGGTATTTATAGCAGGATACAAATAAAGAATTGCCACTGCATTCAGAATCTTTGAGCAAAAGCTCTTGGGTGAGTGAAATCAGAAGAGATGGCCTTGCTGACAGATTCCCAAACCAAAGGTCAGAATTCAATGCTTTTTCCAGAATTCAATGCTTTTTCCTCATCCCCTCCAGACAATTCTTTGCCTCCTCTTCTTTTTTTATAGCTCCTGTCAGGACAATTACAGCACAACACTTTGTCTCTCAAATATCTGCTCAAATAAGAAACTAACCACGGGGCGGGGAGGGGGGGGGTGATAATTATAGCAATAAATACAGAGTAACAATTATTCTAACATTAGCTTTGGGAATGTTGACCAATGAAAAAGCACTCCAGGTCCTGAGCCTTGTGATGTACTTGAAAGCTCATCTGGTGACCCATTTTCCTAGAGGCAGGGTTTCCTAGGGGGTGGCTTTATTTGTGCAGTGCATGCGGGGGCCCAGGCAGCCTGCTCTCACCTTCCACGTGAAGTTGGGGTCCTCAAGTAAAACTTACAAAAGAACAGAGGTGGAGAATGCAACCAACCAGCAGGTGACCTACTATCTTAATAATAGACAAAAATGCTGGTATGAAGAACCAAGGGGATGAAGACATGGGGTAGCTTAGTTTTTCTGGTCTGAGTTTATAATCAACCTGCAGGATGTCGTAGCCATTGTCCTAGGCCTAGTTTGATGTAGGACATGAAGGCACTTGGAAAGGCTCGTGGCAAATGGTTCCCTGGCTGTATTCTAGCATAATCGTGGGCCACCCCATGACCAGACCTATAGCTTATGCCATTGTCTGCTTTCCATACTTGAGTGTAAGTTCCATGAAGCAGGAACTTTTGCTCATCATACACTGAACACTTAATAATTGTTGAACGAATACGTGGCCCATTGTGGGAGGAACCTCAATGCAGATCTTGAGCCAGAGACCCTATCTTTCCATCCCCAAGAGGAAGCATCATCCTAGGCCCCACACCACATCCCAGAAGCTAACTCTTGGCCCTTCTCTCCATCTCTCTTTCTCCTCTGTCCCACTCCAGATGTCTCTGTCAAGGTGACCTTAAAGCACCAGGCTCGGAAGCTGAAGAAGAAGCAGACAAAACGAGCCAAGCATAAGATCAACCCCGTGTGGAATGAGATGATCATGTTTGAGCTACCCGCTGACCTGCTGCGGGCCTCCAGCGTGGAGCTGGAGGTGCTGGGCCAGGAGGAGGAAGGGCAGAGCTGCATGCTGGGCCACTGCAGCCTGGGCCTGCATGCCTCGGGCTCCGAGCGCAGCCACTGGGAGGAGATGCTCAAAAACCCACGCCGGCAGATCGCCATGTGGCACCCGCTGCATCTGTAGCCAGCTGCCTGGTCCACCTCTCTTCTGGGGCACAGCTCCACCCCTCCAGCCTAGCTGTCTTCTGTGACCTCCTCCTTGGGCCCCATCCTCATTCTGACACCCAGAAGACAGCCACGTTTGCCAAGGCCAGGACCCTATTCTTCTCTCATCACACTCCCGTTCTAAAAAATAAGCAAGGCAGGGCAGTGTGTGGACATTTGGGTCACGCTGAGGAAGGCATTTTGCTCATCTGTGTCATTGAAGAGACACTTATCAAATACAGCCCTAGTGTAGGTTTTGCAGGTGGGGTCAGGCCAAGTGCAGGGAAAGCTGAATTTGGGGAATAACAGAGCAAAAAAAAAAAAAAAAAATGTGGCTTTTTAAAAATAAGCATTTAAAAAACGATAAAGGAAATACAGGTATCCTGGATCAACTCATAAAATTAGAGATTGTCAGGGTGGGGTGAAACCTTAGCCAGAATGAGATCAAGCTCTCGACCCGAGGCGATGACCCAGCAGTTCTCAGACCTTAGTGTGTGAAGAATCACCAGCAGATTCCCCAGGCCCACCCAGGGACCTTCCAAATCAGTGTTCCTGGCTGGACCCCGGGAACCCTCTTTTTAACAAGCACTCGGTGGTTTTGATGCAGAGGTTGGAGCACCGCATTCAGAGAAATCCGTTCCTACAATATTTCAGACAGGTTTTCGCAGTCCTTGTTGGGGCCCCAATACCTTGGTTCCAATGATGGACAGCTCAGCCATCTGTGTTGCGAAATTTGGGGACCTCTGTATTTATTTAATTATTTTAATTCTTAATATTTCATTTGTGCTTTTCGGATCCTGCTCTTGGATTGAATTTGTACTTTTTATTGAATAACTTTATTGTTTTATCTCAAAATCGGTTTATATTATACTTGGGGAGAACTTCCCTGACAACATAGAGGTGAGATCCCCTATTAGTCATTGGGCACTAGTTGTCATGCCTTCCAGCATCACCCAAGTGACCCTCTGAGACAGACCCACCCATTCTCAGCGTCCTAGCCACTTCCAGAGAAATTCCATTTGGGGAACGTGTTAATTAGTCTACTACATCTGGCTATGTGGAGGTGGAGAAGGAAGATAACTTTAAATAGGAAATAAAGATTTTGCAAATTCGCTTCCCCCTTCAGTTTTCAGGGCTTATCACTTTATAATCCGTAAATAATCAGCAACTACGTTCCAGATTCCTACCTTATTATTCTAAATAGCTGTCCGCATGATTAATTACATTATAAGCCTTGCCAAGTGGATATAATATTTGCCCATGAACCAGGAGTCCTGGGTTCTGTTGCTGGCCACCTGTAAAATAGGACTGATGACGTGGCAGCTCTATCTGTGGGAACGATGCGATAGACAAAATCGTGCTCAGACGGTATAGGCTAAAAACAAACTCTGAGGCCACTCGCAGATCATCTTTAAGCTTCAAGATGGCAGCTGACGATGCCTAGAAAGTGTCGCGACCCTTCCAGGCATTTCCAGAATCATGGATTCTGCATTTGAACGCCTCAATACTGACATCCAAACTCTGAGCCTTCTGATGTCACCCCAGTCCCCTGATCTAAAAGAAACTTCCTAAACAAGATAGATAAACCCTCAACAAGTCAAGTTATTCTTGGCCTCTCCCCAGGACTCTGAGCAGGGAGCTTATCACCTTTAGTCATTATTTTCCCTTTCTATATAGAAGTAGAAACGCATTAGAAATAAGTTCTACCCACCCTCTGAAGAAACAGAATAAATATCTGATTCTTCTTTAATGGGAAAGTCTTTCAGATAATTGGAAATCCTGATCACTAAGGTTGCCCACCTCCTGCCAAGGATTTTTCAGCAAAGCCTTTATTAGTGATTTCCTATATCATGTTTTTGAGACAGCCTCCCCTCCCCTACTGCTGGTCTCTCTTTCTTGGTTGGCATGATTAAAAGAGAACAAAACATTCCCTATGTAAGCTGGCTGGTACTCTCTTCTTGGTAACATCTGCTACTGCAATCTAGAAAACTCTGGATTCTAGACTTAAAATCAGGGAATGTGGTTCCACTTCCTTCTAAATCTACGCACCTGCCTACAGTCACACCAAAGGATGTTTGAGATGGATTGGGTGGTGTCTCCGATCCCAGAAATATCTACTCCACCTATGGTCATTCCACCATGAGGCATTCATTTCTTTGGATCGCCAAAGTTTAGTTTTCCAGAATCTCCAAACTAAAGGTTACCCCTGATAAGAGTCAAATGCCACCACAGAACATCTTAGCAGGCTTGTATGGAAATAAGATAGATTTTGCAGGGGTTTTTGTCTGTTGTGTTCACTGGTGTATTACAAGCACCTAGAATAAAGCTGGTTCATTGGCCCTCAATGAATTTTTGTTGAATGAATTAATGACTAAAGGATGGATAAGGGAGCAGACAGAAAAAGACACTGCAAATGGCATATAAATCAGAATGCTAGCTGATGTCTCAATGGTAAAGGAATCGGAAATCTGATGGCTTAGAAATTCATGACATTGAGAATTACCTTTCACCTAGTGACAATTCGTAGCTCTCCGCATAAATGTAATTAAAGGTAGAAAAGAATATAATCGCTGTGCTTTTCCACCCAAACTCCATCGTGGTGAATTTTATGTTACCCAGAGATATTAAATTGCCAAATCAAAAAACACCAGTAATCTTTGCATCATCTTACCTTGTACCAGATACATTTGCAATTTACTACCAAATTAGAGTACCTGAGTCTGTGTGAGTGCATCTGATCTTTTTGAAAGGAACACCTTGTACTTTGCCAGAGAGCGTCTTCTAAGAAGGGCATGAAGCTGAGGTGAAAATAAAGAGAGAAACCATGTAGACTAGACTGATGGCCACAAGATGATCTGCTTCTTTCATAGATACCGCAATGGGGATAAAGAATTGGGAGTCCACTCTCATTAATCTGTGACTCCACTTATTATGTGAAATCAATATATATTTGTTGAGTGCCTATTGATCAAGACCTTGCACGTGTCTGTCCATTTCAATTTGAGATATGACTCTTGGTGTGGGACGTGTGACAAACCACCCCAAATGATGCTATGTAAAGAGAGCCAGATGGAAGAACTGTTCTTCAAGGGCAATTCCTTTGGGATGTAAGGAGTCCCGGGTGGCAGGTGGCTGCAATCTAAGCCAAATCGAGGTGAGGACCAAGAAAAGAGTGATCTAGTCTTTGTGATTTGTTTCTGCCACCCATGTTTCCTGTTGTCAATGCTGTGTGTGTTTGTTTTGTAATTATGAACTGAAGCACAAGAAGACGCATGAGACATTGTAGTCATATGTCTGGTGTCACTCTTTGGAGCAAAAACCTTTCAGTGATAAATAAATAATTCCCAGCTGGGTTCACTGGTGTTTTTTTCTTTTCTTTTCACTTAATATTTTACACATATAAAATGCAGAAAAATAATTTGATAAACACTCATGAACCACCATCAAGTGTTATAAAACTGGACAAATACAGTTGAAGTCCCCTCGGCCCTTTACTCAGGAGACCACCATCCTGAATTTAGGATTTCTCGCCCTTCGCATTTTTTAACCCTTTACTACATGTGCATCAAAACTCTAAGTGCCATAGATATTTTTGTGCATTTTAAACTTTATGTAAATTGTAGTGTACTATCTTTGATCCATGTTAAAGTTTTGAGCTCTATTCATGCAGATATATGTAGCTCTAGATCATTTGTTTTTCACTGCTATATAATATTCCATTGTGTAGATATACCACAATCTCAACCTGTTGCTGATGTGTATTTAGATGGGTTTTTTTTTTTTGCTGTTGCTATAAACATTCTTGTGCATGTCTCCTTGTACACATGTGCAAGTTTCTCTACCACATCTATCTAGGAATGAGTAGAATGGCTGGATAATAGATTGCTCTGTGTGTGTGCACATGCACCTCAATGATCTTGCTTGAGTACTGAATCAAAGAGGCTACATATAAGTAGGGATGCGAACATTACTGGGGCTTTAAACCCATTCTTGAGAAGAAAAAGCAGGTAGAAACTAGAGACTCGTCTTTCTTTAATATTCCTAAAAGAAATACTCCCATCACTGGAAGAGTCAGTGATGCAGCCAGAGGAACCCCGAGATGGTGGGCAGGTACAAGGGGAATCCTGGAGTCCTGTCACCTAGGCCCTCCTGGTGGCCTCTGCAGCCTTGGTCTCTGGAAGAAGAGGACTGGGCAATACGCCAGAAGCAGGGCCTGAATTTTAGAGTCAGCATTGGTCACATGGAATTTAAAGCAAAGTGTTTAGAAAGGATAAATACATGCTCCATAAAACCAGCCATGAGATGTCTTCATTTTCCAAGTCTGTGCATATAATTCTTTATTTTGTATTTTAAACATATTTTAATGCTAACCAGGATTTTTATTTTTATACTAAAGTAGGAGAAGTGGGTCTTATTCCACATAGCCAAATATTATACAGACTTTCATGTGTAATAATGCATATGAAATGGCCCGCTGGAGCCCAAAACTAATATTTGAGAGTCTGGATTTATATAAAAGAGAGATGGGAGAGGAAAGAAGTATTCTTAATCACTTTATACAAGGCTTTCCACTGAACGGCCTTAAATAAACTCAGCTCCTGCACATAAAGTGGACTCAAATCTTGAGAACTGCGTGTAGGAGCTGAGACCCTATAACCATCTTAGCTTTGTTACTGGGCCACCTTCATTGCCCTGGGCAGGTCATTTGACTCTGGACCTCAGTTTCCACTTCTGTAAAATGAATTTGAATCAAGTGATCACTAAGGTCCCTTCTAGATTGAACAGATTTAACATTCTGTGGTTCTGTGATCTAGACTGGCAACAACATAGCTTTCACACATCTTTGGCCTCCAATCTCTTGTGTAAAACAAACTAAACTGACATCCATGTGAACTTGCTCTTCCCGCCCCATGCCTGGTGATACTCCCTGGCATCTTCTGACAGTGCTTCCTGACAGCCACCCACTCCTCCAGACAATATGCAATGTCACCTGAAGCTCTGAGTCAGTCTCTTCTCATTTCCTTAATTGCTAATGGAACCGGTGGTAATTTTCCACCCAAGAGTTTCTATATTTTTAGAGCCAATGGGAAGCACCACCATTTCTGGAGCTCGGAACACTAGCATCTGTTCCGTCTCCCTCCCAGGGCAGACGCCTGGCAAGGAAAGAGCCACAAGATGTGGCTGTGAACGGATTTCGGGGTCGGGCACTTTCTTGGGGCAGGTGCTGAAGAACTGCCCCAGCGCTCCCCTCCTTCTCCTGCAGGTGAGCCAGCACAGATGGTCCCTGGCAGGAACCTCAGCAGCTTCCCCAAGCCAGAGATGGAGGCAGGAACTTACCTGGGAGGAGGTGGGAGGAAGCCAGTCTTGGGGCCGGAAGCCAGACATTGGAATGGAAACGGGTCTAGTGGTGGCCAATGTGTGCTCGGGGCCTTATTGCAGCTCGTCCTCAGCTGGGTGTGGTCTCCTCTCAACGCAGCCCGAGTTGGAGCATGGTTTCCCTTCCCCACTTCCCCATACTCTTTCTTGGTGTTTCAGGGCAGCCCGTTGGCAAGGGAGTGATTGCAGAAATCCTGTTTCAGAAACCCAGGGATACAAACCAAAGACAGGCAAGGAGAAACCCATTTTTCCAGCCAAATACAAACCAACAAACCAACAGAACCTCTATGCTGTCCCTTTTCCTTCAAGAGCCAGGTGAGAGGAGTTGTTGAAGCAGAAGTCGCATGAGGATCTCTCTCTAGGCTGAAAAGGAAAAAGTGATCTCCATTCAGGCAGAGGCGTCCATGCCAGCTGTCAGAATAGGTGTTAGTTGTTCTACGTTAAAAGTCACAGGCAACCCTTCACTCAGGGTAGCCCCAGGAGTTCTGGATGAAAGAAGAAAACCCCATCACTGTCTAGCATCTACTTCATCCTGATCTAAGAGGTAACAATGACAATGATAATGATGAGAAATAGCATGTAAGAACCGCTGCTCTGTACTCAGCACTGAAGACAGACTTAGATAAGTGGCTTGTCCATGATCTCTGAGCCTGTAAGAGGCAGAGGGGGCGTTTCAATCTGGTACAACTCTAACCCTAAAGTCCAGGCTCTGACGTACAGCCAAGGGTCCTAACAGATGCAAAGGCAATAGCTTTAAAATGCTATCTGGAACAAGTGACTGAGAACCACTAAGCTGAAAGAAGCTGGAAAAGTTCTCTTACCTAGAGGAATTAGGGGACACCTGGCTTGGGGGGACATTATCCAAGGGACAAGAGGAAGTTGGAGGGAAGGAGAACTGAAGAAAGCACCTCAGGGATAACCTCTAGCTTTGTACGGAGAAAGGGCAAGGTCAAGGCCAGATGTAGCCAGAGGTCAGATGCAGGGTCATTTTGATCAAATAGGAAACCAGGACATTTGCTGCCAACAACACAGCATTGCTGGGATTGCACTTTTATCAGATGCTGCTTCAAGTCGTTCGTCCCTTCATCCCTTCGATAAACACTGTGTATTAATAGGAACTGCACATAGTGGTATTAAAAATTGTCCATTTTTCCCTGTGGGCACAACAACTTAGAGAGTTAAGACCGGATATAGAATAACTGCCCCCCTCCCCCAACACACACGTGATATACAGTTGCAAACTGAGATAAGCGTTATGAGGGAAATATCAGGAGATGCGATGAACAGTACCCTGAGGGCGGCTGTTTAGAGAGGGTGGTCAGGAGAGACCTCTCTGAAGATACTTTAGACGACGCCTAAAAGATGAGAAGAACTCAACCATGCAACCATCCCAGGGAACTATGGCAAGCAGAGACCCCAGGGGACTGGAAGGTCCTGAGGTAGAAAAGAGCTCGGTGAGCTTGAGGAACAGAGAGGAGCCAGCATGGCTGCAGCTCCGTGCAGAGGAGGACACAGACGAGGCCGGAGGGTAGGCAGGGGCTGGATCGCGCAGCGCTTAGGGTCACGATCAAGACTTTGGAGTGAACTCTAAAGACAATAAGAAACCACTGGAGGGTTTTAAGCAGAGAGAGTGCCATGACCAGATCTGTGTCTTCAAAAGACCGCTCTAGAAATTGTCGCATAGCAGCCCTTCAGGTCTTCGGGCAGCAAGCCGGTCTGCTGAGTCTTCTCTCCGAGGTGGACGCAACTTGCTCTTTGAAACTTGGAGAGGGAAGCAGGAGAGCAGCTGAGGAGAAGAGAGAGGGGAGCGGACTAGACCTCTTCTCCCTAGCACATTCTCCAAACCCTGTTTTGGGGAGACCGACCTCCCCGCGTGCAGATGAAAGTGCCAAGTCACTTTCCTTTCTTTGCTTCTTGGTGCTGGAATTATCATCAGATCTCAGACAGGGCTGCTGAAAGGCCAGCAGTGGGGCGTGGCTGACCCTGATTCACCTGGGTTGGTTAGACATGGACAGCTGTGACCCCATGATCCTTCCTCCCCTACTCCCCGTCCCCTGGGAAAAGAAGAAAATCAGAACATTCCATGGAGACTAAGGGGTGACTTTCACGACAGGAAGCCTCTTAGTGGCCGAGGGGGCTTCTGGGGCCTGAGAGGGAGATGACAGCAAGAACACAGAGGCTAAAGGAAGGGAGGAGAAAAGGCCACTGAGAGGAAGCCGGCCCCGGGGGGAGCGGCCACTGGGAGCAGGAGGGCTTAGCATCTGGGAGGAAAAAATAAAAACGCTTATCTATATCTTCATCGAATTTGCACCCACCTTCTTTCTAAAACAATTTGGGCAAAACATCACTTGTCACCCACCCTATACCGGCACCATTAGCAAACAATTGGGGAAAGACCCCTCCTCAGCGACCCAGCCTGCAAGCGGAGAATCATGAGCAGCAGTGGAGGGAGAATTAGAAACCTTTTATCTACAGTAGCTCTGTGTGCTTTCTCCAAGAGATCCTTGTGGGATAAACACATTCGGAGAGAGAGGCAGATTTATTTGTAATGGTTTGGGCTATACCTCCTTTGGCCTGACCGACAGGTGAGGTATGTAAGTTACCTGTCGGAAGTGGACTTGAAGTGAGAGCAGCAGGAAGGGGCTGACGGCCTCTTTTAGTTCCTTCCAACCTGGCAACAGGCAGACTCCTAACCTGACATCGAAGCCTTTTGGATGGAACCCATCTGAATTGCCCTGAGTACAGGCCTGGGATAGAGGCAAGAAGGCAGAGATTCAACCGTGGTGAGTAAATTTAAATGCTTTTATTAACAATCTTCTTACATTACAAGGATAATATGACAAAAGGAAAGGTTCTGCGTACATATTATGATAAACCAACATAGCTCTATTGGTATCCAGTGTTCTAGGTCCCGTCACACAGGTACTATAAAGCGTAGTCTGCAAAATAATGAGTTTTTTTTTTCTTTTTTAAGAAAGAAAGTATTAACATATTAATATGTATGTGATAACAGACTCCTAGGTATTTCCCCCCACCCCCACTTAATTTTTCCTTTGTGATCAATGAAACGGTTTTTTTGTGGGGGTGGAGAGAAGGAGAGAGACAGGGGCTGCAAAAGACTGAATCAGACTGCTGGCTCTTCTGGAGAGACAGAAGTGAAGACTGAGGGGCGTGGTGTCGAGGGCAGCCTGGCCTTTGTCTTTTTGTGAGCAGTACTGTAACCAGCTGTCTTTTGGACGGAGGGCCCGGTGCTCTCGATGCCCCGTGGCTGCGCTCTCTCTGAGGTACAGTGCATTGTGGGATTGCTACCCAGGGGTGCCCATCCCTTGGCCGTGGGTCTGATCCACCGCAGCGGGAGGAAGGCTCGGGCTGGGCCTGGTCTCTTTCGAGCCAGGCCCTGGAGGGTGTTCCGAGACCCAGTTGGCAGCTAGCTGTGGCTCAAGGAGACCCAGGCAGACATGGAAGGAAGAGGAGGTGGGCATTGGCAGAACAGACCCACTCTGGACGGTAGGTACAGGGGCGGGTCTGCTGGAGACTGAGGTCCGTTGGTAGGATTGTGGGGAAGAGCGCACAGGGGGTCAGCGGAGGCTGGGGATGAGAGATAAGTGCCTTTGGAGAGCCGAAAGGCAGAGGCTGGTCCAGAGAACAGAGGACAAACCTGCCCTGTCTCCCTTCATCTGCAGCCCCACCAGACCCCCTCCCTTGCCTCCAGGGGAAAGAAACTACTGAGAGAAACCTAGAAGCGAAATGGGCTTCTGATCCTGTCAGGGCTGCACAAGCCCTCCGTTGTGCTGCCAGCTGCGCCAGTGCCCCCTCAGGCCCCAGACATCCCCGCCAGCTGGGGACGATAGCAGGTACAAGCTGAGGAGGGCGCCGTGCCCGACGGAAGAGGATGAGCTTGGGGCATCCGGCTCAGCCTCTGCCTCGAGTCACAGAATCAGAACAGTGTATGTGAACTAAACCTGCCAGTGGCGGTGGGGTGAGGGGTCAATAGGCAGGAGAGGAAAGAGGGTTGTCCTGAGTACACAGCAGACGCGCAGCTGTCCAGCAGGAGCAGCTGTGCAAAGTGGGCTGGGCCAAAGCCCTGCTTCTGAACTTGAATTGCTACTGAATTTATGAGTGTGTGGATGTGTCTCTTCCACCCTTTTCCGTTAGCTGATGCCCCCTCCCCTGGCCAGAAAGCCTCTGGATGGTGGGCAGCTCTTGGCTGGCAATGCTCACGCTGCCCACTTCGCTTCTCCAGTGTCTGGCAGACAGTGGTGGAGTGGGTGACTGTACTTCAGAGGTTTGGCCTCTAGGGGGTAGTAGAAGCTTATGAATGGGGAGGGGCAGCATCTTTCCTGGACCACTCTTGGTCCAATTTGCACCTTTCCTATGGCCACCAATGCTGCTCATTCCTGGGGTGGAGGGTACTGGGGGTAAATTGTGCAGTGGTCCCTACACCAGGGGTCAGTGACCACGTCCTACAGCCAAGCAGCAGTGACCACCTAAGCATAGGCTTGCAGGAGGATGTAGGGGGGACTTCAGCTGGAGCTCAGGGAGTGAGTATCTCCTTCCAACCTCAGACCAAGCCTGAGGTAAAGGAGAGAAAGTGCACGGAGAGGGCCAGGACCCAGTTACTCCTCTCTCCAACACTCCGGGTAGGAGGCCCCATTCCCAACAAATCCTGCCTGCTTAGCTCCCTCATCGCCCCCTGCAAAGGCTCTGCCTCCTCCCACTTTGCACGACACAGGCTTTCCCGCTGCTCTCCCAGCTCTCTATAGACTCTATTTTTATATCTATTTAAAACATAGAAATGTATAAATATATAGGATATTATCTATAGATATATAGATGTGATTCAATCTCTTACTCTGTGTGTATACGTACTGTATATGTCCATATATACAATATATATGCTGTAGCATTTGTATTATACACTGCACATACCCCTGCTTCCATGCCCTCTCCTAGGGAGACTGGATTGCATAGGTATTTCCGGGGCATACCACTTGAAGGGATTGGGGTGGGGGGGAGAGCCACATGGAAGAGAAGGGCCGTACCATTTTCCTCCCCAAAGGGCACTTTTTCTCCCTCTGGCTAACACACAGAGATCACCTCAAAGGCTCCTTAAAATATCACAGCTCCACCCACTCGGCTGAAGCGCCCACAAGGGGAGGGCAGCTAGGGGCCTTCCTACAAGCAGAAACATGGCCCTGTGTGTCTCTTGACATAATCTTCCCTCCTCAAGACCGGATTAGAACCTAAGACCCAGCACCAGCCCCACGAATCCCATGCCTGGAATGGGACTGTCCCAAGCTCACCTGCCCTCTGAACACACCATTCTCATCTAAGGAGGCCTGGCCCCCCTGCCTCCGCTGTCCCAAGCTGGCCTGGCTGGGCCTGCCACTTGAAGCGGGGGAAGGGATGTGAGGTCCAGTGGGACTAGAGCCATTCTGCCCAAACTGGGTTTCAGCACCAAGAAAACACACAAATTCTACTCGGAAATCAACCCAGACCATAAGCCAAAACCAACTCTATGTTCCTACAGGGGGTGGGAGGAAAAATGAAGAGAGAATCTAGAAGTCCTATTTCAACCCCCAGGCCACATCCTGGACCCCGCGATGTTCCAGGTGACTAGCCCTGCAGCCCAGGCTGGGCCAAGTTTGGGGTCCATTTCAGTCTCTCCACGATCATTTTCAGCATTCTACATACTTTTTCCCATTGCTCCTTCTTGGTAACACTTCCAAACAAATGGAAACCATTTAAGCATCACCTTAAACATGACCTTAAATAATTACAAGGTCCTTCCTCCAAATTAAAGGGTCAACATAAGCAAGCCAAGGAGAGGGGACTCAGCAAGATAACCCAACGTGAAAACATGGGGGACTGGGGCCAAGACCCCCAACTACCCTGGATTCAGGGCCTAGCACTGACCTGGGCCTTCCAGGGATCCTGGAGCTGGAGCCTGTTCTCACTCTCAAGTGAGCATGAGGCAAGAAGGACCCGCCCAGCACTACAGAAAGTTGTCGGCAGTCAAAAAAAAAAAAAAAAATCATATTCAGCCAGGCAGTCAACACTTGGGGATTCTGACACAGCAAGAGCTGCAGACAGGGCTGGGCTGTCCTCAGGTTTCACAGATATTAGACGGCAGTGGGTCTTTTTTCTCCACTGAGGAGAAGCAGACCATTTTAATCACAAGGGCTCCTGGTTCCCAGGCTCTGCAGTGCATCTGCTTGGCACAATTGGCCACAAACCTAATCTCATTTCCCACCCCCTCTGGAAGCTAAAGAAAGTCACTAATCAGCCACCCCAATTAGAACAAGTCTTAACTCTAGAGACACAAACATTTTATTCTAAGCCAATGGTTGTCATTCCTAAGCCGGGGGCTGAGTTAAAAGGCTCTGTCTTGTCTGAAGCCACCACATTTGAGATGCAAGTACTGCCCAGCCACAGTTTTTTATACCCATCAAAGGGAGGTTAGGCCAGCCAAGCATGTAGTTCCCTGGGCTAGACCTGAGGGTCCCATCACCCCGAGTCCTTTTCAAGGAAGCAGAGAGTGGGAAACGCCTGTGAGAGAAATCACAGGTAATCGCATGCAGCATTCACGGGACAGAAGCTCTGAGCCTCCTGGGGGCATCTAGGCTGAGAAAAGCTCCTGTGTAAACTGCAGTGGTGTGTCACCCTGATTATTCCCTGGTTACCATCATCCCAAGGCAAAGTGGCCTTCAGAGTGTCTGACCGGCCCAGGCCTGGCTGAATTCAGCAGAGGTCATGAACACCCAGAGTTCGAGAGGCGTCCCGCCAAACTTCAAGACCCTCCAGAGCTCATCCTCTTTGTTCTGGACCCTAGTTGGGCAGGTGGCCACCTGTAGCCACACGCTGCTAGCAGCAGCACATGCTTCTAACCCAGAGTCAGGTCACTGGCTCCCAGCTCTCTCAGAAGACACAGGGTTGACACTGGCATTGGCCCAAAGGATCGTTTTTCCCTCTGGATAAAAACTGAGTGAGCTAAGTTTGGCCATGGCCTCTTGAGAGGACACATTCACAGGCCAGACCAGATGCTTGAGCAGATACTAATGAGCCTCTCTTCCCGGTTTGCAAAAGTGAGTGGTCTAGGGGGATGACTCTCTGCAGAGGGTCCCCCAAGTAGTGGGTGTGGAGGAGCGGGGGTGAGGGGAAGAGGAGGTATAAGGCATCTGTTGGCTAGAAGAAAGGATCCCAACCCGCTGTTGTTGTCCCCACTGAGGCCCACCTTGCCAGCCACCTCTGCCTTCAGCCCATCTTAGTCTGTGCGTGTGGTGGAGGGGAAGCTGGGGAGGAAAAGATGGAACCTTGTGCTTTGCAACAGCATCCCAACTGACCAGTTACTGACCCTAATGGGACAGGCGGGGTCAGGGGAGGAGACGTCAGCTTAAAGTGAGGAAGTGGAATGAGGCTGGGAATTTCAAAGCATCAGAAAGAGCTTTGGGTCTTTCCTTGCTAGTTCTTGCTAACTCTCTCCTTGTTTAGAGGAGGGTGGGGAAGTAAGTGCCGCTGGGGAAGGGGGTGGGGGTGGAGGGAATGTCACCAGGCAGGGGTGCATTGATTTGTTGAAGAAGGCAGCATATGAGGCCTGGCAGTGGGACAGTCAGAGAAAACCAGTTTTTTGTTGTTATTGTTGTTGTTTTGTTTTTTAACATGCTACATCACTGTTGAAAACAAACAAAAAAAGTTTCAAAAATAATATATAATATATATATATATAATATATTTATATAATGAAAAGCTATCGACTAGCAGCAATGATTCTAAAGTTATCTTAGCACCAAGACCATGGGG
>NW_006433024.1:18418858-18458767 GCF_000325575.1 Pteropus alecto | reverse complement strand
ATATTTATATAATGAAAAGCTATCGACTAGCAGCAATGATTCTAAAGTTATCTTAGCACCAAGACCATGGGGGTGGGGGAAGGGGTCTGTGGGGGGTGAAGGGGCTGGCAGGACAGGAAGGGGAGTGACATGTTCAGTGTTGATGACGTTTCCACTATGGTTCTCCACGGTGGCATGAGGCCTCGGATATAAGATAAACCAAGAAGGAAGGAAGCCACCACAGTTTGATAATGTCTGAGCCAAGCAGGTTGGGGACACTGGGGCCTTGCCTGTGGCCCAATCACATCATTCTTTGCCCACCCTCTGCCAGCTGAGAGGGGTGGCTCCCTAACCGACCACGGACAGCGCGGCTCTTCCTCCCTCCCCCACATGTGACCTGCACCCACGCTGCAGGATCTCCGCCTATCAAATATGCATAAACCAGGTATGGAAACACGAACAGAAGTTTTTAACAGCTCACGCACATATTTTTAAAAACTCCCTTGCGAGGTATACTGGTAGTTAAATGAACAAAAGAGCATTGATCCGACTCCTGTAGCTTAAACCACTACTTGCCCCAGGGAGTAGGCAAGTGGCTATTTCTAAAGCTTATATCGCGGTCCTGTGTGTGTGTGTGTGTGTGTGTGTGTGTGTGTGTGCGTGCGTGCGTGTGTGTGTGTGTGTGTGTGTGTAGGCTGATGCCTCGAGAGTCCTAGTTTATCCTTTGTTTATTCCTTTCTTTTAGGACATCTCTACCCTGTTCAAAAAAGGAAGCATTCACAGGCATTGATGCATCACCAGTTTCCCACACCTTCCTGCCAGCCTGCAGGGCTGATTATCAGCCTGTTGCAGATGAAGGACTGAATGTCTAGAGACTCTCATTTGAGTTCCACATAATCCAGGGCACAACTTGCATTGATATCTCCTGCCACTGAACTATGGCAGGCGTTTCTTGATTATTAAAGGGAAAAAAATACCCCCCAACACCTTATATGATTATAAAGACAGAGTATAAATAATTCCTGTAAATCAAATATGTATTTTTCATTTTACTTGCTTTTAGCCCCAAATCACTGCCCTTTGGGGTCTGTATTTCTTGGCTCTTCATTTTTCCAACAGCCCTGGATCTGAATAGAATTAGATTATGTGATCTCACACCATGGAAAGACAGGAATGCAAAAAGCTCACCCCTTCTCCGTTTCCTAGAATTTCAAGCTCGGTTGTCAGGCGATTTTGCCTTCAGTATAACAGGTAAATATCTTTAGGATCCAGGGGTTTGGAAGGGGTGAATCAACAACCCAAAGACAGGAGAGACGACAGAGGTGGGGAGTAATGGTTGTCACAGTTTGACTGACACGTATGTTTCTAAGACAGTGAAGGAATGTTTGTGAGGAAATGAATAAAAATCCCTCAAGCTAAAGTCAGGCGAGAGAGAAAGTCAAACAGCCTGATCCAGATATACACGCCACCCTATCCAAAACCAGAGATCGGATTCAGCTGGACCAGCATGTCAACGAAGCGGCGGAGAAACCCCCATCATAAAACCAAACAAGAAAAGGAAAGGCAAGAACCCAAACCCCAACCCAAGCCCCTCAACCCCCAAACAAAAACATGAACAAAATGAGCTACCTAAAGGTGATGACAGAGACCCGTCATTTTAGCTTATGCTGTTGGTTGACCATTAGGTGGGAACACGTGTGGTCCCAGCACATGCTTCTGTGAATGAAAATGAGTTGCCAAGTATGTTGCAGCTGCCAAATTTTGTAGACAAGAGTCAGTTTCTGACATTATTCCTTTCTGAAAGCTCCCAGTAGCTTCTGGTGGATGTGTCACCTTGGTTTTTAAAAATTTTCAGTGTGGGTTTTTATATATATAATATAATATATTTATATAATATATCAAAGCTTATGAGTATAGATTAAAAAAATATTCAACAGCTTAGTGAATTCTGTGACGCCTGCTCCCTAAATGTCTGGGTAAAACTCTGCCCCGTGGTCCACGGTCTGCAGCAGTGGTTTCTGCTCCAGCGCAGACATCCTGCTGAGGACCTCGGCGGACAGTGAGTAACTATTGCCAGACTTCTCCTCAAACCAGCTGTCCAGGGCTCGCTTGGCATCGAAGTTGGCAATGGGCGGGCCATTCACCGCGATTGTCAGCAGGTCACTGAGCTGCTCCAGGGTCAGACGGGAGCGGTGGTTTTTGCGAACTCGCTGCAGGGCACTGCGGCCCTTCTCACAGCAAGCGGTGGAAGTGGGGAGGACCTTGAGGACCTGGATGATCTTGTTCAAGAGCGGAAACCTCTGTTTGTACTTGCAAATGTGGCCGATCAGGTCTTTGAAGCCATTTTTGGTATAGTAATCAGCCTTGAGTTCTCGCCACTCCATCAATAGACTCCCCCGGGGGTCCAGCCCTTCCCTACAGACATCCCGGGAAAAAGTCGGGATGGCCTCCAGGTGATCAAATATCTGAACCATATCCTCCTTGCCGTAGCTCATGAGCTCCTCGCTGTTCCGGGGCCAGGTGGCCAGGTCGAACACCTGGCAGGCCTTCACGAAGATCCGGCTGCGGGAATCGAACCTCTGAGCCAGGATCACTTGGGTCTTCTGGCAGATCTTCTCCCTGATGGACTGGAACTTGGCTTCGGCCACCCGGAGGTTCTTCATCGCGATCCCATTGAAGCTCTCGCGGAAGTTCTCCTCGAACTCCTGCAGGTATTCCCCTGGGGAATCGGCCAGTCGGCTGATCTCCTGGATGGCCTCCTCAATCTTGTCATCCACTTGGGACACCAGGAGGTACTCGCCCTGGAAGATGTAGGCCAGGCGTGAAAGCACAGCGGTCACGTCCAGAAGGAAGTAGATGAGCTTGACAGACTGGTAGTCCATGAGGAACTGCAGCAGGGCCAGTGCGATGGCCGAGGCGTCTGCCCGTTGGGTCTGGCTGCTGACATCCTTGAGGTGGGCCACCACCTCCAGGTAGTCCTTGATGAGGGCATTGAGAACATTCTGCTCACCGATGATCCACCTCACGGCCCGGATGTCCCCCAGGAACTCCGTCTCCTCACAGAGGGTGGAGGCCGTGGACCGCAGCTCACACATGAGGCGCGGCGAGTACCGGTAGAAACTCAGCAGCTGCTTCAGATTGTTCTCCAGCTCCTCCAGGCAGGGGAGCTCCTTCCCACTGATGGCATCCAGGATTTCCAGGTGGGGCCGGTGCACCATGAAAGGGAGGCACAGCAGCCAGGGCAGCGTCTTGCGGATGGTCATGAACATGCTGGCGCGCAGGCTGGCTGTGACGTTGGCCCCATCGATGCCCAAGCCAACAGTTGGCTTCTCATCCTGCAACCGGATGCCCAGGGCAGAAAAGGCTCGATCAAGAGCCTGGAGATAGCTCTCTGTGCTAGAGAACCCCAGTTCCTGCAGGGATAAGAACTCCGTGGCCGGGGGCCCATCACTGCTGGTGTATTGGACATAGACAGCCACTGTGTCAGCCAGCAGGTCATCACTCTGCCCATCCAGGATGATGCTGAGGCAAGGTGACTGGCGGATGCGCTCCACCAGGTCTTCCCGCAGTGCCCGGGCGATATGATGAATGAGGATCTGGCAGTCTCCCTCGTTCATGTACTGGTCCACCACCTTGAGCTCACACTTCCTCAGCAGCTCAGCCAGGGGCCGGAAGTCCAGGTAGGGCCTGCCCTCGAGGGCCAGGTGGTAAGCAGTGTTGAAGAGCAGGGTCATGTTGCGACACATCTCCTCTGTCTTCTCGGGGTGCATGCGGAGCTTGTACAGCTGCAGGCACTTCTTGTGCAGGTTGCTCTGGCTGTGCAGTTTGATGGTGTGGATCTTGAACTGCTTGGAGCCGATGATGAAGGCTGAGGTGCGGGAGGACTGCACCGTGTACTGGCGGCAGACGTGGCACCACATCTCGTTGAGGGTCGGGGAGTACCGCAGGAACCAGAACTTCTTCAGCCACTCCTGCTTAAAGCGCCGGATTCGGCGCCCGGTGGCAGATGACATCTTGGAGGGCTCATCAGTGGCCGTCATCATATCGTTGGAGACAGATTCATCTGCCGAGTCGACCTCCTGGTCATCGTCCTCCATGATGGCGGGGCCGGAGACCATGCTCTCTGAGGCTGGAAGACAAATGGGAAAGAAAGATTTACACCTAGAGGGAAAACAGACTTTTCTAAAATGAATGGGAAACGTTGTCTGAAAGGTTAGCACCGCCCTTTGTGAAACATAAGCCAGTTCCTAAGACCGACTGAATCCCAGCCTTGAATTTATTCATAAGCACTGTTCTTATCCACTTGTGACTTTTCCTCTTTGTAGATTATCCTCAACGGGCGGCCACCACGCTCCAGGCTGCCTGCCCTCACCGTCCACTAGTGGGCGCTCCAGGCACTTCGATGCTCAGCATCAACAGACCAGCACCACCAGGAGAGGAGATCCCATGGAGGAGCCAGCACATCAAACATCCCCAAGTCAAAGAGTGAGGACATGGGACTTGGTTGTCCCACCGCTTACGTGGTCAGGGGACATTCGCTGCCCTTGAACGGAGGCAGCTTTGACATGGCCCCAGGTAATGTGAGGATCCGAACACAGTTTAGTTAAGATGCATGCTTCGAATATCTGAAACACCCCGTTCTGAGCTAAGTAAGGGATGTGGTTAAAATAGGAAGTGCCACGTAAGTACTCTAACTCAGCTGCAGATGTGTACTGAAAACCCTTCCTCGTTGTCAACCAGCTCTAGGAGATCCAGTCAGCCACAGGAAAAGGCAGAGGCCTGCGGCTGAACATCCGGACCCCAGTCTTCCTAAGACTCCAGGCAGGAAGATGGGACCATGTACGGCAGAACAGCAATTTGAGAAGCTGTGTTCCTGGGGCTGGGTCTGGGAAGGCTGGGAGCCCTTCCTGACAGGACACCCTGCTTGGGACTGGGCCAAGAGAAAGACTGGGTTTAGAAGTTGGGCTTTGGGGTCAAACACCACTAAGACCATCATAGAAAGGCAACAGGTCAAGAACACAGCACACACCCCTTCTACAGCGGAACTTCCTTTATTGACAAGGAGAATACAGGGCAAGACATGAAGCACCCACTGGAGCTGCGAAGCAGCCTGTTGCAGGCAAGCACCTGGGGGCACGGGCTGCGGCCAGGGCTCACCTTCACGTCACATGCCTCGGGTCTCCCCACAGGTGGCTCCAGCAGAGAGTGCCAGGCCACCCTCACACTGCCCACTGTGTGCTCTTCCCTCCGACAACATCCACACTGACTTACCTGCAGGATCTGAGAACTCTGGGAGCTCCAGTACCTGTGCTGGCAATACGGGGGGCTCAGGAAGCTTCCCAGACTTAAGCATGTCTAGTTCTGCCTGGAGTTCCCGGACCTTCTTCTTGAGGCGAATACAGTTAGGGCAAAAAGAGGTGGTAGGAAGCTCGTGAGGGTCGGATGCTAGGGAGGCCTCGGCAGGACTGTCAGCCTTGAATGACGAAGGCTCCTCTTCTTCATCCTCTAGTGGGCCTGGCTCTGTGGAGGCCCCTTGGGGGGTCTTCCAGTCCCCTTCCTCCTGGGTCCGGCTGACATTCTGCACGCCATGCGACATGGTCATTGCACACCGACTGTAGGCATCGTCCTGGTATTTGGGGACTTTCCTGATGACCAGCGAGGTGCTCAGTGCCAGCTGGTGGGCTTCTACTTTTGCAGATTCCAATGAGGCCTCCAACACATCCTTGAAAATGAGGTCAATTTTCTTCTTCTTGGCCTGGGGGTGCACGTCCCCCTCGTCAAAGCCACGCTTGTAGGGACTTTTGCCCTGTCTCAACACGGGTAGGTGAATGGGACCCCTCAGGTCCTCTGGGTCATCCAGAGCCTGCTCAGACTTCTCCCTCTGCAACCGCTTCTCTCCTAGGAAGGAAAACCAGGGTGTGAGGAAGTGGGGAAAAGCCCCGACGGGAGAAACCAGCAGAAAACAAAACAGGCCTCCAGTTGGGAAGTCGCTTGACACATCCCTCTGGGTCTGGCCTCAAGGGGCAGGTATGACAAAAAGCGAGAGGTGGATCGCTAGGTGGATCATGGGGTCTGGAGTCATAGGACCCAAGAAAGTGGGAAGAGCTCTCTTATAAAGAGACTGTTTCAATGGAGCCTTATGTATATAAACTCTACATGAATAAGTTGAAAGAACACTATAGGGGAGGGTAGTTCTTTCAAAGGCACCTGCCATCCTATCACCCTGGAAGATGACATCCTACCCAATCGAATGGGTGGGTGGTAACATATCTGAGGCTACGTGCGTATGGATTCCCCTCCCCTCCATCCAGCCTTCTCCTCCAGTCCTAGCAATTAGAAGATGGCTGCTTTGACCTTGTAAAAGGTACACACAAAACACAGAGTCCCACTCCTTCCTCCTCCTTCGTTCTCTGGAGACAGCCCACTTAGGGCAAAGTCCGCCTCCAGCAACTGTCCTTTCTAATTCTCCCAGTAAGAGGAAGACTAAGAACATGTGAGAAAGCAGGACCTGAGCTTCTGTGGTTCTCACTGATAACTAAGGCAGGAAGATAACAGAAGACAGGGATACCTACAGTTGCTGTGGGCTCCAGCAAGATAAAGAAGAGCAGCCTCCAACGAGATAAAGAATAATATGACCATGCTGGCCCAAAGCATTCTCAAAAGATAGCTGCGTTTCCTTACCTGACAAGGCAATGAACGTTTCCTTTTCTATTTCTTTCTATCATGTAAATGACTTCCAAAAGCCTTGGTGAGCTCCCCAACAATAAATTATTGTAGCCTGATTCTTTAAAATGGTCGACACAGTTTCATAAATTGCTACAGAAGTGCAGATGCTGCCTGGGGGAACAGACTGCTAAGGGAGATCCTTAGGAGGTCCTGACAGCAGCCTGTGGACCTAGGAAATCTCAAAGGCTTCCTAGATCAGGGGCAGGCCCTGGGAGGTGTGACTCTGAGGCAAGAGTTAACCTGTAAATATGTTGTAATTAGGCTTCTGCTAGCTGCAATTGATACCTGAGGGAAGGACAAGGGACCTCCACATGCAATCCAGATGATCCATGCAGTGACCAAGCCTTGGCTTCCCACAGCTAGCATAAGGTGCTGTGCCCTGGCCTATGTATGACTCCAGATTTTCTACAGGTAACAGGTAATGGGTAACATAAGCAAGTAACCTATTCAGGATCCCCCTCCTCTGTCCTTACATGAATGCTTAGAAAACGACCTTATTTATCTGCAAGGCTCCTGAAACTCAGGTAGCTCCATGCAGCCAGCATTTCTACAACAGCTGAGGGGTAAAAAGGGTAGAGATGAACAGAACTTTAAAAAATATATTTGTAACATATTTGTACAGATCAGATATGACACTTGCCCATTCAGAATGTCTAAAAGTCAAGGACCACCCTTTCACTTTCTTACGGACCAATTAGGCAGCAAACAGCTGAGGATGTCTGGAGATCAAGGCTACTCATCACCAGGGATTGCTCATACCTCTCTGCTCAGAGTCAAGGTTATTTAATGTCCTAGGATGAGCGGGAGACCTCTTTGGACTCAAGCCTTCCAGAAAAATCTATGGGTCAAAAAACACCTTTAAGCATTGTGAAATTGATTCTAAAGCCTCCGTAAAACATGGAGGGCACACACCACAAAGTAAATCAATGACTCAAAGTAGATCGAATAACATAAATTCTTTGAATACATGTGTTAGATGCATCCTATTCTTAAAAGAGAACCACAAAGGAATAATTTATAATCTCTTCAGGAAGCAGTTCTGAGCTCCAACTAATGTCCCTACTTAATAAGGACTAGTAATTCATGCTCTGGCCTTTATCACGGCTCCGGCTTCTAATTACGAAGAAGCCTTCTTCCATGTAAGAATTTAAGTGACTGAGTGTGGGGGATCCCCCTTCCAGAGCAGGACTGGCACACAGATCTAAGATACCGCTACCCATTTCCAGAGTCTGCGAAAGCTACGGGCTACAGAAACACACGTCTAAAGGCCACTGAGCTCCATGACTGTTCCCAAGGGTTGTAGGGCCAAGCCCACCCACTGCTCTGGCCCTGACTCAACAGTGGTTTTCAATTTCTTTCCTGTTTTCTACTTCTCAGCCTGGCCAGGAAAAGACAGTCCTTCCTCCTGTATCTTCACATGTCTTGGTGCATTTCATTTCAAGTCTGTCTGCCACGCTCCTGTGAACCACTCCTGAAAGCTCACTCCCTTCTCTGAGCATTCTCCTTGGGTCTCAAGGCTCTCTGAGAATGATTCGTCTTGAGGTGCTTTGGAGAAGACACTGAGGGAAAAAGAACATTACAAATCCAGAAGAATTCAAGATTAGGGCCCAGGGATGGAACCTGCATCCTCAGACATGACTTCTCTTGGTTTTCTTTTCTTCCGGTGGCATATGACTCTTTTGGAGGCTTCTTGGCTGTCTTCATTCATGGCTTCTTTTATCCATTCAACAAAGAGCACCTACGATGTATCAGACGCTTTTACACAAGGCATCTCCAGGAGTCAAATGGAAACCACGGCAATCTCATCATGGAAACATGCCTTTCCACATGAAATCAGCATGTGCCCGACCCCCAGATCCGAAGAAGACAAGAGATGAGTGTGTCTATTGGGTTTCCTCTCACTGCCCGTCCAATCACCAGATACCTTTTACCAAGTCAGGCAGCCGCTGTGCCCTCAACGTCCACCATCTGCTTTGTTCTGTTTTGTTTTTAAAGACGGCTTAATTTCAGTGGGTCGCTCCCACCACCCTCTTTTCATCTTTTCCACTTATGTTCCAAAGGAAGCTTTATTTCCAAGAAGTAGGTTGGTTGGTCAGGAAGATGATACAGTGGGGCTTGGGCATAGCCTTGGCTCCTGGGACCAAATGGACTCTGGGTCTTTGGATGTGTGGTTTTAGTGCAAGGAAGGTCCCATGGAAAGAAAGACCTGGAAGCACCAGTTTGCCCTGGCCAGGCTGAGCATGAAGTAAAGAAGCAGAGGGCTAGGGGCCGGGGAGTATTTTAAACCCCTTTCAAATGACTCGTTTAAACAGAGCCTGGATGGACACCTCACTCACCAGGCCACCACCCACATCTCAGGTCACCTTCTACCTCCCTCCACCTTCTTGTTCTAATAGATATTGTTCTTTCACATCATGTCATTAGGACTTCCAGGAATGAGACCAAGAAGCAAAGAAGAAACTAGTTTTGTCTGAGAGGCCATATAACATTGTAGGTTAGAGCTTAGACCTTGAACTCAGACAGATGTGGCTTAGAAACCAACATCTGCCCTTCCTAGCCATGGATCCTGGGTGAGTCACTGGATTTACCTGATGCTCATTTTCTGCATTTGTAAGATGAAGATAATAATCCACATGGGATCGTTAGTATTAAAAGTCTACTATTGAGGGCTTACACAGGTCAAGGTAGACATCGCTCTACATATGTTATGTATATCACCCAGCTAATTCTCTCGGCATAGGTACTTGGTAGGTGCTACTGTTGTCATGATTACAAGTGATACAGTAGAACACCTGCTTAACACATATTAAGTCCTTAGTAAATGTTACCTATTATTGCAGCTGTCTGTTTATTATTATTGCAGTGGCAGTTTATAACATCTTTCCATCAATTTGAGGGGGAAAATAGAATCAATTTTGATTAAACGTATGTACTTGGCTTTGGTGACTTGTCTCCCCATGATATTCTGAAATGTCTGTAATAGGGTTTCAGAGTCCATCTCTCAGAGAGCAGAACATGCAGTGGAGCCCAAGGCCCTGCCCAGAGCTGCTGCTCAAACCTGGACCATCTGTTCGCCTGAGTCCCTCTGGGTCTCCCCATAGCTGGTGTACTGTTATTTCCTATCAGTTTTCTTAGGGCTCTTCTAGAGAAGCATTCCTGGCCTCCCTTGGGGCTCAGTAGTGGCTGGCTTGGCCCTCACCTTGAGTGTGGGCACTCACTCACCTCTGGCCAGATTTCGGTGGATGGTTTCCTGGGACATGCTGTGTAGGCGCTTCATATAGTCCTCGCTGTACCAGACCCGAAGCCGTTCCCCAGGCCGGATGTCCCGGCACGCCCGGAAGTAGATGTGCTCGCTGTGCTGGAACGCCAGCAGGTTCTGCTCCCTCTCCTCCCGGGAGATGACCACGTACCTGGGGGCGAGGGGGACAGGTGAGAATGCATGGGCCACACCTTGGTGAGTGCCTGCTGGTGCTGGACACGGTATTCGTAATAGTAGTGGTTAAAAGTCCACAAGCACATGGGCATGTGTGAAAGTCTACAGGGCAGCTGTTCTGCTGAGGTAAGGAACACCAGCTAGAGCCAGTCCCTTGTCCCAATAGCACTGTTTTGTGTGACCTTGAACAAGTCTCTAAACCTTTATGAATCTTTGTTTTCAGAGACTAGAAAAGGCTATCTCCCTGCCTCCCTCCCAGGTTCTGCTAAATATAAGATTCAACACCAGATAAAAGGTGATTGGAAAACTGACAGATAATCTCATCTACTGTCCACTAACTTTTAACCACAGGGGTCCCGACACCCGTAGGCCTCTAATGGTGGTAGGGTCCTTACACTGTTTTCAGTATTTCAAAAACGTAGCAGAAATAATCCACGTGACAAGGGTGAGCGAGAGATCAATTAATAAATGCTAAAGATCAACATTTTTTAACGTAAGGTTCCAATGGGGACAGAAAAAGATAGTAAGTAAAGGCAAGGGAATGGTTAGCAACCACTCATTAATCTAAGTTATTTTAAGGTAAAGAAATTGAGGCTCAAAGAGGCTAAGTGACTTGCCCAAGGTCACCCACTAAAAAAAATGGGAGATGGAGCTTTAAGATCTTTGATTTTCCCACTAGAACTCATGGCTCCTGTGTGGACATGGAAAGAACCAACTCGGCAACACCCAGATAACCTTTAAAGTTCTGTCAAACCCTTGGAATCTGTCGCCTTCACCCATTCTCCCAGAAATGATGATTCTAACAGTCCAAAAGGTGAGATGACATAACATCTGCAGAGAAGTGAAGGCGTACATATCAATAGGGCAAGAGAAAATTATTTGGAATTTTAGGGTTCTGTACTACACTAGCATCTAGGAAATTTGAAGTAAAAAAATAAACTATTTTTTCTTATGCTATGATTTGTCTCAAAAGCCAAGGAAGAAATCAAAGTCTGTCCGACTGGTGTAGTCCAAAGAATTAAATTTGGAGCAGCCCAGGGAAAACAATAATTCACAGAAAAAAATCCAAACGGATAATGAACACATGAAAAGTATTCAGCATCACTAATAAGAAAAGAAACACAAAGTAGCACATTGTCTCATTGGCACTGATTTTTCTTAACGATAATATCTTTATTTGTAAAGGTGGCGAGAAAAGGGTCTCCATACTCTTGGTGGTGAATAAACTGGCACAGCCCCTTGGGAAACAATTGGCAATATAGACTCGAACAAGTGTTAGAACACCGCGTTCATAGCAGCATTATTCACAATAGTCGAAAGGTGGAAGCAACCCAAGTGTTCATTAACGGATGAATCAGGTAAACAAAATGTGGTACAGACATACAACGGAATATTATTCAGCCATAAAAAGAAGGAAATTCTGACATATGCTACATGAATGAACCTTGAAGACACATACTAAGTGAAATACACTAGTCATGAAACAAGATACAGTATGATTCCACTCATAGGAGGTACTTATATGAACAGGCATATTCATAGACAGAAAGTAGAATGGTGGGTGCCGGGGGCTGGGGTACGGGGGAGCAGGTAACGGGGAGTTAGTGTGTGATGGGTGCAGTTTCAGCTGAGGGAGATGAGAGTTCTGAAGAAGGAGGTGACGATGGTCGCACAACAAAGTGAATGTACTTAATGCCAATGAACTGTACGTAAAAATGGCTAAAACGGTGAACTTTATGTGTATTTTATCACAATTTTGAAAAATTTTAAAAAAGAGAGAATAAGATGTGGGCCAAGCACGCGAACTCTGCATACCACCACGCTGCCTGCCTGTGTACTGTTTATAATAGTGCAAAAGCAAAAACATCTCAATATCTACGATTAGAGAAATGATTTAATAAAGCATGATACATTTATACTATGGAATGTTATTCATCTCTTAAAAAAATGTTTTCAAAGGCTCTTTTATGACCTGAAAAAATGGTCCTGATATAATGCAGAGAACAATAGATCTGAAATCTCTTTATACTATGGTTCCAAACATGCTTTAAAAATGAACCTCAATAATCTACTTGAAGGAAATATACCAACGTCTTTATGCCAGTGATTATCTATTATAGGTGGGTCTACTTCTTTGTAATTTTCTGTACTTTCCAAGTTTCCCTTAATAAGCAATTATTACTGTTACTTCCATTCCCACCCCTAAAAAAAGGTAAGAGGAACATCAGTTCCAGTGTGGGGTGGCAGGGGTGGCAGTCAGGGCAACCAGCAGCATTGCAAATCTACATTCGTTGGAGCCCCAGGCATAGCACCCCTCACATACACCCTGTCCCTTCTCCTCTGGGCAGCTCCCTATGCACTACTCTGCTCTGCTCAGCCCTGGTGGAGGTGACCTTACACGGGGACCACTCAAGCCCAGGGGCCAATCTATTGTGGCAACAAGATGCAGCACAGACCCCAGATGGTGGGTGGGAAAAACAAGAAAGACGGAAGAGCAAACACTGGCTTTGGCTGCTTCACCCCATTTGAGTGAAGTGAGTCATGAACTCCGCCAGGAGGGCGTGGGATGTGCCAGATTTCGGGCATTGCGATGCCCACATCTTTTGTCCAGGATCTTAGCCCTAACGCATCTGTGTTCTCGTCAACATCTGGCAAAGGTTTGATCTCCCTGAACTGTGAAGACTGTGACCTCTGACACCCAGACGTCTGTTATTAACAAAGAATTCAGGGAAAAAGGAAGAGAAGATCCCTGGCCCACATAAGTCTTCCAAATTAATACTACCCAATCTAAACTCTCTAGTTTCAGGAGTCTGCCTTTTCTCCATATCTGAGATGTCTTCTGAACGTGCAAAAGATTTTCCAGTCTTTGATTTAACATGAGTCTTGGACTTGATATCCAAAATTCATCCACCTTGCAGTTAGCACTGAATGGAACTGAGGTAGATCCAAACTTTCCTACCCCCAGATACGGAAGGCAAACCATTCACCTTTTTCCTCACTAGGATCACTTGCATCACAGAACATAAGGAAAGAATATGGTTCTCTTTTTTCAGTTTCTAAACAGCCATCAAGCTCTAAAGACTAGAATTATTTTCCATGGCAACTTTGAAAGAAAAAGAGATGAGGAACACGTAACTACCAGGGATTTGTCCTAAAGAGCAAATTCTAAAGTACGTCAGAAGGTTTAAAAGGCAATTTCCCTTTCTGCCTCCTGGTGCTTTCTTACCCAATGAGAATCAATATTTAGGAAGAGAACCCCAAATCTTCGTATCCACCACAAAGTAGCTTCAAAGACAGATCAGAATTTGTTCAGCATCTGATTGTATTTGGTTGTTTTGAAACCTGGCATTTGAAACATGATACATATGGCAACTCTCAGTGAATAATAAACCATTCCCCAAGCAGATGTTTACTATACATTACTTCCAAAGCAAAGTGGAGCGGGCTAATGTCTCAACACCAACTACTGCACCTCCCATCAGGTACGCCCTTCTAAGTATGTCACAGTTAACACCCAATGGCTTGATCTACTCCCAGACCCTTCTGTCTCCAGAGGACAATCCCTTTACGAACCATGCCTGTCCCATTCCATGGCTGCAGGTAAGCAAGAGCCCTCTCTGGCACAGATGGCTCTTTGTTGAGTCTCCAGGTCACTACCTTGCTGGAGAGGTCAGAAGCCAGGTGGAAGATGCCTAGCACAGGCTGCTCTGCAAGGATTACTGCCATTCGATAGCATTTCGAATCAGAGCCACAGAGCTAGGGACCTTTGAAGCAATCAAGGGGGCATGTGGTAATGGTGAGGGGTGTGTTGTGGACTGAACCTTTCATGATGAGAATGGGTTGTTTTTATCCTGAACTCCTTGCTGACTTTGGGTACTGGATAGACAGACGCAAAAGCAACACTTCTCAGACTTTACCCGCTGTGTTGTATCATGTGCACCGTATTTTCTAGTTGGGTCAGGAAATGACTACCAGTTCCAATTCGAGAGAAAACAACTCACATGCCATCCATTTTCTTGTAAGGGACAGATGAGGCCCAGGCTTAGACACTCCTACTCAGTGGGTATGTCTCCAATGGAAAGGAAGCTGCACTGGTCACAGAGGCAGAAATGGGAAAAGACCGGCCGAGGAAGAGGGCTAGATTCTGTGTTCCCCGACGCATTTAGGTTTCCGGGCTGGGAGGGTCTTTGGGTCATGCAGCACCCAGCCAGCCCCTGGTGAGGCTGGAGGCCTCAGACTCTCAGAAGGGACTTCCCTATCTCAGGCTAAAATTGGCTGCCCATTTATTTCTATCCACCGGCCCCATTTCACCTTCCTGTTTTGACTTGCTAGTCCCGCAATCCCCACTGAAGCCAAGAAAAAGAAACTGGAATCTTTTCCATCCAAAGCTGACCAGTCTTTTCATCTCTCTGTCCCCTTTGCATCCAACTTGGCCCCCTCCTTCCTATGAGCCAGAGGGAGAGGCCAGCCTGTCACTCCTAGCACCTCCTCTTAGACGGTAAAGACCCCCTGCCCGGTTTCGCAGCATTTCGCATCTCCTGGAAATTGGAATCTTGATTTTTGGCGAAGAATGGGAAAGGATGACCTAGATTCCAAGAGGTAAAGAGAGGCTGGAACCTTCCAGAAAGGGGATAAATCCCTTGTCTGGACTTGGGGATCACCTGCTTGGGAGAACCTCTCTGTGTGACTGGCAGTAAAAGCCAGGGCAATGCACCTGTTAGGAGGTCCCCTCTCTGCTGAGACCCCAAGAGGAGTCAGAGGAAGCCGCTTCGGTTACCCTTGAGAAGTCTCAGATCTAGTGGGCAAGGCCTTGCCTGTGACAGACAGATACCTGGATCAGCGGGGAGGTGTCCAAAAAAAGGCTCATGCCTCAGGGTAGTCCCTGAGGTACATGGCAGATAGATAGCCCCTGACCCTTCTGGAGTCTCCTGCCAGAAGTGGTGATTTTTTTTTCCAGGACCCCTAATTTACTTTTGGGGAACAAAAGGAAAAATTCATTTAGCAATATCTCACTTTTCCTGAGAAGAGAAATTCAGTATAGCTGAACAGTTCCATATGCGGATGCTTTGTTCCCCTCAGCCCATCACTTCCTTTCTTGTCCTCAAAGGACCTAGCAAGGTGCCGAATACAGGGCATCTGAGAGCTTACGGCATCTGGGAAATGCCAGGGGCACCAGAGTCCCTCTCACTAGCATGCTTTCCCTCCGTCATCCAACCCCTGCTCTGGGGGCCTTGAGGTTTTCACGGACAGCGAAAAAAGAATATACACCAAAGAAAGATCCTGGAGACTGGGTGTGTTCCAAGTGTGAGATCAATTTCTTTTTATTGCCATCTTAACAAAAATACTTGGGAAGGCAATCTGATTCCAGCATCGGAGGGCAGGGCAATGACAGGCAATAATCAAGCCACTGGGCTGTCGGACAGGGGAGTTTTCGGTTTGGGGGAGCAGGAACCCCCAAAGAACCACAGAATGGGGACATGAAGCCAAGGCCATAAGGACACTGCAGTTGCCCTTCTATTCTCCCTACGAGGGATAAAGCTTGGTCTGGGTTTAGAAGCGGCACTCCGGGAATGGCTAGGCAGGCACTGGGTACAGCAGTCCTCCCAGGCCCTCCGCGGCTCCGGGAGTAGGCGTGGGAGGGTGGAGGGCTGGGGTATGAGAGTTTCTGCCAGGGCGAGCCTTAGGCCAGGAAGCAAAGAGGACACAGAGCTGAGCTGCACCCATGTCAGCGCTAAGCTTGCATCCGCCACCCCTCACCTCCCTCCCTAACTCTAAGAACCTGGCAATCTCCCCACACTCCGAAATGAAACATGGAGCTACAGATCTGTGTAGCCGATGCATATATGCAGCCAAGGCAAGCAGAGGCGAGGCATGCTGGAACCTGGGCTCTGGGTTCTTTTCAAAGCCAGAGGAGGGGTCTCCTTCCGGGTCCCAAGACTGGGGCCCTGATTACCCCCAAACATTGGCTGTCGGTCTTTGTGCCAGGGGCAGGATGGGGAGACTCACCTTCTAAGTGTTGCTGCTTCCCCATGCCCCGGCACCCAGGAGAGCTGAGGCAGGGGCAGGAAAGGAGCAACACCCCACCCAATTCCAGATCTAGCCTCCCACAGGGAAGCTGGAAAAATCCACAGACCTGGCTTCCAGTCCTGTCCCCTTCACTAACTGCTGTGTCACTTGTCATCTATGAAATGCAGATGATGATGGCAATCATGAGGATAATAATACCTGCCTTAGCTGCCTCTCGGCTGTCCTGAGAACCCATTGAGATCGCCCACCTGTAAGTGCAGGGAAAAGCATCCAGTGCTCTCACTAAGAATGCCAGGTAAGGTAGTCTTCTTCTTCCTCCGACATCATCCCATTCTTCTCCCCACTCCACAAAAGGCAAGCACAGCAGCTGAGCACAGGCACACAGGAGGACAAGCAGAAGGCCAAGGCAGGGGTACCACCCGCCAGGGTCAGAGCCCTGGGGGAGGGGAGGACAGAGCCCTCCTGGAAGGGCTGAGCTCCACCTGCTCATCCTCAGGCCTTGCCCCCTCCGAAAGCAGCAGAATCAGGGCCTAGGAGGCTGATGCAGCAGCCCTGAGGATGGAAAGCAGGGTTCTGTTCAGATGCTCTCCACGCTTGATACCATCTTCCCTGCAAGACCTGTTGCCATGGGGTGCAGACCAAGAGGAGGCTGACCCTCCAGGCCAAGCAAGCATCAAGCAGGGAGCTTTTCCTGCATCTCGAGCATCTGCCAAAGATGAGAGAGTGGGCCTGAATATATGCTCTGCTAGAGCACAGGGCAGCCAAGCTGCACTCGTTGAGGAGATGACAGCCCCCCAGAATCCTACATCGGTCCTGGACACGAGAGACTGGCTCCTGTCTCAAGGCCAGACACCCCTCCTCCATCTCTCTTCCTCCTAGTGCAGACTGGCCAGGTTAGAAATTGTGCTTTCTCTTCCGAGACCTGGTAGTCCGTGCGGGAGCTGGTGCTGGGGCTGGCGCTGGGGGAGCCTGTGGGGGCTCCAATGAGGGAGCCTCAGCCTGGTGGGTAGAGCCCATGGGGGCTGCCCCGGCTGGCCCCCGCTGAGATGCCTGAACCCCATCCCGGATCTCTGTCAGCGTCTGGCACATCTGACTGACTCGGCTGGTCAGGTCGGCCATAGCTCGACCAATCATGTGCATGCTGTTCGCCATGTCCCGATGCACGGTCACCAGCTCCTGGCAGAACTGCTGGAAAAGCTCAGTCTGCTGGGTGTGGGCATGGAGGAGCTGCCAGTCAAGGCCCGTGCTGGACGAGCTGGGGTGCGACCGAGGGATCCTGCAGGTGGCTTGGGCCTGGGGTGAGGGCCGGTGCAGGGGCTCCGGCTTGGGGCCCACTGTCTCAGACTGGTCTGAAGAGGAGGATGAGCGGAGAAGGGTAGGCCTGGCCAGGCGGGTCTCTTCTTCCAGTGACCGCTGCAGCGGCACCCGCAGAGGCTGCCTCGAGGGCCCAGGTGCCTCCTCATCTTCATCATCTTGGGAGACAGAAACAAAGAAGGGCAAACGATTACAACGGGGAGGAAGGGGACACCCTGGGCTTGGATCCACCTTCCACAATGACCCGAGCATCCCCCTCCCCAGCCGCCTCTCCGCCTAGTTTGGTGCATGCCCACTGCCCACCCACCCATGAAGAAACACCTGCTCCCCAAATCCTTGAGGTGTGTGGGCCAGGCACTCCTGGGGAGAGGTCTGAGCATGAGCAATGCCCAGGTCAACTGTCTTTCATGGGAACAGTGGCAGTCTAGGGCGGGAGAGCCCAGGACAGGGGACTTGGAGATGTCAGTGACAGCATGTCAACCCAATCACTCTCTTCATTTGTGACTCGGTTTCTGAAAAGCAAAGATAATCACTGCTCTACCTCCTGAACCACTTGCCCACCTAGCAGGGTTTTTAAGACGACGACACAGAGAACAGATGCGAAGGCACTTGGCAAGAACGAGGGACACCTGCCCGAAGGAACTATGATGCCACTCTTGAGTTCCAGCCTCCTTGTGGCCATTTCTGAGTTGCTTGGGGCCCCCTTGTGGCCTTGCTGGAATCTGCAACTTTTAGTCCCCGCTGGGGAAAGAGGGACTGGGGCTGACATTGACAGGCTGGAGAGGAGAGGCAAGGGATTGTGCCAGAACAGAAGCCTGAACGGAGCTGCGAAGGGCTTCTATCTCTGCAACCAGCCCTGACAGGCCCCCTTTGGTCCCACAAGATGCGCTTCCTGGACAGACATATGGCTTCCACCCAGGAGTGCATGGAGGGACCATCAGACAGTTACTTGCAGTCAGTTGCATGGAGAGGCCCAGACCCTGCATATACAGATCTCAGCAATCTTGTGATCAAGAGATATAAGCTGAGCCCTAGGGAAGAAATAAAAAATATACAAGCTGACCCTACTTACAGGCACACTATCCCTGCCTGTACCTGAGAGGCCGAATTCAAAACTATCTCCAGGGAGGTGATGGGAGAACAGACAGCTTCATCTGGCCCTGGCCCAGTGCCTCCCAAGGGGTCCAGGGTCTCAGTTGGGCCTAATGCCTCATGACCCTTCTTGGTGGGATAGCGGCATCCTCCTTAAATTGGGGACACCCATTCAGGAGTGGCAGGGATGGAAGGAGCGAACAGGGCTGAGGTGATGCTAGTCCCTCCTTTCCAGGGCCTCTTTCCACCACGCCCCTGGCCAAGTGCTGTAGCAGCTGGCCGACGGGTGGGGAAGGAGAGGGGGGGCTGGCCCAGCCGGCGGTGGAGGATCCTGGGCCCCCTGCCCAGCCCAGGTCACATTTGCTAACCTCATTACCTTCGGTCTCAGAGAGACAGAAAAAGTGAGCGGGGCAGGATTTAGGGAACAGACTTCACCGGGTACTGGGCCCCCTTCTTTTTCTCATAAATGGGTGGAATCATCCTGAAATTTAGCAGAACGATGATACACTGGGAGCCTGCAGACCTGGGTTCGAGCCTTGGTTCTGGAGCCACCTCTGTTTCTGGAGCTGAGATGCCTCCTCATCTGGGTAGCAAGGAAGTCAGACTAGACGGTCTCCACGTTCCTTCCCAGTCCTAAAAATCTGAGTCTGAATGGCCACCTGTCAGGAGCCCTGGCCAAACAGGAAATTAGCAGATCCCAGTGGCAAGGGGCCTGGAAGGGCGGGCCGAGTCTTTGTGAACCACGGTCCTGCGGGCTGGCCAGCGGCCGGCTTCCCTGGAGCCCTCCTGCCCTGCTCAGTCTCAGAGGCCAGATGGCCTCCAGTTGGGACTGTGGGCTGAGGGTGAGGGGCGGGTGTGTGCGGAAACAGAACCCAAGCGGGTGCAGCCCCAGCGCAGAAAGGCCTCGACTGCTCCCCCTTCTGGTGAGCCCAACTAGAACTGTAGCCCCAGCTTAGAACTACACAGGACTGGGCCAGAAATCCAGCACCCCAGCCCCTGGCATCAAAGTCTGTCCTGAGACACAGCGAGCAGAGGAGAAAGAGGAAAATAGTGCTGTGGGGGCCGTGTGAATGCGGGGGGACCACGTGAGCACAGAGAGCGAGATCCTAGAGACAGCCTTGGGGCAGGCAGCGAGAGGCAGGAGGAGGCAGCATGGCACAGGAGTGCAGAAAATAACACAGAAATAAAGACGTTAGGAATAGACAGAGAGGGAGAGAGGACTAGTCGCTCTTTTTGTGGCCCGGGCCCTGACGACTTGGCTGGCTTCTTCTCACACCCCCTCCCCCTCGCCTGCTCCATTGGTCTTCCCTGGCTCCTCTCTGTTCCTGGAACGTGCCAAGCGCCTTCCTGATGCGGGGCCTTGTACATGCTGTTCTCAGCCGGCGAGGCGCTCTGCTCCTCTCCCCTCCTCTGCGCCTCATGCGGCCCCAAGCCTGGTTAACTCTTACTCACCCTTTGCATCTCAGTTCGCTTGTCTCTCCAGAGAGCCTGCCCCAGCCCCTGGTGGAGAGCCTGACCCACCACAGCTTGCCCTCAGACAGGGAGGCTGCATCATTTGCAGGGCCAAATGCAACATGAAAGTGCAGGGCACTTTGTTCATGAGTTTTGGGGAAGGGAACAGCAGAGCCTTTCAGCCCGTGTGGAGCCCTCGTGAGCTCAGGGCCCTAAGCGACGGCATGGGTTGCACACTCATGCAGTCAGCCCTCGGGACTCCGTGTACTGGTCTTCATTCTTTTATTATAAATTTCCTTGCACCATTATTTACTTAAAGTTTGTCTATTCCCACGAGCCTAGGAACTCCCCGAGAGCAGGGCCGGTGTAGGTTTTATACACAACTCTGTCTTCCCAGCTCCCAGCACAACTCTTGGCACAGTGTTCAGGAAATATTCTAGAATGAATGAACGGAAAGGGGTGGAGGAGACAGCGGGACAAAGGGGGAAGAATGGAAAGACGGGCAAGACGGAGAGGGACAGGAGAGAAAGAGAAGGCGAGCGGCTGGGAACGAGCCAAGGAGGAGGCCGGGGAGCACGTAGGAAGAGCCTGGGGAGGGGCGACAGGTGGTACTCACAGCTGGTCGAAGGGCTGTCGGTGCCGTCCAGTTCTCCCCTGGGGAAGCTGCGCCCTGAGCGGGCGGTGAGCAGCGCTGACTCGATGGCCCTCTCGTGGGCAGTGAGCACGATGGCGGGGGCCCTGCCCCCAGCCCCGGGGCCTGACAGGGACTGCTGCATGAAGGCCAGCTTGTCCTTGGTCCTCCGTTTCATGTCATCCCATCTGTGCTTAATGTCCTTGACGGAGCGGGGGACCTGGCTGACGGAGGTGATTTTCCGAGCTATGCCTTCCCAAATCTTGTCCCTGTCGGCATGGGACAGCCGCATGGTCTCCCTCCCAAAGAGAACTGCTTCGTGGTGGGTCACCTCGGTGACCAGAATGTCCAGCTCCTCCTTGGAGAACTTGGGCTTCCGCTTACGCTCGGCCAGGGGCGCCACATTCCTTGGGTTGAATATCCCACAAAGCACAATTGGGTAAATGACCGTCAGTTCGGGTGGTCCTCCTTCCTAATGCCGGCCCCCAGCTGGGGAGCCAGGAGGCACCGGGGCACCCTTGCCCGCACGCCACCACCACACCCTCTTCCTACTGAGAGGTCCTTTCCACTACCCCTCGGAGGGTGGGGTGCGAGGCGGCGCACGCGGACGGTGGCACTGGACTGAGGCCACCGCCTCGGGTTTCAGGCCCTGCCTGACCTCTGACTAGCTGTGCCATCAGGGCAGTTCACTTGGCCTCTCCCAGCCTATGCTCCCGATCCGGAACAGGAAGGACCACCATACCGACCCCGGGGACTGTCACTAAGGAGGGAAAGGCACAAGGATGTAAAAGAGCTTTAAAGCCCTAAACAGGAACAAAAGATGCTTACTGGGGTTAGGATTAGGCCACCGCTTCTGTAAATGGCTTGGGGGGAAACAGTTAAACAGGGAGACTATTCACAGTGGCCTTTCGTGGTGTGTGGCCTCGATGGTGACGCCCAGAATTAGGGTATGATCACAGAGAGCTTATTCTGTCCCATGGCTCTCTTCTCTGTCCTCACCGAGCCCCCACCTCTGGGCGTGTGCAGTTTCCCCTCCAACTGGAGCGCTGGCCGGCAGCAGCTCCTTTTTGGCGTAGGCTGCTGTGGCCGTTTGACAGCTCGTGGGTAGAATGCGAGAAGCCCATGAGTGCCCACTGGGAGACAAGTTCCACTGTGATGGAGACCAGGAATGACCTCGGCTTCCATCTGCATAGAGCAGCCAGGGGTCCCAGACAAGGGGACAGCGCGGCCCTTCCCGACCTCTGGCCTGGTACCTGCTCAGGCTCTGGAACTCGGTATCTCCACAGTGTGGTTCTGTCTACAGTTAACTAGTGCCAAAAGGTCCACCCGAGAGAGAAACCCAGGGTGTGGAGGGAGACCTAGAACCGAATCACTCTTCTGGCTTCTGCTGAAACTGCAGCGGAAGGCCAGGGGCACAAAGACCCTTCGGCTCTTGCCTCCTCCCCAACCCCCACCCAGAACACCTCGGCCCAGGAGGCAGGTGAGCAAGGCCGAGGCCCGGACCTTACGCTCAGACAGACCCAGGACTACAGGCCGAGTCTCCTCTGCAACCCTATGTCTGTAAAACAAGGGTGGTGATCCCACGGCCACTCCCCAGGTTTCCCGGAGGACTGCACGCAGGGGCATCTCAATCTCGCCACTATTGGCATTTGGGACTAAAAATTCTTTGTTAGTCGGGGAGCGGCATGTCCTGGGCAGTACAGGTTTATCAGCATCCTTGGCTTCTGCCCAAGAGAACCCGGTAGCATCTACCTGCAGTGTTGTGACAACCAAATGTGTCTGAAGGCACTGCCAACCGCCCCAAGGGGGCACAACAGCCCCTGGTCGTTCACTACCAAGTTCACGAATGCAGAGCACCTAGCACAGGGCTAAGATAAAGTCAATGTTCATTATGTGAGTGCCCATTCTCTTCCCAGCCCATCGCTTATTTTTGAAGAACCTGACTCCATTCAATCATCCACAAGACCCTAGGCTGTGACGGTGCAAGCGAAGGTGTCTGCAAATAAGAAAGAGCTGTACAAATGGCCGCTGTACTTTAAGGGGAAAGGAAGGTTTCTAAACTGACTTTCCCCTCCAACTACCGCCAGAGGGGCACCTCCAAGGCAGCAGACCATGCGACCACCCCCAACCCAGTCCTGGAGGCTTTAATGAGATGAGCGTCCAGCAGCTGTGACTACCCTGGCGTCATCTTGGGTCAGGTCCCATGCTGGCAAGGTAGCAGCGGCAGAACCCACCCCACGCAAGGCCCAGGAAGCCATGCTTTTCCTGGTCCCCTGTGCACAAGTAGAAAGAACACTGGCCCAGAAGTCCAGAGATGGCTCTGCCACTGAGTACACGACCTTGCCCTGCTCTGGGCCTCAGTTTACCACTGCAGCATGAAGGTCAGTATAGGGCAGTGGTTCTCCATACTAGTGGCGCATCAGAATCAGATTTAAAAGATACCCATACCCTGGGCTCAATCTCAAGCCACGTAAGTCAGAATCTCTGGGTGCCAGATGATCGCTCAGTTAGTTCAGACGATGAATGCCCATCTTTGGACTGTGGTAAAGCATTGTTCCCAAGTTGAAAGATCAGAGACGGGTAGAAAAGTGGAACAGAATTGGCTCTACCAGCCAAATCTTCTGGAGCCTGGAGAGTGACAGTGCAGAAAGGCCTGCCACCAGAATGCCCTCAGACATACTCTCCTTTGTTTGCCTAGAGCCAGGCTGCAGTAACCGAGAACAGGAGCACAAGCCAGGGGTCTGGGCCGTTCAGCCTACCCGATGGCCCGCCAGACGCCTGGTCCCCACTTCTGTGTCTCTGCTCACAGTGCCCTCAAACAAGACCCTGGGCCTCTGCTCCAAGGCCCCCTCCTCTTTCATCTGGGCCCTTGGAGCACCTTGTCGGTGTCTCCATTCATCAGAAATAGCAATTTCCATGGTGGAAGGTGTGAGCCCTGGGAGTGCTGGGAGTGCAGGGCCAGGCTGGGCCGACCCATCGAGGGTGCCCAGCACAGGCTGTGACTCCCAGTAGGTGCTTAGTAATGGGTGGTGAGCTGCATGTGCTGAGCAGACCAGCACCCAGTCGTCGGGGAGAAGAAGGCAGTTAGGAGTGTGGATCGTCTTCTTGGAGCCACTCTCAGGGCATGGCTGACCGGATTATGCGAAAAGGGGCTGGGTGCCATCCCCACCAAACGAGGCAGGGGCTGCCCGTGCCTCAGTGCCTCCGTTCCTGTACCTGCTAAATGGCGATGAGAACAGCTGCCCTAACGAAGAGGATGATTCTTAAAGTGATCTGGAGAGTAAAGTGTAGCCCCGTTGGTCAGAGGCTCTCAGGTAGGAGCACAGGTGGGCAATGAGGCCACAGGGAAGGGAAAAGAAGACATCGTCACAGCCTCCCCCACCTCAAACCAGCTTCTCCTCACTCATTGGAAAGTCTCAGAGTTTAAATACAGCAACTTCCTCTTAGAAAGTCCCTAACTGCCCTCCTTCCAAGCAAAATCTCTCCTCCATCCACATGTCCCCAGCCCACATGGGATGTGGGACTGCACAGATGCTCACAGAGGGCCTGATCCACGGTGCAGCTGTGCCCCCTGGGTCCAGCCATCGAGGCCTCCCTTTCCTCCCAATCCAGATCCAAACCCCCATCACCGCTCCTGAGTTCCAGAGACAGGCCACCAAGACGGTAGTGAGGCAAGTGTGACCTCCCACACCCACCCAGAGACACCCCTGGGCAGGGCCCCAGCACACTGCCCAAGCCAGCAGCACCGAACCGAAAGGGGAGCCTTCAGGGCTGCAAGCTCGGCTCAGCCGCCTCTGGGCAACCCTGGGCCAGTCTCCTGCCCTCCTTGGCTGGCCACGAAGGATCTTTCTGGTGCAAACTTCTATCCCAAACTCTGGACCACATTAAAACCACTCTCAAAAGTACTGATGCCTGGCTGAAAGCACCACTGAAAACAGCTAGACCGTGCCAGAAGCATCCCTCTCCATTTAAACAACTTCTGTGGCTACACTGGGCTGCGTCCTGCACCAGCTCAGCAGGATTCTGCCCTATGAAAGATGTCACAGTCCTGAGTGGAGGGACAAACCTTGCCACAGTGTGGGAATACTGCCAGGAGACAGGGGCACAATGAGTCTTAGGGGTCTCCCACAACCTGCTGGCCTGGTCACAGGCCTCCTCCAGAGCCCCCTGATAGAAGGCTGAGGGAGCTAGAGGGTTCCCCAGAGCTAGACACACCCCAAACCCTGCAAACAGCAGTCCTGGGGCCTTCAGGGGCCTCCACCACAGGAGACCCCGTAGGCCCAGCATGCTCCCTTGGGCTCCCCAGAAATCGGCAGAGAGCGGGACTCACCTCATCCAGTTGGCTTTACTTTCATCTGACCCATCTATGGACTTGTAGCGGTTGTTCTTGTCCACAATCTGGAAGACAGAGAGAACATCTAGAATGGGCCACCCTAGAAGGGGCTCTCATGTCCCGGGGCGACTCCTCAAATCAGGGCCCGGGGCCTGCCCCCATCTGCTACTGCACAGAACCTTCCTTTTGCCCTCCGCTACTGCCTGCCTGCAAGACTGAAACCCAAGCTGGGGCTAGGAATTCCATCTCCCGCCGCTGTCTTGATGGAAGACCCAGCAACATAGCCAAGAAGCCTCCCATTGCAACAACGGTAAAATCCAGTCTTTCCCATTTCTCTCTTTTCCGTGAGAGACAGAGGCCGGCACCGGATAACTAGGCATATGTGATCTGAAAGGGCTCTTCCTCCCCCTAGTCTCTAAACATTCAAGAGCCTCAGGGTTTGGGTTGGAACCCGGGGTCTTCTGTAAAACTGTCATTATTTCATCATCGCTCATGAATCAAAGTTCAGCTGGGTACGGAATTCTAGGCAGATTAAATATCTGCCTAGAAGTTTTATTTTCTTTCAGTGCTTTGAAGATTGCCAAAAAGGTTGCCATAGGTTCGCAGGCAACCTGCTATTAGTCTAATATTGTTCTCTTGTGGATAATCTATGGTAAATTTTAAGACGTTCTCTTTATTCTCGATTTTCTGCAGTTTCACTATGTGATTTCGAAGTAGAAATGTACTTTAATTCTCCTCATTCCTTGACAAGCTCATTACTTGATGAGGACTTATCTCTTTTTAAATTCTAGAAAATTCTCAGCTGTTACGCTTTTGAGTACCGCTTCTCAGTCATTTTCACCAGTATCTTCTTGTAGAATTTCTATTAAATATATACGTGTGTAGTTCAATCCATCCTCTGCGTCTTTTAACTACCCCTTCATATTTTTCTCTTGCTCTTTCTGAGCAGTGCTCTGGGAAAACGTCTCAGAACTCTCTTTCGATTCACTAATTCTCTCTTTGACTGTATCCAGTCCAGGGTTTGTCCATCTGTAGAAGATCTTCCTTTTTTTTTCTTCCCTCCTTAATGAGTACTTTGAAGGTAATGAATATTTTTCACTCCCAGAATTTTTAATTGGTTCTTTTTCACATCCATCTTTTCTTATTCTGCCTCTTTTTGGTTCATAATGTCGCATTCCTTTTTTATCTTTTTCTAACAGCTTTATTGAAGTACAATTGACATATAACGTACCATTTGATAAGTTTTGACAAATATATACACCCATCATCCCAATCTAGATAACAAACATTTCTATTACCCCCAAGAGACCCCTTGTGCCCGATCTCTTCCTCCTGCCTCTCTTCATGCCTCCCATCCCCAGTCTACAAGCAACCAGTGACCTATTTTCCGTTACTTTGTATTTTCTAGGATTTTATATAAATGGAATCAAATGGAAGCCAGTTTGTCTTGCTTCTTTCATTCAGCACAATTATTCTGAGATTTGTGTCCATGTGTGTACCATAGTTCATTACTTTGTATTGATGAGTAGTATTCTATTGTTTGGATGTGCCATAATTTGTTTTTCTATCTACTTATTGATGGACATTTGGGTTGTGTCTAGTTTTTGACTTTTACAAGTAAAGCTGCAAAGGGAATGCACTTATAAATCTTTGTATAGATATGTATGTGTTAATTTCTCTTGGGAAAACACCTAGTAGTAGAATAGCTAGATCACATTTAACTTTTAAGAAACTGCTAAACTGTTTTCTAAAGTGAATATTTTACATAAAAAAAATTTGTATTTTGCACTGTTTTACGTTCCTACCAGCTGGGTATAAGAATTCCAGTTGGTCCACATCCTTGCCTTGGCACAGACTGCCATTTTTATTTTAGCCATTCTTATAGGTCTGAAGCAGTATCTCATTGTGGTTTTAATTTGCATTTCTCTGATGACTAATGATGTTGAGCGTCTTTGATACACATCTTGATATGGACAAATCTCAAAATAATGGTGCTGAGTAAAAGAAGCAAGACAATGGCTGGCTTCCATTTGATTCCATTTATATAAAATCTCCTGTTACAATATTAGGTATTGTAACAGAGCCCCTGAATTATAACTGGGCAACTGGCTACCTGTAATAACAGAATACATTTCTTGGGAGTTCTCTCTAGCTAAGTTCTGGCTGATACGATGTAGGTCAAAGTGTCATTTGTTAGCTTCCTGAAAACCTCTTCAAAAGACTGCTGATGCATGCCCTTCTACCATCCTGCTGCCTGGAATGCAGATGTGATGGCTGGAACTCTATCTACCAACTTGGACTCTGAGGATAATCCAAGCATTGAGATAGTGATGAACTGGATCGAGCTTGGTTCCCTGAGCAAATCCACCTCACCAGGCCTTGAATGTGTTTATAAAAGAAAGCATAATTCCTCTTTTGCTTGAGCCACTGTTATTTTGAATCTTAGTTACTCACAGTCAAACCTATTCCTCATACGGACCCTAAACAGTTTTTTTAAATCTATTCTTAGAATACTCTACTATTTTAATTTTAATTAAAGTGAATTCATTTGTAGTTGACTTTTGGAGGCTGTCTTTTTTAACATTAATTTTCTTCATTTGTTTTGGAGATTTGGTCTGGAGGCTCATCATGTGTAGGAGTCTGTCAGCCCATGTGTTTCTTTCTCTTTCTCTCTTTCTTGTTTTAAGCAGTCAGCCTAGTTTCATTTTCCACCTCACATGGGGCACTTTTTTTCATATTGCTCTCCAGGAGCTAAAAGTCGTGGTCACCTCTTCCTGCTGTAGACTAGAGTCCTGTGGGTCTTTGTTTTTACTTCTGTGACCACTTTCTCTTCTCTCTCTCACCCTACCCGCCCCCTGCCCCTCCGTCTGTCTGCCTCTTCTTGCAATAGGTTTGTTGGTAGAGTGGGCTGGGACTCAACGCATGAACTCTCAGTCCATCTGGATGACAAGCCCCCTTGTCCCCTCCACACACATCTTTTTTTTTTTAATTCTTCCATTTTAATTTTTATTTTTAATTAAATGTATGGGTTGACATTGGTTAATAAAATTTTATAGGTTTCATGTATACAGTTCAATAATATGTCATATGTATACTGTATTGTGTGTTCACCATCCAAAGTTAAGTTTCTTCCTTCACATACTTTCTGTACCTATACTCTTTCTCTGGATATTCACATCCATTCCAATACTCTCAATTTGTTCATTACTCACAAATTTTTATTTTATGCCCCACCTGTAAATATTGAATTTCCCACATGACATCCTCCCTGCCAGATGTCTCATGGGCACATCAAACTTACTTCGGGCCTCACCCCTAAACCTGTACCTCTCTCATTTCCCCCAGCACAGTATTAGAAACTGCCATCCACTCAGGTTTCAAAAGGAAAGTCACCTCTACCCAAAACCACTGAGTAATGTACTTTAAATGTGTGAACTATATATGGTATGTTAATTATATCTCAATAAAACTGTTGTTTTAAAAGAAGAAGTTACCCTTCATCCTTCCGTCTCTCAACGCCCCCAATATCTAATCCCTCAGCAAGTCTTCCAAATCAGATTTCAAAACGGCTCCTCTCTCCACAACTTCTTCCTTCCACCCTGGTCTCTAAGCCATCATCAGTTCTCTTCTAGACAACTACGAGAGACCCTAACTAACCTCCCTGATGTCATTCTTAACTCTCCATTAATTCTCCTCAAAGCAGCCAGAGGAATCTTTTATCAGCGTAAATTGGATCATGTCACTCATCAGATGGCATCTACTGCACTTGCAATAAAACTCATACTTGGGGTCACAGCCTTCAAGGCCCATAGGACCTGGTCTTGGCTGCTTCCCAAACTTCTCCTGGCCTCTCTCTCCCTCATACTTTTCTGGAGCCACAGTGATCTGAGAGTGAACCCTCACACTGGTCTAGATCACTGCCTACAACCTCTTTTACCCGACTCTTTAAAAAAATAATAATCATGAATAATCACATTTTAAGCAGCCGGAAATTATAAATAATGCAGCCGATAGCCTGGTACTCATCAGCTAGAGACAACAAAAATTACCACCAGCCATATTTGTTCCAGACTCCTCCCTCTTCTTGCTTCAAGAAAATACCAGGATGTAGCTGAAGACCATCTCTGCCTCCAACTCATTTTCCTGCTCTCCTTCCCTCCGAGGGTAACCACCATCCTGCAGCTGGTAGGGAACCTCCTCATTTTTACTAAAAACAATGTACAGAACTAGTTTACGTATTTGTAAAGTTTACAGAAATGGCACCCCAGTGAATATATCCCTTTGCACCCTTTTCCCACTAAACGTTCCATGGCTGGTCTCTCCTTCTGGGTCTCAGTTTCTGCCACCTCCTCAGAAGCAGCTTTTCCTGACCTGAACTTGAAGTAGTTTCTCCCCTGCCACACTCTGACCTCCACACGCCTGTCCCCGACTCGGCATTATTTCTATGACACATCCTAGTATATATTTTTTAGAGACCAAGTTACAGAGTACGTTTTTGTTATTAATGGAGTTTATCTACTTGTCGATTCAGAAACTCCCTTACTAGACCACAGCTGAAGAAGGCAAAGCACGTGTATTTTAATTGATACATTAAAGCAGTGGCCTGGCCCAGCTCCCAACACAGCGCATGGCATGTAGTACAATATTGGCTGAATGAATGAATTACTGAATAAAGAATCTTTCAAGGAAAAAGCAAGTTAATAAAAAAAAATGTATAGAGTGTTACTATTTTAGTAAAAAGGAAGTGAGTGGTATGCTAGGGCTGGCTTGTACTGGCTAACGAGAGACGATCATAAAATTTCTGGAATTTTGTGAACCAGTTGTTAAACCCAGCTGTTATTAAAAATTAAATTACATAAACTTATAATTCAATAAGCTGTATTTTTTAAACGGTAATAAATACTCAAAGATTACCACTTCCTAGTCATTTCACTACATTTTACTATTATCTATGTTCCTGAAGGTACTGGAATCTATTGTATCTGCCTGTACAGTAGAAATACTACATAATAGTTGCTACTGTATATGTCTTACCAACTGCTCATTCAGTAGCTTGAAATCAGCCACAGTGGGAGCATTTGCACCCAAGAAATTGGCATATATATTCCGTGCCACCGCCAGCAGGTTATTTAGCATTTACCAGCACCCCACTATGCCTATATTTATATGTGCTTAGACAGTCTGGGAGATACATGTCAAACTCTCAACTCTGACTACCTGTAGAGAGGAAGAAAGAGCAAAGGGGGATGAGGCTTTCGTTTTATTTGTCTATGAGACTACACTGCCTTGTGGTGTAAAACTTTCAGACAAAAAGGGAACACATGCGGCTCAGGCTTTCCAGCCAGGGCAGTTACTCCAGGTGATTCTCTAGTCTTCACGGACCCTCCCCTGAAATCTCATAGAACCCTGTCCTTTATCATAATACCAATCCTAATCACCCTACAGTATCATTTCTGATTGCTCCTCTGTCTCCTGGGGGAAAAGACAAGCATCTGTAGACCTTGAAGTGAGTAGCTGGAGCACCTAGTGGGTGACAAGAGCCATGGAGCCAGAGGAAGTGACTAGAATCTCAGCTTCATCACTTATGAGCGAGTGGCCTTGGGAGGTAACTTTATTGGCCATACCTCAGTTTCCTCATCTATAAAATAGAGTAAAAACCAACCTTGCAACACTTCTAATGACTGATGTGGAGGGCACTCAACAAATGGTTGTTATTAGCAACAGGGACTGGTAGGATCATGCTGGGCATGTAGACCATGTCACATGTCACTGATGGGCTCGGGCTACACTAAGTAGAGAGCAGGATACGGGCTTCCAGTCCTGAGACTGAGATGGTCCTGGCCAGCCAAGGCCAGATGCTCAGGACTAAATCCACAGAAGCCTGACCTCCCGGAGCCCTCCCTCACCTTCTCCCTCGAGGTCAACAACTTGGCCCCTCTGAGCTCAGCATTTCTGAGACCAGCCCAAGCTCTGAGCACTGTGATGCGAGGACTTTGATAACCTGGACCTGACCAGAGAAGGTTGATCAGCATGATAATAGGGTCCCTTAGCCTGGAGAGGAAGAGGTCAGAGAAAGCAGAGCCATCAACAGATGTGAGAAGGACCTCCATATAGAGGAGGCGGGACCAGGACCAGCATGCACTTTAAAAAACACAAGCCTGAACTCTACACACGGAAAATGCATGCAGAACAGTCCTAAGATGCATGTTCTAACATGTGGACCAGTCTTACAATAGAATGAGCAGCCTTGTGAGGTGAGCTTCTTGTTACTAGGAGAACTTAAGTGGTAGCTGGATGATCTTCTATCAGGGAGGCTGAAGAAAGAATTTCCTCAGAGTGCAAACCAGTCCTAAATTACCTCTAAAAGTCTGTCTAAAACTAAGATTGTATGATTCCATGTGGACAGACCCTCAGAAAATAATGTGAATGCATGAGTTTTAGCTCCCTGGGTCGCCAAAATGCTATTTCTGACCACGGTAATAATTAAGAAAAGCATCAATAATAAGACATCAACGGTTGTCTTTCATAGAGCAATTTCAGGGTGCCTTTCATAGAGCAATTTCAGGGTGCCGAGTACTCAGAAATACCATCTCATGAATTTTCACAACTCCATGAAGTAGCTATTATTATTATACCCATTTTAAGGATTAGGAAACTGAGTTTTAAGGCTGTTAGGTAACTTCCTGAGGCCACAGAAGAAATGCTGGGGAATCTGGAGTTCATACTCAGGTCCCTGTCAGTGCAGCCCATACTCTTAAGTACCCTGAGAGTGAGGGACCTAAACCACAAACTCCCCTCTAATGATCTTGTCAGAATCAACCAGGAATGTCCTGGAATCCTCTCTGAATGTCCAGCTTTTCCTCTGGTTCGAGAAAATTTGCTACATGATGATTGGCATTTAATAGAGAGGAATATTAGGCTTTGAGACAGAATGTCTGCCGTGATTGAAGGTTCACTGTTGGGCTCCCCTAAATGGTGACATCACCAGGAGACAGGATTTTCAAAAACCTGATTTGTTTGTAACTTTCCAGGAGCCCATCGAATCCATAAAGCATTTTGATTTGCAGCCCTGCACCTCCTCTTAGAGCAAAGCAGTTACAAAAATGATTCATGAAGCCATTCACAAGTGACAAAGTGCTTTCACACATCACATCTCTGATGCTCCTCCCAAAACCCCAAGAGGCAGAGAGCATCACCTCTGTTCTCCAGCTACTTCCCAGTCCAGCAAACGGAAATGCAGACAGATAAAGAGGCCAGCCTGAATGTGAACTTGAACTCTGGCCTCTGCTATGCCCAGAAACATAGAGTGAAGAACACTTAAGTTGGAAGGGGGCCTCTGAGATGATTCAGGCCTGGTTTCCTAACCTGGTGTCCACAGACAGAATTTGGCACGGGAAGGGGGTTCCTCAAAATGTGTGCGGCATATTGGTGACTATTGATATATAACTTGCTAGGTGACTCAAAAATGCTCAAAAACCATTATGGAACTCTTCCCCTCCCCATTTAACTGATGATGGAATTGGTACTTCCTTTTATCATTTAAATCTATCTCCTATCAAATTTCAGTAAAGCCCTGGAGACCTGGTAAGTGAGGTATGTTTACATGCCATCCCCAAATCTACATCCGGCCTTCACATTCTGTAATTTTACTCACAAATCTCAGCCTTTCTTGAAACCTATGTGAAGCTAACGAGATAATAAAGCTGGCTGGCTGTGATCTGCTCAGCACCTGCTATGCACCAGATGTGCAACAAGCATGAAGGCTCATGATAACCCTCTATGTTCCAGTAGATTGAGCAACCCATTTCATGGATGAGAAAACTAGAGCTCAGAGAGAATGAGTGATTTGCTCAAAGGCACACTTTTACCACAAGTGGTAGGAAAGTCTGAGTCTAGAGCCTAGTTAACCATCTCGGACAACTCTTCCCTTCCTAAGTCCTTGAGTTCTGCCAGGACTAAGAGCCAGTCTCAGGACCAGCCACCCCCTACTCTGAACATACATGGCCTCACTGTTCTTAGCAATGAATCTGGCTGCTGGTGAAGCCGGTGAAGTGGGCCCTGGGGCAAGAACGAACCCTGTCTCTTAGTTATGCTTTACATGAAGGGTGTTGGGGCAAGGATAGGAGAGAGCTATCCAGGAGATTCTGCCCATCTGGGAGGCAGCAAAAATGCAAATTCAAAGGGGCCCGTGACTGGAGAGAAAATAGATAGAAACAAACTTTCAATATCACGCTACAGATTTGAAGGGTCTTCCAGATTAACATGGCAGAGGGAAGCAGTTGACAGGGCTGATATGAGCTGTTCAGTAGACAACCTGCACATTCATCATGGGCGGCTCTCCCCCAGTAGACAGTGAAATGAATACAAGGTAGAAAAAAAGCAGAGGAGAAAAAACAAAGATCCACAAAACCACTTTCTACCCACTAGGATGAAGTGAAGATACCACTTCACATCCACTAGGATAGCTAGAATCAAAAAGGCAGATAACAAATGTCGGCAAGGATGTGGAGAAATCAGAGCCCTTATATATTATTGGTGGGAATGTAAAATGGTCCAGCTGCTCTGGGAAATAGTCTGTAGTTCCTCAATTAAACATAAGAGTTACTGAGAAATTCCACTCCTAGGTATATACCCAAGAAATGAAAACATATACCCGCACAGAAACTTGTACACAAATGTTTATAGCAGCATTATTCGTTATAGCTAAAAGGCGAAACAACCTAACTGTCCATCAATGGTTGAATGGATAAATGAAATGTGGTATATCCACACAATGGAATATTATCCAGCCATAAAAAACAATGCATGCTACAACATGGATGAACCTTGCAAACATTAAGCTAAGTGACAGAAGCCAGTCACATACTATATGATCTCATTCCTATGAAATGTCCAGCACAGAGAAGTTTATAAAGACAGAAAGTAGATTAGTGGTTGCCTAGGGCTTAGAGAGGGAGAGGGGAGGGGACGAGGTGGGGTGACAGCTAAAGGACAGAGTTTCTTCTTGAGGTGATGAAAAGGTTCTAAAATTGACTGGTGATAGCTGCGCGTATCTATGACTGTATCATTAAATTACATAATTACATAATGGGTGAAGTGTATTAGGTATGTGACATATCTCAGTTAAGCTGTTAAAAAATAAAATCTGCCAAATATTCATCAGCAGCAATCGGACAAAATAAAAAAGGAAACAATCTTCTTCAATACCATAGGCTTGAAAAGAATTCCCTAGAGAAACAGGAGGTTTCCATACAAGTGGAGAAGACCAAGTTCATTTAGACATTCCTGTCCAGGGCTGGAGAGTAGGAGCTTGAGCTTTGGTTTAAAGTTCTGGCCCCACAATTAGTTGTGAAGCCCTGGATAAGTAACCTGGCCCTTTAAGCCTCAGTTTCTCAATCTGTAAAAGGGCGATAATAATACCTATCCTATGGTTGTGAGGATGTAAAGAGTTAAGACACACAAATCCTTTAGTGCCCAATAAACAGCAGTCATTGTGTTATTGTTGTTATCATGTACCAACCCTCCCTAGCATTTGCTGAGGAACCTCTGGGGTTTAGGGGTACTGAATTAGGATCTAGAGGTGTAGATCAGACAAGACCTCTCCTGGAAGAATTTTCAAACACTAGGAAATCTGAAATTCCCTATTATTAAAGCTAGGACGTTTACTAGAAATTAATGTTTCTCACCCTAGGATCTTTGGATATAGTCTTAAGGTCTGAAAGTTCTAAGAATTTGTAATTCAGTGTTTCCATTTAAAAAACAATATAAGGAATCACCATGAAATGTGTGCTGTGACTGAGTTGGGAACTGTGGTAGACTGAATTCCTGGTCCCAGTTCTCTCCCCTTCCTACTGTTCTGGCCAGATGACTCTGCAGTAGACCCTGCCTTATAGGTGGCTTATTACTATAAGCTTATTACTATAAGCCACCTATAAGGCAGGGTCTACTGCAGAGTCATCTGGAGTAGGCTCCTTGATCTTGGATTCAGCCAGGTGATTGGCCAATGAGATGTTAATACACACAATGCAAGCAAAGGCTTGAAATGTGCTGGTGAAGATGAGCTTGCCCTCGAGGGATTCTGCCTTCCCCAGGAGAAGAGCTTTCCAAGGCAGCCCCTGTCCTTTCAGTCTGGGTCCAGAACAAACACATGGAGCACATTTGGCTCCACCGAGAGAAGCCACACTCGCTGGACTGGAGTTTGAGGAAGAGCAGCCCAGCCACTCCCAGCTAAATCAGCCGAACTGGAGTCAACCAGCGCGTACGTGGGCAAGAATAACTCATTGTTGTTCTATGCCAGGGGTCAGCAAACTATGGCCTGTAGGCTAAATCCGGCCCGCCACCTGTTTTTGTATGGCCCATCAGCTAAGAATGGTTCGTACATTTCCAAATGGTTGCAAAGAAATCAAAAGAAGAATATTTTGTCATGTGAAAATTATATGGAGTTCAAATTTCAGTACCCATAAATAAAGTTTTACTAGAACCTGCCATACTTATGGCTGCTCTCACACTACGATGGCAGAATTGTGTAGCTGTGACAGTATACTATATGGTCTGCAAAGCCTAAAATATTCACTGTCTAGCCCTTTGCACAAAAAGTTTGCTGACTCCTGTTCTACGGTCATTAAATTTGGAGGTAGCTTGTTACACAGTAACAGCTGACAATACAATACCAGTTATTATGACTTAACATGAGTCCATGAAAAAAGAACAAACCTAATATATAAACGATGCATTCTGGCAAAGAAAAGACCAAGAAACATCATGGCAGTTCACTAACAAAAGATTTCTTAGTGTTTCAAATAGAGAAAAATAAAGAAAATAAAGATATCACAGGGCACACAAGAGCACAGGAATGTCTAAGGCCAAAGAATCTGTCTCAGTCGTCACTACCATATTTATCTTATAAACAGCAACTTAGTTCCAATAAAACATCATCCAACACATCAAGGTGACTTTGTTAATTTAAATTCTGTTGGTTTGTGTAGTTCTTGCTCACTGTATATTTGTGAACCTGTCACGGTGTTATAGTTGTTTAAAAGCTATATGAAATGTGTTTATTTAGCTTTATGCTTAGACCTTTTTAAGTTAACATCAGAATAAAAGTAATGTAATGCTGGGACCCCGTGAATATTAAAAGTTACCTGAACACAACACAAGTGTAAAATACAATTGCAGTAGAGGTGTTGAGCAGACAAAGAATGAGGGGCAAGTTAGAAGCGATTTTGTATGGCAATATTGAACAGTTCGGAATAGATTTTCATGCTTTACTTTTGTTCCAATATAAAGATTTTGAGAATTACCAACTCAGTTCCAGCCAGGACTGGTTCACCATCATATTATATTTTGGGGGGAATCTTTGGTTTGCTTTGTGATCCAATAACCAAACCACCAGCATTTATAAAATAGTTAGACAAGTCCGGCACATTTAATGCTTCCGGTATTAAGAGGAAGCTTAGGATGGAAGAACATATGTTTATTCCTAAAAAAAGCTGATATTAAATTAACAATGTCTTAAGATTCATAACATCTTGGAACAGGAGAAAAGTGGCTTTTTGCTAGCATCACCTTCCACTTTTCCTTCTAAGCACACTCTACTTCTACTATACTCTATTACCATTCCCCGCTTCAATATTATATGTGTGTCCCTGGGCCTTTGTACATGCTCTGCCCACGGCTTACAATTATGTGTTCCCTCAGTTCCCAACTCCGTAGGCCACTCATTTCGACTCATCCCTCAAAACCTAGTGCAGACTTAGAAGCAAAGAAACCCCAGTAACAATGCACACACCTATTGCCCAGAGATTCTGGTTTCTAAATACCATTTTCCACTAAATTGAATCAGACCTCCTAGGAGAGATGGCTGAAACATCTTTTTGTACCAGTAAGGAAATGCTAAAATAAGAACAAGAAGCCAATCTGAACAAGCTCCCACTGGCCAAATCTAGGGCAATTTAAACATCAAAAAGAATAATGACAAATGGAGTAGAACACAGTGAAGAAGAAAAAGAATTCATGAGTCTATACTGATACTAAAAATAATTTTTAAATGGGGGATAGGTGGAGGAGAAGTTTGAGCAGTCTTTTTAACAGCAGAATATCAAGTAATAAATGTAGAGGAATGGTTAAAAATCATTTTAAGCTGTGACTAATAACTGATACAAGCAAGAATCATCAATAGTTGCTAAAACCATTTGGTAAAAGACAAGGCAAACCGACATCACGTGCCTCCCGATGTCTACGAGGAAAGAGATACAACATCATCTGTGCCAAAAATCTCTAATCTGAGTCTATCATGAGGAAACGATCAGACAAATCTAAACTGTGGAACCTTCTGCAAACAACTGACCTGAACTCTTCCAAAGTGTCACTATCACGAAAGAGAAAAACCAGTGCAGGGGGAACTGTTCTAGAATAAAGGAGACTAATGAGACATGACAACTGAATGCAATGTGCGATGCTTGAGTGGGTCCCGGGGTGGGGCTGGGGAACTAAAAAATGCATTACTCAGAGCACCTGGGAAAATCTGAACACGGACTGTAGTTGAGACAATATTGTATCAATGGTTAAACTTCCTGCGTATACTAATTACATGGCATTTATATAGGACAGAGGTAGGGAAACTACTGCCTGCAGGTCAAATCTAGCCCCCATCTGTTTTTATACAGCCTGTGAGCTAAACATGGTTTTTGTATTTTTTTTAATGGATGAAAAATTTTTTTCATATAATTTCATTTACATGATTTTCAAATTTACATGAAATTCAAAATTTTCACTGTTCATAAATAAAGTTTGATTGGAACACAGCCACACTCATTCATTCACGTACTGTCTGTCTAGGGCTCCCTTTGTCTTAACAAGAGTTGAGTAGTGGCGACAGAGGCTGTATGGCTCCTAAAGCCTGATGTGACTGCATCTCAAACAGTGTGAAAAAAAATAAACAAAAAAGAAAGTGTGTGTGCATGTGACGACAGGTATATACAGAAGTATAAAGCAACTTTTATAAAATGTTAGTGATAGGTGAATCTAGATGCAGGGTCTGTGAGTGTTTAATTTACTATTCTTATAACCTTTCCTACAGGGTTGGAAATTTATAAAATAAAGAAATCAACAAATAAGCATGAAAAGCACTTGCTCGCGCTGGTGCACACATACATGCCTGACCTGTCTCAAATGTCCTGTCTTTTTTCCTGGACAAACCCATTATTTTTCCCTTCTCTGAGCTCCCCCACACTTGGTAAAACCTGCCTGTTGGCGCTCACCTCTCGTGGCACTGTAAACGCCTGCTTACGCACACTCCCGCCCATCCCAGTTACTGAGGGGTTTTCTGACTCTGTTCTGGAGGGCCTGCCACGAACTTCTGCACGTCCAATTTCAAGTTTTAAAATACAGCCTCATCTTATGATGGAAGCCAAGATGGAAAACACCGTGGTACCATTTCGCGTCTGCTTCCCCCCAGAACAGCAGGAGTCTGGCGGGGGGAGGACATGACTGACAGCGGGTGAGCAGTCCCACCACCGTGCCCACCTTATAAGGACCTCCGGGAAGTCTGCTATCCAGTATCAGGACCCAGAAGGGCCGACCTCCTCGGGAGCCACCTGGGACTTCTCACGTTAGGGACAGAATGCACTGGTAGCTGGCCAGGCTCAGCTTTTCCCACAGGCTGCCAGATTTGGACCCCATGTAGCTAGAAGTGCACACAGTGGTCATTTGGGTATACATTATGAGCCTCATTGCTGGCTCCTTCTAGGGCCTCCACCCTTGTTTTTCTTTCTTCTCTCTCTCTCCTCCAGTTTTAATGTGCTATCATGTTATATTTTATGTATCCTGCTAGGCTGCCCTAAATCCCTTCTGGAACAAGACTGGGTCTAAGAGAGCAGCTTAAATAGAAACGCTGTGCTAGCCTCCTCTCCTCTGCCCCTTCACCAGACCGTACGGCTGGGCGGCACTCCTCAAGGACCTTGTGCCTGCAGCGTCACCTCCGGCGAGCCGTGTCTGAGGGTGGCCCGGCAACCCTGGCAATGATTTGTGGAGTCTGTAATTGCCAGTGAGATGAGAAAGAAGAAGGAAGGGCCTTTCTTTTCTAAGCAGCCAGTCGTGAGTGCAAAACTCTTTCCAAGGAGGCCAGGCCCTGAGGGAGAGGTGCAAAGTGGAAATGGCCATTTGGTCCATCTAAACCCAGGCCGTGTCCCTACACTGCACTGCACGCAGTGGGCCCAGCTTTTCCACTGGTTGAGGGGAGATGGGGAGGGCATTTGTGCTGGGCAGAAAGGGAGAGCAGAATAAGAGTCAACCAAGGCCAGGAGGTAGGAACAAGGAGGAGGAGGAAGGGAGGTGGAGAGGAGTGGGAAACGGACCGAGAGCGTGGGTTCCGGAGTTGGACTGCCCAGCGCAGCGACTCACTAGCTGTTTAGCTGTCTGCGGAATGGCTCACCCTCTCCAGGGCTCGGTTTTCTTGGCTGTGCAGTGGTTAGAACAATATCTGCTTCGCAAGGGCATCGTTAGGATCAAATGAGATCATGATATCGAGTGTGAGCGTGAACCCAGACACAGAGTCAGTGCTCAACACACGTTAACGGCTATGCTTCTCGTTAGCACCACCATCACTTCTCCTGGAGGAGAGCGTCCACGCTGAGGAGTTGTGGAAGGAAATGTGTCATGCTGGATGCGGGCCAGAGCTTCTGAAGGCAGGCAGAAGGTCAAGAAAGGACAACATCAAATATGGCTTCGGGACAGGATTTGACGGATGAATGCAGCTTATTTAGGATGTGGGGCTTCCGGATCCTGGTCCAAAATCAGTGTTGTGGTCCAGCCTACCTTTCCCCCGACCCTGTCACCATTCAGCTGAACCATCCTCTGAGACAGACAGAGACTCTCTCTCTCTCTCTCTCTCTCTCTCATTCTCTCTCTCTCTCTCTCTCTCTC
>NW_006433024.1:18414872-18418809 GCF_000325575.1 Pteropus alecto | reverse complement strand
TCTCTGTCTCTCTCACACACACACACACACACACACACACACACACACACACACACACAGACATGGGCCCTGCTGTCTTTGAACCATTTTGCACATCTGTTCTCTCCAGGTCTTCAATGACTCTCACTTTTCTGGATCACAAAGGTCAAAGCCTCCACATATTCCTTCGACCTCCAGCCACTCCCTCCCCTCACCCAGCCACTTGCTGCAGCCCTAAGGCCCTAGGAAGGACCCTCCTGGGGAGCAACATGCTGGCCGCTGTTTCTACCCTGGTGGACGGAGCTGGCTGCAAACTCCAGGGCTTCCTATCCTCCCTTTACTCCCAACCCGCCCACACCGGGTGGCAAGCCTGGGGAAGCTGTCTGCTTTCCAGACCCCAGCTTGCAGGGCTGGGCTCTCCCTAGGTGTAGACTCTGATTCTTGTGCGGGGAGGAGGGGATCCTAACAGCCCTTCCCTGGGCGTGGCCCTAGATTTTCTCCCCTGAGATTTTTCCCACAGGCTGAGAAGCCATCATGTCACCCTCCTCCACTGAACTTTTACGCATCCTCAAGACCCATCTCCAGTCCGCCCAGCCAAAACCAATTCCCCTCTCCCTGTTCCTAGAGCCTTCTGCAGCATTACAATCACCAGCAACACTCTGCCTCCCTACTACTTGGTTGGGAATAAGCCTCCTCCCCTTCCACCCGCCTTGGCCCGTAGCTGTACCACAGACTCCCGAAGAACAGGGAACCTGTGGATCGCAAAGGCCAAAGCCTTCACATGTTCCTTCAACCTCATGCTTTTCTGTTACACCCAGAGCTCCCGGCTCAGGACCTAGTTAGTGGCTTCGGAGTGGCTCTGTGTCTGTGAGGGTGGACACATAACCAAATTCATTGCTCCACTTCTTTAGTCATATCTGTCTCTCCGTAAAAGAACTCCTTAAAGCCCCCTGGCATAATGGAGAGGTGCTATCTCTGAAGGAGCCCAAGTCTACCCTGTATCAGCTATGGGAGTCGGGGCCGCTTAACCTCTTCGGTCCCTGGTTCCGTCACCTGAACCAGAGGGGCAGCAACCTCCAACTGCGGGACTATTGTGAGGAGGTATGCGGTAAGCACCCAGCACAGAACAACTGCTGGGTGAGCAGCCAGACTTCTAAAACGAGCCAGCTACCCTCGCTGGGCCCCTCTCCTCTGCTCCCACTCACACCCCAGTCCATGGCAATGGGGCTTTCACTGTGAAATTGTCCCTGCCAGGACACCGAGACCTGAGCCAAGCAGCTCTCGGTCCTCAAGAGTCTCACCCTCCGCAGCACTGACCCCACTGCCCGTCCCTTCCCAGGGCTTTGGTTGCATAAACTTATATGCTTAGTTTTTCCCTATATCCAGGCTTCCGCCCTGGGCTGCAGACCCACACGCACCAATGAGCCTCTGAGCAGCTCCACCTGGGCATCTCGCGGGCACCTCGAACTCTACTCCCCGCAACCTGAACTCACTTTCTCCATTCTCCTCAGTCTCAAGCCACCTCTCTGCACCTCTCCACACATTTGAGCAGATGTCCCCCCCAAACACATAAGCCTACTACGTGAATTTCCTATCGCTGCCGAAACAAAGTGCCACAAACACAGTAGCTTAAAATGACACAAATTTATTAACTTACAATTTGGGAGGTCAGACGTCCTAAAATCAAGATGTCGGCAAAGCTGGGTTCTTTCTGGGCTCTAAGGAAGAACCTGTTTGCTGGCTTCTAAGGAAGACCGCCTACCTTCCTTGGCTCCTGGCTCCGTCCTCCATCTTCAAGGCCAGGAGGAAAGCATCTTTCTATCTTTTCTCTCTGACCCTGACTCTCTTGCCTCTGCCTGCCTCTCATAAACATGCTTGCAATTAAATCGGGCCCGCCCCAATAATCCAAGACAATTTCTCCATCTTCCGATTCTTAAGTAACATCACAGATGCAAAGTCCTTTTAGCCATATATAAGATAACATAGTCACAGGTTCCAGGAATCAGTACATGGACATCCTTTGGGGGGTGGGGGGGGGCGGGATATTATTTGGCCTACTATACTTCACCCCCTCCATCTGCTCCAAGCCTTTTGGATATCCCTCCAGTGACAGAAAAATGTTGACCCGCCTTCTCTCCATATCCCATGTCTCCATCTGTATTACCTCCTCGGGTAATATAAAAGCTTATTCCATGCTATCTCCACTCTCTGTATTCAACCATTTCTTCATCAGGACTCCTCCCACGGGGCCTTCTGAGGACGTTAAAGTCTCTCTCATTAACAAACTCCCTTGACCCCATGTCTTCCTCCGGCCATCAGCCTTCCAACCCCCTACCTCTCTCCTCTCCTTCTCATCTCTAATCAAACTTTTGAGAGCTGACTACACGGATCACCTCCGTTCTGATAAGGTTTCCATCTCATCGCTCTTCTGCAGTATCTCACAGTACTATTGACAATTGAGGCCCAATCGTTCTTGGTCGTGGGAGGCTGTCCTGTGCATTATAAAAGGTTGAGCAGCATCCCTGGCCTCTACTTTCTAGCTGCCAGTAGCACATCTCCATCCCAAGTTGTGATGGCCAAAAATGTCTCCAGACTCTGCCAAATGTGCCAGTGGTGGGGGAGCGGTGGGAGTGAATCGCTCCGGGTTGAGAACTACTGGTTTATGGTAACAGCTCCTACTAAAGTCTCCAATGACTTCCCTGGCACTAAATCCCACAGGTACTTTTAAGCCCTTCTCTTGCTTGTCTTCTCAGCAGAATTCGACACTGTTGGCCTTTCTGGCCTTCCTGCCTCTCAGGCTGCTCTTTCTCTGTCTCCCTTGTAGGACCAAATTTCCCTTCTGAATCACTAACGGTGGAAGGTCCTCAAAACTGAGTCCTAGGCCCTTTCCACGTGGCTTTTGATCAGCTCGTTCTCCCTGGGGGGCTGCCCTCCACAGCCCCGGCACCGCTCACAACCTCTGCACAGGTGGCTTATGAAGCGACATCACCAAACCTCCCTTCCAAGCTCTGAACCCATATATCTAACCACCTAGTTGACATCACCACTTGGATATCTTGATGTCACTCCAAACTCAACAAGTGCAAAACCAAAACCAGGATCTTTCTCTCAACCCAGTCCCCTTCTGGAATTCCCCATGTCTCAGAGAAAGAGAAATTCCTGACCTGTTGGGAGAGGAACGCTACAGGAGTTGTTCCTGACACCTCCCTCTCCTTCACTTAGGCCAATTAGTCTATTTCTAAATCAAATTCCTTTAGTCTCTGAAACAGTTCACAAACCATCTTTACTTTGCTCCATGTCTCTGCCCCCACCCTAACCAAGCCACTATCATTGTCCACTTAAGAGAATGACCACAGCCCTCTAACTGGGGTGTGGGCATCCATTCCTGACCAATGCCTCTCCACCCCATCATCAGCTCTCCAGGCTGCGGCCAGTCACCCTTTCAAAACATTAGTGAAACTTCTCATAGTTCTTAAAATAAAGAACAGAAGTCTCCATCGAGCTCGCTGGTGCCTATATGGCCGAGCCTCCGTCTCCTCCTTCAGGCCCTTGTGTTGGCTGCGCTCCAGGCACACTGACCTTCTTCCTATGCTTAAACGTGCTGTGCTGCCTTCTGCCACAGAGCCTCTGTGCATGCTGTTCCATCTATCTGGATGCCCCTCACCAATCACCTGGTCAACATCCTCTTCCTTCGACCACAGCCCAACCATCAGGAAGCCTTCCCCCGGCCACACCAATTCCCTTGGTTGTTCATTTTTCTCCTAGCTTCACTTTCTCTATTACCTTTTGGAGTCATAATTTTCTATTTATTTATCTTATTTTTTGATTTATAACCTCTTCCCCACAGTAAACTCTGTGAGGTCAGGCCCACCATTGTAGCCCAGGGCCAGCCCGTGCCTGGCACAAAGGAGACCCTCAAGAAGTGTTTCCTTAATGCACAATGAATGACCTTCCTACC
>NW_006433024.1:18412237-18414862 GCF_000325575.1 Pteropus alecto | reverse complement strand
TCCCTACTGTCTCACATCCCCCCAATTCTGTTCAAGGTTGACTCCTGAGAATCATCTTTGATAATTCTTCTTCCCCTTCCTCACCTCCACATTCCATACATCAGTAAATCTTGGGGATTCTCCCTCCTGACTCTCTCTCAAATGTGCCCACCCCTAGCACTTGAGTTTAAACCACCATCTTTCTTTACCCAAACCACCACCTCAGCCTCCCATCTGAATCCCAGTTCTCCATTTTGCAAACTAACTGAGTCACACCTCTGCTTGAAATGCTTCAGTGGCTTCCCCTGGCCCATGGGAGAGAGGATACACTGACCCTGGTTTATGAGACACAGTGTGATCTGGCCCCTGCCTCCCTCTCCTGCCAATTTCTTGCCACTCTGCCTCCCAGGCTCATTGCTGTCGCCACATCGGACTTCTTGGAGTTCCTCTCTCTCAGCTGTTCTGTCTGCACAGAGCATTTTCCCTTCCCCTCTCTACTATTGCTACTCATTCTCCGAGTCTCAGGCTAAAGGAAATCTTGCCCAAACCCCTCATGTAGGCCAACAATAATTGTAATAATAATAGCTGATATTCACTGCATGCTTACTAAGGGCAAGCACAACTCCAAGAACTTTACAGTATTGGCTCATTTAATCTTCACCATCAGCTATGATTATCCTGTTACAGAATAGGCACAGAGGTTAAATGACTCATCCAAGGGCACATTAGATAATAAAGAGCAAAGCTGGCTGACATATGAACTTGGGCTCTGGGCCTCAAATTCCCAAATACTATGAACACTGCCATCTCCCATGGTTCCCAGAGAATCCTGTATTCTCCCTTCATTAATAATTATCACATGTGCACATACTTGTTCAATGCCTGCTCTTCCCATCAGACTGTCCACTCCCTGAGGGCAGGGACCATGTCTGTCTCGTTGAAGTTTTTACCTCCAGCACCTAGCCAAGCACATGATAGTACTGCCTTTTTTGGCTGCATGTCATACTCTCCCATGGTTCCCAGAGAATCCTGTATTCTCCCTTCATTAATAATTATCACATGTGCACATACTTGTTCAATGCCTGCTCTTCCCATCAGACTGTCCACTCCCTGAGGGCAGGGACCATGTCTGTCTCGTTGAAGTTTTTACCTCCAGCACCTAGCCAAGCACATGATAGTACTGCCTTTTTTGGCTGAATGTCTGCATCCCTCCAGCTCCAAGTCACCTGCTCCAGAGGAGGGCTTGAATAAACCCTCCATAAATGCCACTGAATGGCCTGCTAGACGCGCATGGGAGGATTCATGGGGAAAGCACCCCACCACTGATTCTGCTGACTACCACCAGAAGAGCTCCTTAGCATGGCCCTCAGCCACCAAGGGGTGCAGTCACTTAGCCGGGGCAAGGGGACAGCAAGATCCATCATCCACGTGTCCATGAGAGATGGCCACAGCGGACAGCTCCCCCTGCTGGTTCCCTTCCATGTTCATCAGCACCCTCTCCAAGGGCACAGCCCTGGGGACACTCACCAGCCAGGAGAAGAAGCCAGCTGATTTGTCCTGGGTGGAGATCTGCCCCTCATAGGGGCCGAAGATGTGGCCCTTGGGGATGACCTCATTTATGCATCGCACGTCATTCTCCCCACTGGCGTCCTTGACCACCTCCATGCCCTGTGGGATGGTGAGGGCGGCCCGGTCTGGGATGCCCACAGGCACCGGTGTGTCAGACACAAACACCGGGGGACCATGGTTCGGGCACTCATCCACAAAGTACTCTTGGCAGGACTCGCAGACTGGAGGGATGGAAGGAGGAAAGAGAGCCTCAGTTGTTTCAGGAGGTAGGACCCCCATGGAGGAGGCTGAGGGGCTGATGGGAAGCCTGCCCTGAGGACAGCATAGGGCAGTGGGAAGCACACTGCATGGCTCTCCGGAACCCTAGCCCTGGCTCCATCCCAGCCAGTCGCAGGCTCCTGAGTTTTCAGGAGCGATAACCCAGTACCCTCCCTGGGGGCTCAAGGACAGGCCTGCCAACACGAGGGATGCCAGTAGCTCCCTTTGTTTCAAGTCTGAAAAAGCAGAAGAAAGAGTATGTTCTGGAGTCCGATGGGTCTGGGTTTAAATTGCAACTGTGCATCTGGTGGACTGTGGGACCTAAGGCAAGATCCTTAACCCTCATCAAGCCTCGGTCTCCTCAACTGGAAAATGGGACCAATAACAGCCACTTCAGTGGCTAATGGGGAAGACTACCTGCAGCCTGGACGTGTGTCTGGTACATATGAGATGAGTGCCTATCATTATTATTACTGCTGCAAATTCCCTAAGTGAGATGGGGTGAGGGGTCAGGGGGGAAGGGAAGAGTAGCCCAGGAAATAGCCCCAAGCTCCACTTACACCAGAAGTCCACTTGCTGGAAGCTTTTGGGCATCATGAGGTCACGCTTTCCCTTCAGTTTCTTGGGCTCCACTTCCATGGCTGAGGGGTCTGGTCTCCTAGAGCTGGCCAGGACAGGGCCAGTAAAGAAAGCAAAGAAGACATCAGGGAGGGAGAGGCTGGGGAGCGGAGAAGCCAAGAACCTGGCCGTGAGGCCATGGGGATGTGGGGCAGGGAAGGGAGTCCCGGCCAGCCTGCGGGTTCTGTGCAGGGGGTAGTG
>NW_006433024.1:18411171-18412216 GCF_000325575.1 Pteropus alecto | reverse complement strand
TGGGCCACTACTTGGGTTTTTCTAGAGCTTGCCCTCACCTCTGATCCCAGAGCAGGGAGTGGGAACTCTCCCCAGGGTCTCCCATCAACCCAGCCCAGTGACGTCCCCCTTCTCCCTCTCTTGTCCACACACAGGGGGCTCACCAGGGCTGGCCATACTCCTGGTCGCGGAGTGGTGAGCAGACCTCTGTCTTCACCACGGTCATCATGTCCCCCACGGTCGCCTTGGTCTGCGCCAAGCACTCCTTCATGTTCTCAGTCATTCTGTCCTGGGGACGGGAAGGCAGGACCAGCACAGGAAGAAGATCAAAGAGACAGGGGAAGAGGGGTGAGTGGTGAAGAGGGCAATCGGGGGTCCTGTGGAGTCTGGTTACCCTCCCTACCATCCCCAGAGGAAGCGCTTGAGAACACAGACAACAAAAACAGCTGTAGCCCAGCCAAGAGGAAATGCCATTTCTATCCCAGGCTGGTCCTGGGGACGACTGGAGCCACCAGCCCCATGGGGTCAGGGGCCAGGGGCAGCTCAGGCCAGAAGGCAAGGCTGGATAGCACAGCCTGGAACCCAAGACCAAAGGGCAAAGGGTATGAGGAACCCGCAGGAACCTCAGCACAAAACTCTGCAGTGGGGAGCAGGGGAGGGATCGACTCAAGTCCAGCTGGGGCCAAGAAGGGGCGGGTCGACGAAATGGGCCCTAAGCGCCTGGTTGCACAGCCCCTCGCCCGGGGGCTGCCAGGGAATGCAGCCAGGCTCGCTTTGCCAGCTCAGAGCAGGTACAGGCGGGGCTTGGGGGGCTTGGTGTGGGCCGGCCCTGACTCCAAGCCCCACCCCGCGCTCTCTAGGGGAGTCTCGCCAGCCGCGGCTTACCGCCCTCCTCCAGCACAGCGCCGGGCCTCGGCCTCTCCCTCGGCACCCCAGCGTCCGCATGCCAAGCCCAGGGCACTCTCGGGCCAGGGCAGCGCGCGGCTCAGGCTGGGGCCGTGCTCGCCCCGGGACTGGGCGATCGGCGTGTGTGACTCACTACCGGGGGCCCCGCTGGCCACACCCC
>NW_006433024.1:18377182-18410514 GCF_000325575.1 Pteropus alecto | reverse complement strand
AGGAGCAGGTCTGCGAAAGGCGCAAGCAGCGCACCGCGCGCCCTCCCGGCCTCCGCCGCCGACCCAGCCCCCCTGCAGCGCGGCCTGCGGCGCCACCGGAGCGGGCACCGCCACCCAACTTGCTGGCCACGCCTCGCACGCCCGCCCCCTTCCACACCTGCGCGGCCTGGGGTGGGGAGGGGGCGTCTGTCAGTGGCGTTTCAGGGGCTCCACGTTTGGTGCTTGGCCGACAGCATAGCCCTTGGATGGCCCGCAGTTCCCCTGTGAGAAAGCAAGGGTTGGGGGTCGCCAAGGCAGGAACCTAGGGCTGGAAGGTGTCAAGTGACTTGCCCAAGAACACCCAGTTCATTCCTGGTGAACTCTGGACTGGAGCCTGGGGTCCCCTCTGGATAAACTGGAAACAACTCTCAATTCAAGCGTAAGGTTTCAGGTCTGATTTACCTCCACGCCATACCCTTAGCCCAGTCCTCTCCCAAAGGGATCACCTGGATTGCCCTAGGCTAGGTTCAGGCCAGAGACCACATGTCCAACAGCCAGGTGGGGGCAAAACCCTATGGATTTGTAAGAAGTCACGAACACCCCTATCCCTGAGAAGCACTTCTCACTCGGATGGCAACATTCACACACAAACATCTTGAGGCATTTAAGTCTAGTGGTTAGGAGCCTGGGCTCGAGCAGCAATGCCTGCCATTCAAATCTCACTGATTAGCTGTGTGTTAACACCTAGGCAGGTGTCATAAACTGAACGTGCCCTCCCCCCAATTCATGTTGCTGCACTAACCCCTAGTGTGCCTGCATTCAGAGGAGGTGATGAAGGTTAAGTGAGGTCATAGGGTGGGGCTCTGATCCCGATAGGGCTGGTGCCCTTGTAAAAAGAAGAGACACCAGAGGCCACGCTCTTCACCATGTGAGGACAGCGGCAAGACCCAACAGTCTTCAAGCCAGGAAGGGAGGCTTCACCGGAACTGAATTAGCTAGCACCTTTATCTTGAACTTTGCAGCCTCCAGAACTGTGAAAACTAAAAATCTGTTGTTTAAACCACCCAGTCGGTGACATTTTGTTGTGGCAGCTGAGCTAACTAAGGCGGTAAGTTATCTAACTTCTCTGTGCTCCCATTTCTTCATCTGGAAAATGTGGCAAATATTAGATTCTGTCAGAGATATTTGCTGTATTAAATGGACCAAGATGAGTTTGGAGGGAGCAAGGCACAATTTGTGCACAACTCACTGAAGAAAGCGGATCGGAAAGGTGGGTATGAGGGACATCATTAAGGCAAGCGGGCTTTGAATTCTCTCCACTGCATTAGATTTTTTTTTTTTTAAGTCAATCATTTGCACAGTGGCACTATATTAGAAACAGACTACCTGGGACCATTTTGCACTGGGCCACCCTGCTCTGGGTCCTCTGCCTTCCACTAGCCTCACCTCTATGCCATGTTCCACCCTGCCACAGGGCCTTTGAACTTGCTGTGTCTTCCACCTGCACACAGCTGGCAGCTCCTACCCAACCTTTAGCCTTCCCTGTCCCCCCTCCATAATACCCTCCCCAGCCTCATGTCTCTTTCCTCATGGTACTTGTCACACTTAGAACAGTCTTTTGTTAGCCTGATCATTTGATTGATATCTGTTTCCAATAACAGATTGCAAGCTCCCCAAGGGTAGGGTGCCAGGTTCTTTTGCTCACCGTTGAATTGCCAGCACTTGTAACAGCACTTGGTACCAGGGCAGAACCAGTGAAAGATAATCAAGGAGTTAGGGCATCAGTTTGAAGGAGGCACCCATTCTTAGGGTCATGCACCTACTTGCAGGAATGGCACCTGAAAGAAAGTGAGTGCCTCCTTAAATTTTGTCCCCTAGGTGACTTGCTTGCCTTACCCTGGTCTCAGCCTTCCCTAGCCCATAGCATATTCTCAATAAACATTTGCCAAATGAATTAATGACCCATGTCATAATTCACTGCCTGCCTCTAATATGTCCTGCTGGCCCCGATGACAATCTCAACTCTGAAAGAGACCTCAAAAGGGAAGACAGGGTGTGTGTGGAGATATTATATCGAATCCTCTTCTCTTTGGGGTGTTCTCTCAGTGACCTCTGCCAGGCAAGCGGGGTGAGTGTGATGGAATTAGACTCGTGAGGCCTGGAGCCTGAATCTGATAATAAGTTGTAAAGTATGAGCTGTGTGACCATGGGCACATCACTTAAACTCTCCAGCCCTTAGTGTCTTCCTGGTAAAATGGAAATAATTATAATCGCCAAGTTATCCCCAAGAAGACTAAAGAGTAAATGAGGTAAAGGGGGGGGAGGGGGCGGGGCGAGGCCTTGGAAAGAGCGGGGTGGTCTGGGTTTTTAAGGAATATTAACATTGAACTGGCTTCCCAGAAGCAAGGGGCTGAGGAGGAAGAGGGGAGAGAGGGGGGATAAAAGGAAGAAAGACTAAAAAGGGGGGAAGGAAAGGAAAGCGGGTAACAGCAAGACAGTAAAAGACAGAGGGGAAGAGGGAAAAAAGAAAGAGGAAAGTGGGAAGGAAAAAGAATGTAGGAAAGGAAAAAAAGACAGAGAGAGGAGAAAAGGCACAGCGACATTTTTCTAAGCCTTAAGTAGTCCCAGGGAAACCTCCTTCTGAGAAAAGCATTCATTTGTATCTCAAAGTAGAAATGTCTACAGGCCACTTCCTTTCATGTCTTATTTTTCATTTATATCCCACCTTCATCATGCAAAAGAATTATGATGGTTTATAGCACAAACACATACTCAGTAGGACAGCTGAACAACCAGAGACCTCATGGAGAAAGAGTGATGCCAAGAATTATACCACGAATCTGTTTTAAGATGGTTAGTGATTTAGCTTGCCATACTTCTGAGACTCCTGGCAGCTAAAGCAAAAAAGGAAACAGGATGGGTTACAGAGTATTCATTATTTGACACCTATTTATGGATTGTCTGTATAATTAAGTTCTCTCCATTCTTGGAGGAGTCCAGTTGCCTGGAGAACCAGGATCAAGCATGACCAATGTGCATGACCGATCCTTTCTGTGTCTGGGTGTAAGGAGGGAAAAATGGGATATGGCAGGATAAAATGAACTTCCATTTGGGAAGAAGGGGAAGATACAGGCTTATGTCCTTCATTGAGTCAGGTGAAGTTCCAGAAACCATTTCGGCAGACTGCTCTGGCCCCACTTGCCCAGTGAGGGGCTTGGGGGAGCGGGGTCAGCAGGCCTCACGGAGGACTCCGAGCTGTTGGCAACGCTCCCTCTCAGCTGGCTCCTCTGAGTCTGCACACATAGAGATTAGGCATGTTGCAAACCCAGCAATGAGATGCAAACTAAGAGGAGGGAGCAGAATGGAGCTCAGGAGCCTGCAGCTCGGTTTTCACCCTTGGCAGTGTGCCAAGGTCCTGGAATGCCCAGCAGCCAGTGTGGCCAGAGGACTTGGTTTCCCTAGAGGCTGGCACCATGACATCTGGAAGATCTGTTCTGGTACCACCACAGCATCCTCTGTTGTCCCCTCTGATAACAAAGGGACAGGAGATTAGGGAGCTGGCTCAAGTCACACACTGACCTGAGCTGGGTATCTGAGGCCCAGGTCTCAGTCTAGGCTATGCCATAAACGTTTTAGGTGACCTAGAGCAAGGTCTTGCCTTGCCCTAAGCCTCAGTTTCCCCTTCTTGGATATATAAGGTCCAATGTGGTGTTGACAGTAAACCATGGGGGTAATGGTGGGGGTGGGGGGAGCATGGAATTATTACAGGGATTTATTGAATTTATATGCCCAGCAAGCACTGCCTATAGAGAGAAAAAATTATATGCCTTGAACTTATATGTAAGATAGATTTGCAAATATATGTAGATACTTTTGTGATGAACAAAAGATAAATTTATTAAAAAGTGTTATTGAATTCATAGAAGCTCTATGTCACCATGTGTTTTGTTAATCAGCTGATACCAGGACGGTCATTCACAAGCTAAGGAACCTTGAGAAAATTAATTAACCACCCCTGCACAGTTAATTGGTTTCCCCATGTGTTCAATGGGACTGATGTCAGAACCTATCTCATAGGGCTGTTTTACATAGCATAATGCCTGGCATATAATAAGCACTATATAAATGTTAGTTCTTATTATCATTCATTTTATTTATTATTGTAAAAGTATAACAGATATCAAGTGGGCACATCAGTGAAAATTTTTTGACATTAAAAGAGGGCCTTCATAGCAGTTAATGCCTTTACTAGAGATACACTTTTAATAAATTTATACTATAAGGATATTCATTTCAATCAGGGGGGAAAAAAAGAAAATAGCATGAAAAAGCAATTTGCAAAAGAAAAAAGACAAATAGCCAATATGCTTTATGGTAATCTGCAAAACTTTAATACTCAAATAAATATAAATTAAAACAAATATAATTTTTCCTCTATTAAGCTGGCAAATATTAAAAAACCTCAAAAATATGTTTTCATTGTTGGCAAGAGCCAGAGTGTGGGGAAAATATGCTACATGCCCCACCCGCTGGAATATAAATTGGTCTATCCTTTCTGGAGGGTAATTTGGCACAATATATCAAAAGCCTCGAAATGAGCAAACGCTTTGAAGGAGCAATCCCAAATATAGGAATGGATCCTAAGGACAAAATTAAGTTGTGTGCAAAGATTTGCCCACAAGGCTGTTCTCTACGGCACTATTTTTAGTAGCAAAAAAAAACCCAAGAAATAATGTAAACCTCGAACACAGGAGAGAAGCTAATATGTAGCATACAATGAAATACTAGGCAGCAATTCACAATGCTCTGGGAGAATATTTGTTGACATGGAAACACATGCTTAGCATATTATTAAATAGAAATGAAAGTTATTATTAAGTGAAAGAAGACAATATGACAAGGCCACATACTGTATCCTTTCAACCACATGACACTTTGGAAAAGGCGAAACTGTACAGACAGTAAAAAGATCAGTGGTGGCCAGGAGTTGGGGGTGGTAGGGGTGGATGACTAGGAGGAGAGTGAATATTCTCTGGATGATACTGTAATGGTGGATACATGTCATCACACGTTTATCCAAATCCATACAATGTATAAGACCAAGAGTGAACTTGAATATAAATTATGGACTTTGGGCAATTATGATGTAATAATACAGGTTCAAACATTGTAACGAATGTCCCGCTCTGATGGGATGCCCATATTTGAAGAGCTGTGAGAGACGGGGTATCTGGGAACTCACTGTACTATCCTCTCGATTTTGCTGTGAACCTAAAACTGCTCTTAAAAAATGTCTATTTTTTAATGAAAATTATGAAAAGATAGATACAGAGTAATAACATTTAAAATATATTTGTATAGCCATATAGATTTGCACGCATAGCTCTGGGAGGCCACATTCTGAGGTATTGATCACCGGTGGTTAGTTGGTGGGGAGGTAGTGTTAAAGACAGAATTTCTGTTTTCTTCGTTTAGCTAGTGAGGAAAAAAAGTTGCTTAAAAATTCTTTAAAGGAACTCTTTATATTCATTTAGAATTTCTAGAGAAGATATCTTTCTTCCATTGTTACTCACTTGTCATTAGATGCTGAGAGCCAAGCAATTGGTTAGGAATTAGGAGGAACCCAAATTAGAGGCCGAATACTAGGCATATAAGTGGCACTTGATACATATTTGATGACTAGATCAATCAATCAATCAAATGATTGCTCAATAAGGGCCCCAGTATTTCTACCACAAAGCACCTCTGCTTTTATTTTTCTCTATGCTTCCTATTTTTAAAGATTTTCTCTACTAAACAGACCGCATGCATTATGTAATAACTCATTCATTTTCCTCCTTTTTCCTAAAACGCAAGCTATGTGATAACCAGGGCAAACACACTGGTTAGTTGCTATCATTCTATGCAAAAGCAAAGAATTTTGGCATGCTCGTTCACAAGTCCTGCTCGTTCACTAGTCCTGCTAATTAATATTAATTAATAGGGAACTGTACAATATTCATTAAGCTTCTTTATGTTTTTAAAATAGCTCAGTGGAAAATACTATGCAGAAACAAGAATAAACAAACTACAACTACATGCTATAGTATGGATGAGTCATGCTGAAAAAAGAAACAAGATCCCAAGGAGTACATATCCTATAACCAATTTATATAAAGTTTAAAAATAGGCATTCTAGGGTGTTAGAAATAGAAATGTTAGTGGGGACAATTAGAAAGGGTGCTGGTCATGCTCCTGATTTTGGTGCTGGTCCCCTGGCCATGTTAAGTTTGTGAAAATATATTGAGCCATGTTTTTGAAAGGGACCAAAGGTTTGCCACTCTAAAGCTGCCTTTTGAGATACTGATTTTTAAGATGTTTATTAAAAAACAAAAGACAGAAAGAACCTGTGACCCTCCCCTCCTTCCTGCCCAAGAAATTCAGACAGAAAAACCTGCTTTAGGGAAGGAGCCTGGGCTTGGTCACCTTAAGGGTATTCACCTTAGAGTTAGTCAGGGAGACCCCAAGCCTCTCTGAGGAGAGACCCCACTCTCCTCTGAGTGGCCAGCAAGAATTTTCTTGCCACGTATGTTCCCGCTCTTTCTCAACTACCTGTAAATCACCCATTCTCATTTCTGAAATCTAATACCCCATCCTCCACGTTTTTCCTTTGTCCAAAAATGTCATATATACCCAACGCTGCCTCACTGTCTTTGGGAATTTTCATGCCTATGTGAATTCCCCATATGCATGTATTCAAAGTTTTATTTTCTCCTCTTAATCTGTCTCTGTTAATTTGATTATTAACCCAGCTAAAAGAACTCAGAAGGTGGGAGGAAAGTATTGATAATTTCTTTCGCTCCCACGCTTGTATAACATGTGCATTTTTCTATGTGTATTTACATGTTAATAAAAACAAGCCAAAAAAATACCTCAAGGGCCCTAAGGGCGAAGAACTCTTGTGGGGGAATATCTGACTCTTTGCAGCCTCAGATTTTGCTTCTGGGGGAACTGTGGCAGATCGGGTTTGGGGTTTGGTTCCCACTGACCATCTGCAGTGTGCTGGCAGGGGGCCGTGTAACACATTCTCCCAAGGTGGTCCCTCCTGAAGAATCTTTTAAAGGTAATAGGTCGATGCCATTTTTGGTAAGACTTTGATAAAAAGAGGTTGGGAGACGCAGTGTAAAGGGTCTTGAGTCAAGTGGAGAAGGCGGTCAAGGGTAGCAAATTTTTTATGTGTTTGCTTCTCACAGTGGACACTACCGGTAGCTCACCTGGATCTCATTCATTCTTTCCTCCTCACTAACAGAACTGGACATCGTTCAGGTGCCACAGCTCCCTCACAGAACCTACTGAGATTCTGGGGGAGCCGAGCCTACCCTCAGCTCCAGGAGTGGGTTCAGATTAATCTAAGCCCGTTATGGCCACACCATTCATTCCCCTTCCAAATTATTAGATCGTGAACCTGACCTTTAACTAATCGGCACCTGATATCTCCCCACAAGGTCAGACACTTGACCTACTTGGACCCATCAAAGGGAAGGGAAGGACTTTTATTTCACGGCTTGAATGAGAAAGCACGCAGCCATTGTTGCAAACGACAGCCACGTCCTGCAGAGGACCTTGGCAGGAAGCACTTTTAGGTGCTAGGACGAAACTAGAACAGCAGAGCAGAGGGAAGGTGTGGTGTAATAAGAAATATATTTGGTCTTTGTCCCAGTTCCTTCCTGGCACAGAGCTTCTAAAACTCTTGGGATTTCCCAAGTAATTGGAGTGTCTTTTGTTATTCATAATGATCCTCTTTCCATCATACCTGAGTTTCTAAAGACTTAGGCTGGGGCCCCTAGTCACCCTCAGGATAGAGTTAGTTACCAGAAAGATTGAGTGATTAGAGTTCGAACTTTCAGCCCTGCCCACTGGTCTCTTGGGAGGGGAGGAGGCCTGGAGAGTGAGCTCTACAAAAACTCTTCTTTTAAAAAAAATTGAGGTGAATTGACATATAACGTTATATTAGTTTCAGGTGTACGACACAGTGATTCGATATTTGTATATATTGCCAAATGATCACCACAAAAGTTAACATCCATCACCATACACAGTTACAGATTTGTTTATCTCGTGAAAATTTTTTTTTCTTACAAGTAGAACTTTTAAGATCTTAGCCACTTTCAAATATGCAATAGAGTCTTATTCATTATAGTCACCCTGGGACTTATTTATTTTATAACAGGAAGTTTATACCTTTTGTCTCCCTTCAAGCCTTTCACCTACCCCAGCACCCCACCCCACCCTCACCCCCACCCCTAGCCTCTGGCAACCACCGATCTATTCTCCGTATTTATGAGTTTGTTTTGTTTTCAGATTCCACATGTAAGTGAGATCATATGGTATTTGTCTTTCTCTGTCTGACTTATTTCATTTAGCATAATGCCTTCAAGGTCCATCTGTGTTGTGGCAAATAGCAGGATTTCCTTCTTTTTTTATGGCTGAGTAATATTACATTGTATATATAAAACCACATTTTCTTTCTTTATTCATCCTTCGATGGACACTTAGGTTGTTTCCATGTCTTGGCTATTGTAAATAATGCTGCAGTGAACATGGGGTTGCATATATCTTTTTGAGTTAGTTTTTGTTTTCTCTGGATAAATACCCAGAAGTGAAACTGTACCCTGAAGGGAAGGACTTTTATTAATATGAAACTGTAGGATCATATTAATGTTTTGAGGAACCTCATACACAACAGTATCCTCACCGACACTTGTTATTTCTTGTCTTTTTGATAACAGCCATTCGAACAGGTGTGAAGCGGTGTCTCATGGTGCTTCTAATGTAGGGAGGAGGCAAGAGAATTAAAATGTTAAACGGAAGCTGCATTCAGAGACGGCACTATGCTGGTCAGCCCTGCGGCCAGGCCAGGAGGACGCCTGCAGAACAGAGGAAGATTTCTGGGGGGATTGCTAACAACCCGTTTCCCACGCCTGCAATTGGGACAGAAAAAAAACAGTCTTTAAGTGTCTGCCCTACACAAATAAAATCGTTCATTCCCTATGGCTAAAATCATGGGGAATCTATGGAGTAAAGGCTGGGAACTGCCAGCAGGCTTTTCACCCCATGTACTCTTCCCCTTCCCCTTCCTCACTGTATGTCCATATCAAAGGAAACGAGTCAACAAAGTCCTTAAACTATATCTCACAGGAACTAAAGAATGATAGATAAACTGGATCCCCGAATTGGGGCATTTTTTCCTTGTCTTGGGTTTTTGTCTTTGCTTTCTCTAGTCTTTGCTTTTCCCCTTCCTTAATAAACTTTCCTTTTGACCCTAACTTTGGTGTATGTGTTAAATTCTTACTAAGCTCTCTGCCAAAGAACCTCCTTTCAGTGCAAGACTTGGTCTACCCCTGACTCGGGGAAATTTGCCCTGTACTACATCATTTTGATTTGCATTTCTCTGATGATTAGTGATGTGGGGTATCTTTTCATGTACCTGTTGGCCATCTGTATGTCTTCTTTCAAAAAATGCCTATTTAAATATTCTGCCCATTTTTAAAAATCAGATTGATTTTTGTTGCTATTGAATTGTATGAGTTCTTTATATATTTTGGATATTAACCCCTTATCAGTTATATGATTTGCAAATATTTTCTCCCATTCTGTGGGTTGCCCCCCAAATTATTTTTAATTAATTAATTAATTAATTAACAATGGTGATATTGGTTGGTGATAATGAAATCCAACAAGTTTCAGCTGTATACTTTAACAGTAAGGTAGATATATGTCTACACTGTGTGTTCACCTCCGATAGTTAGGTTTCTTTCTGTCACCATATATTTGATCCCCTTTACCCTGCCTACCTCCTCCTTCCCCTCACCCGCTACCCTCTGGTAACCACTAGTCTATAGTCCATGTCCATGAGTCTCTGTTTGTCCTGTTCGTTTGTTGCTTTTAGGTTTATATCCCACATGTAGGTGATATCATGTGATTTTTCAATTTTTTCTGTCTGGGTCATTTCACTTAGCATGATTACCTCGAGGTCCATCCATGTTGTCACAAATGGCAGTATTTGATCTCTTCTTATGGCTGAGTAATATTCCACTGTATATATGTACCACAGATTCTTTATCCAATCATCTATCTTAGGACATTTTGGTTGCTTCCATGTCCTGGCCAATGTGAATAATGCTGCTATGAACATCGGTGTACAAATATCTTTTTGGATATGGGTTTTCAAGTCTTTGGGGTAAATACCCAGTAGAAGGATTGCTGGATCATATGGTAGATCAATTCTTAGATCATATGGTAGAACAAGATTCGGAGAGTTTCCTGGTTGGTGAACACATTCAGGAGCGGGAAGAGTGGTGTTGGGCAAGCCACGCCCCTGTCCCCATACCTTGCATGTGGTATCCTGAGTGTATCCCTTATAATAAACCAGTAGTAGAAAGTAAAGCGCTTTCTTGAGTTCTGTGAGTCATTCTAGCAAATTATAGAACCTGAGGGTGGGGCGTTGTGGCAAACCCTGATTTACGTTGTTCAGGAAGCACGGGAAATCCCAGGACTTGTGACTGGAGTCTGAAGTGGCGACAGTCTTGTGGGACTGAGTCCTCAACCAGTGGGCTCGTGCTAATTCTAGACAGTCAGTTTTAGAATTGAACTGAATTGCTGAACACCCAGTTGGTGTCGGGAAACATCTCAGAAGCAGAGACTTAACTGACATAGTTAAGATGCTGAATCAACTGGTCTTGGACTCTGCCCTACTTCTACACTTCCTGTTACACCTCTTTGTTACCCAAGCCCCTCTAGGACGGGGTTTCTATTAGGTGCAGCCACAGTCACCCTTTCTGTCCTACCAAAGGCTTAGGCCCTACCTCTCCATGGTTCCACTCTGGCTAGGTCCGGAATTTTGGCTGTGCCTCTGTAAAGTGTTCACCTCCATGGTGCTTTGGTCTACAGAGGGGCAAATCAGGTGGACCTACAGCACCTCACCCCAGCCACCCATCTCCCCTAAGCCCCAAGACCTGACCTGAAGCTATGTCCTGAGCACTCTCTCTCTCATGCATTGCTGCTGTAGCGTGAACTCGTAACTCTGTGGGGAGCGATTTGCACAGGGAATCTTTTGAAAATGTATATAACCTTCAATTCTGCAATTTCACTTCTAGAAATTTTTCAGAGACACATGCGTAAGAGTATTCATTGTAGCACTGTCTGGAATAGTAAATGACTGGAAACAACCAATGCGCCCATCCGGAGGTTAAATAAGTGATAGCAAATCCACACACAACAGGAAGCTGTTTCGAAGAAGAAAGCAATGGAACAATCGGCACCCCCTCCTCCACAGTCACCACCCTGGTCCGAGACACCTCTCCCTTTGGCCTGAAGGGCTGCAGGGGCAGCTTGACCGTCTGTCTCCTTGCACTCTGCCCCTCCTGTCCATTCTCCAATGCAGTTACGGTGAACCTGTCACAACCTAAGACAGCTCAAAGGGCCCCCTGCTCAAAACCCACGGACAGCGTCCCATCTCACACAAAGCAAACTGTGAAGCTCTTTAGAGAAAGACAAATGCCAGCAGACATGGTCTCCCCATTTCCCCTGAGACCTCATCTGCCCGTCCCCTCCCACTCCCACCACAGACGGCCACGGGAGCTGCCTTGCTCAGCCTGCAACATAGCACGTTCTTGTCTTGAGGCTTTGCACTGGCCGTTCCCTCTGCCTGGTAGGCTCTTCCCCCAGATACCCACGGGGCTGGCTCTCACTCCCTTCAGGCCTTTACTCAATATCGCATTCTCTGGCCACCTAAATAAAACTGCAACCCCCGCCCCTTACACTTTCTACCCTTCTTTCCTTCCTTTTCTGCAGAACACTATTTGCCATCCAATTTGTGTAGTGTTTGTTCATTTTATTTGCTCTTTATCTCCCCAGCTAGATTGTAAACCCTAGGAAGACAGAGATGTTGATCTGTTTTGTTCATTGCTGTACCCTCTGCCACGACAACAGTGCCTGATGCGAAGTGGGCACACGATATTCATTTGTTGAATGGATTCCCTAATTAGTGGTGAAAACAAAATGGAGAGAAAGAACAGTGTGTATAATTTGAGAGGAAGCAGAAAATGGTGGTTGAGAGAATGGATTCCGGTGCTGGGCTGCCTAGGCTCGGCTCCCAACTGTATCGCTTACTGCTATGTGATGTCGGGGAGCTCCCTAACCTCTCTGTGCCTGGGGTTGTTCATAGCACCTACCTGGTAAGGATTAAATGAGTTGATATTTGTAATATACCTAGAATGGTGACTGACACAAAGTAAGCTATATGCATGTGTTTTCTAAAATAAACATGCCCTGTTTTAATAAAATAAAATGGATACACATATTTATATGTGCTCATGTGTGTACAGAATAGCTCTGGGCTGTGACAGCTGCTGCTTGTGGGACTGAGGGCTATGGGGAAGAGGGACTTACTTCTCATTGAATTTTATACCAGGTGTATGCATTTCTGATTAGAAAAATAGATTAATAAAGCCTAGCAGTTATTAATTATTAAGGCTGGGCAATAGGTACATGGAAGTTTATTATACTCTTCTATTTTTTTGAATAAGAAAGAGTAAAAATTACAATTCATTATTAATAGTGTAAAAATAAGTCCCAGGCTGCCCAGACACCTCCCCTCAGCATGCCTGTGAAGGGAGCGGGAAAGGAAGAGAGGGCTTCTGCTGATGGACGGAGAGTGGGCAGAGGGGGCTCCCCCCAACCACCTGCTGTCCCCCTGGAAGGAGACCTTGAAGTCCAAACAAATTCCCTGAGGCCAATGGGGCTCCAGCATTCCAAGCACCAAATTGAGCACAGCCAAATAAGGCTTGGGGGAAGGGGGCATGTGCTCGTGGAGGGCCAGGGTCAGGCAGGCAAGCAGCGTAGAGTCTCTGGGCTGAGGTTTCCAGGGGCTCAGAGAGGCCATGCTTGCAGATAACAAAGCAGGAGGGTAGGAAGGTCCTGAGTGAAAGAGGCCTGGATAGGTGATTCACTTAAGGGTAATCAGAGCCATCCTGCGTTAAGATTGCTTGCTGGTGCCAGCCAGGTGCAGGGGACCAAACACAGCCTCTGGCTTCCTCAGCAACTTGCCACCATGACGCTAATGCAGATAAAGCGATCTACCCCCAAGCACACCTGCAGCTCTTAAGGGGCAGGGCTGGGTACCGTGTGCTCTTCCATCTTCCTGCCTCCTACACATTGTTAGAGCTGAAAGGATGCGCCCAGACCTCTTGATCCAAGTCCCTCCTGAACGAGGAAACTGAGGCCTCTCTTTAACGAGGTAAGACCCTGGTGAAACACCATGTGGTGTTCTGGCCTCAAGGAAAGGGGTCCCACTGTCTGCACCACGAGGCCAGTGGGGGCTGGGAGGTGGGAGGCCTGTGGAGTGAGGGGCTGCAGGGCCATCGGGGCTCCGGTGGGCCTGGCGCCAGCCTTCACGTCTGCAGCCTCCTTCTCCTCCGTCCTGCTCCTGCCCTTCTCACTGTTTTTTTCTCCCCAGTCTTACCCAGAATCTCAGAATTAAAAGAAATTTCAAAAGTCACCTAAATCCTTGCTTCTCAGGGTGTGGTCCACAGACCAGCAGTGTCAGAGCTTGTTAGAAATGCACAATTGCTAGTTCCACCCCAGACTTCCCCAAACAGAGTCTCTCCAAAAAGAAGAGATGCCCAGGTGATTTGTAAGCACAGTAGAGTCTGAGAAGTACTAGTCTAAACTGCAAAGTGCTCGAAGCCACAGTATATATCACCACTAAGCAGGCATTAACACCTCTAAAAGGGAACTCACAATCAGGAAGCCAGGCCACCATTCTATCTTTGGACAAGTAAGGTGTACACACGCACGTGTGTGTGTGTGTGTGATGAGAGGTGGTCCACCATGGGTTCTGAGCAGCCCAACCGAGTACGAGAAACTCTAAGTCCTCAACATCCTCTGACCCTGAGCCATTTCGGTAGAATCAAGTAGGTCAGAGATACCACAGCAAGAATACTGTGCAAAAACTCACTCCCCAAATAAGGGGAACTGGCTTGTTTACTGTTTGCTACAAAAGATACCGAGTCCTTTGCCCCGAGTTCCGGGGCAGTGCAACCCACGGTCTGCACAGTCACATCTAGGTCCATCATGTCACCCATGGGACTTGGGAGTGGGGTAACCGGTGCTACGTGCTATTTGCTCTGCCATGAGTAATAAACTCTTGCCGATCCATGGAGCCTTAGCACCTATGCCATAAGATGGGGGTTTTTCCCTGATTATATGTGTGTGTAGAGGTGTCAGTGTGTATGCCATTAGTGCCCATTTATTAAGAATTAATTGAGTATCTTCCCATGTACTCATGAGAAGGCTCGTACATGCAGGCTCACACTAAGACTTTGATTTGAAGGGATGCAAAGGGAATCTGGCCTTAACTGAGCACCTGCTTTGTGCCAGGTGTTATACTTCTTTATTGTCTTACTTAATCCTCTCCGCAACCCTGCAGGATAGATTATACCCCTTTTTTACATTTGATGAAACTGGAGCTCTACTTGCAGCTCAATCTCAAAAAAGTGTCAAAGAAATTATCTGGACACAGGCAATAAAGAAGTAAACAAAGAGTCAGATGGTTTCTGAAAATGAGTACAAGCTGGTGTGAGCGCTAATTATCACAATTACTGTCTACCAAGCTTGCCCAAACAAACAGGTGTTCCGGGGCCAAGCTGACAAGCTCAACGTTGTGGAACTGTGATATTCCACGAGGGAGGTGAACCTGGCCAGGATGGAAGACTTCCATCCCAGTCCTCCAGGATGGAGGCAGGAGGGCCCCAGATGTGGCTAGTGCCAGCTCTGTGCAGGTGTTGCACATGCATGCTAGAAGATACCCGCTCATTCACTTGCAGTGTGTTTGCATGCTATGGAGTGCCAGGCACTGTCCTAGGTGCTAGGAGCCCTGGCGTGAACTAGGTCCCCACCCTCCTGAGGCTTCCAGTCTGGGTAGAATGTCTGTAGGTTTTCCTGCTGTCATCCATTCCCCCTTCTGGCACTAAGTCCCCTGGTGTCCTTGGGGAGCCCCCTTCTCCAAACATACCTCTCTGGGAAAGAGGAGTGATCAAGGACCAACCAATCAGTGTTCCTATCTGCAAGTCATGGTGAATGGCGCAGGGAAGGGTATAGGACCCAACCAAACACAAGCTGCAGTTTGGAGGCTTGGAGGAATCTGCTGGCAAGAGAGACTGGTGAAATAATAGAGCATGAAGTATAAATCTGCTAGCAGCCAGCCACTGTGCCACCATGTACAACGGCCTGTCTGTGAATGGAGCCAGTACAGAAGAACTCAGAGTAAGAGGACAGACCACGTCCTGCTTGCACAGTGTGAGCTCCTCAACCCAGCTGTGCCTGAAGCTGTGATGGTCTTGGACTTCTCACTTTGCTGAGCTCCTAAATTCCATTTTTGCCTAATCCTGCTTGACTTGAGTATCCGTCTGATTGTATATAGTTCTTTCAACAACCTACTAAGAGCAGCTTTACTTGTTTTTCAGATAGGAAACGAAGGCTCAGAAAGGTTAAGTGGTTTGAACAAGGCTGCACAGCAGCTGTCTGGAGTCTAAGTCGAAGTCCGTGCCCTTCCCACCGCTTCACAGTGGCAGTCTAGTACGAGGGGTGACAAACCGCAAGTGGGGGCGGGGAAAAGTATTCTCTGGCAGGGAGTGAAGGAACTTCCTGGGAGACGTGATCACTGAGAGATAATTAGAAGGAGAACCTGCTCCAACCAGAGGCTGGGGCAGCAGGGAGGCAGGAGAAGAAAGGATCCACGAGTTACAAACTGGCAGCTGGGTTTTTTTTTCCAATTTTTATTTTCACTTTAGTTGCCAACTTTGAAGAAACAGAAGATTTTGTGTAAAAACATGGATGCTCAGCTTTTCTGGAAAATCAGAAGCACTAGAAACACCAGGCAGGCAGTCTCCCATGGCAACAGTTTTTTGGAGCTAGGTGGTGGTGGCCCTGCTCAAGGCACTTAATCTCCAGCTCGCCAGCTGGCCTGTGCCAGTCGGGTACGTTCCCTGCCTAGGCCGGGCATCTGAGTTTGCAGCCAGCATGGCTGAGACCAAAACGCCGTGCAGACACTGTCCTGTAAGAACCCGGACACAGGTAAGATGGGGTGGGACCTCGCTGGCCTCCCAGACTCTGTCCACTCTGGCCGTTGCCGAATCTCCAATGCCCAGAACAGTTCTTGGCACCCAGTAGGGGCTTGATCGATACATACGGCTGTCCCTCAGTATTCACAAGGCATTGGTTCCAGGATGCCCGTGGGTACTAACATCCTCAGATGCTCAAGTGCCTTACATAAAATAGCGTAGCATTTGCATATCGCCTAGGCATATCCTCCTATGTCCTTTAAATCATCTCTAGATTACTTATAATACCTAATACAATGTAAACACGACATAAATAGTTGTTATGTTGTATTGTTTAAGGAATAATGACAAGGAAAAGTCCGTACATGCAACCATAGTAGGCCTAACTACATAGTATATGTCAGCAACAACGTAACTTATTTTTTCAAATATTTTCCATCCCAGGTCAGTCGAACCCCTGGATGCGGAACCCGCTGATAGGGAGGGCTGACTGTACTCGGTGAATGGAAGAAAATGAGAGGGTGTGAGCCGGAAGCTTCCAGGACTACTTCACAGCGACCCTGTGAACCCACTCCCAGGGGCGTGGGAGGAGAGCGGAGGGAGGGGACAAAGCAGCCCTGTAGCCCACCGGCAAGACGCAGCTTGGTGCAGAAGCTGGAATGTGGGCTCTGAAGTGAGACAGCTTGGGTGCACATCACGGCTCCACCACGTCCAGCCATATCAGCTGGAGAAGTTATTTCACCTTCTGTGCCTTCAGTGACCCGTCCATAAAATGGGGATAATAACTATCAAATAGGGTTTGTTGTGAGCAAAGTGGTATAAACAGTCAATAAATAATCAGCATCACCTCTTCCACTGATTTGTTGACCTTGAATAAATTGCTTCCTTCTCTGAGCCTCAGTTTACCCCACCTGTATGATGAGGCAGTTAGGTCTTGATTTTCTGTGAGGACCTGCCAGCTCTGGCATTCTGTGACTATGAAAATCCAGGATTTGTGTTAATTTCTGGACCTGTACCACAAAGGAGCACCCCAGCAGGTCACGAGGGTCTCTCTGCTAAACCATTCCATTGCTGAGGTCAAAATAGACACGGATGACTATCATGGTAAAGCCATGTGATTCCAAATTCCTTTAGATGTAGCCCAGTTCCAGCCCCAGGACCTGCTGTGGCTCATTCACCCCAAATCATGAGAATCTATCCACAGGGACACAGCTGGAAGAAGATGGCCCCGGGGTCCCTTTCTGGGGTCCCTGGGTGTCCTGTCCTTGCTTCTGAGAGCACACAAGCAGGGCTCACCATGGGCGTTTCTCTGCATCTGGAGCCCGGGCATCCAGCTGGCAGAGCTGTTTCCATTTCTCTCACACGCCCCCAGATGGGAAATGATTCATGAAAACCAAGAAGGTAAAATTAGCCCAAAGGCTGCCGAGTAATTTATGCAGCCAACAGCCTTGGTAGGGAGGGGAGGCCCGAGCTGCCAGCTCACTGTGGCCTCCCAGCCTGGCCACCAGGAGCCTCTGTCTCTGGGGTCTTCTATTTCTGGACTCAGCCTCCAGGGCTGTTGGCAAGGCTTATGGAGCTGTCTCTGACCCCCGCCCCTCCACAGTCAACAGACCCATGCACGCCACGGAGGACCTATTAGTGTCAGCAGGTTGCTGGGGAGAAATGTACGCATTTCATCCTCACCTCAACCTTAGGAGGAAAGTTTCATCGCCCCACTGCATAGGTGAAGAAAGTAGGTAGCCAAAGTGGCAGAGCCAGAATTCAAACCCAGATCTCGTGAACTCTAAAAGCAGTACCTTCCCCCGCCCCAAGGCTAGGTGTTGTCTGCCAAACCTCGAGGTCTCAGCATGGGGCGAGGGAAGTGGACCCAGCAGAGGTTCCCTGGCAAGCCCCACCGCACTCTGACATGCGCTTGTCAACCTATTCAATACCAGAAACTAGTCCTCAACTCCAAGCCCAGCTGTCCCAACTGGCAAGGAGGAGGGTCCCCAATATCCTAGTATCTTAAAAAGGGGCTGAGATAATGCCAGTCTAGGCGCCAAAGCCTACATCAACCCCCTTAAAGGAGGGACAGAAAAGGAGGTATCAGTGACCCCCACAGACTCATTTTACAGGGCCCAGAGAGGAGAAGGAACTTAACCCAAGGACACACAGCAAACCCGTGGTGTAGTCCAAGGATGGAATCGCATCTCCTGAGCCCTGCAGAGAGCCCGTTGTCACAGCCATTTACAAAAAAGAGCAAATATGAGTGGGAGATGAGCCCTTCCACACAGGGGCAGCTGAGGTGGGGGCCACCCCTGAGACCTCCAGGGGCCCCCCGATCTGGTTCTGCCCCTGCCCACAGGGTACACGTGAGCAACTGGAGAGGGCTCCTCAGAAGGCACTAAGTGAGGCAGACTGGAATTCCGCTCCCCATTTGTAGGAATCCGGGCAAGCTGCCTCACCTCCCTGAGCCTAAGTGAAAGATGAGCTCGAAAGTTGATGAGAAAATGTGTGTTCAAAGCACCCCCCAGGCTGTGAGTGTCCCGCAGGGACGCAGGAGTCCCAAATGAGCGGTCATGGTGCTCACCCTCAACCCCTCTGGCCCCTGGCTGTGCCCAGAGGAAGCCCAAGGCCAGCCACAGGTGACATGCCACAGCCACCCATGCAGAGACAACTCGCCTCTGTCCTCTGGGGGCAGGCGGCTGAGCGCCAGTGCAGCAGCTTGGAGCACTACCCACTGCTAGGACACGGTTCATAGCAGCTCAGCGGCACTGTCTCCCCAGAGCTGCATGGCCCGAGCCCTGAGCTTAGCAATTTCCAATATCACCGCACTGGACCCTTCCCATCGACGCTGGAGGAAAGGTGGCTCAGTCCTCACTCGCTTTACGGTGAGAAAACTGACATTCAGAGAGGCTGGGTCACTTGTCCAAAGCCTCACATTCATTCATGCAATTAATCTGACAAATGTATACTGCCGGCCGTGGGTCAGGCATCGCGCCAGAAGTAAGACAGGTGCGTTGCGGCCCTGTGGCCCTCCTGGCTGTCGGAGGCACTGCAGGGGCTCACGTGCACCCTCTGGAGCCACACTGCTGGGATCCAAATCCCAGTTTCACCCCCGCATGACCTTGGGAAGTCACCAAACCTCTCTGTGCCTCAGTTTCCTCAGCTGTAAATGGAGAATAATAATGGTATCTATCGCATGAGAATTTTTTGATGATTAAGCGAAATATTACAGGTCAAGACTTAGAATAGCACATAGTAAGTGTTCAATAAATATGAACATTTATTATGGAGCCAGGACCCAAACCCACATGCCTCTGATACCAACGACCATGCTCCTAACTCAAAGCTAGGCCAGGTCACCGCCTTTGGTGAGGTCGGTCAGCAGCATGATTGCTGAGGGTCTGTGACTAGGAGGCGGTGGGTTTGCATTTCCCTCTGACAGCCACCAGCTCAGACCAGCCCCTGGGCCTAAGCCTTGCTTTCTCCAATCCTAAAGACGGCCCAATGCTAGCTGCTCTCCTGCCTGTTTGGGAGAAGTACTCAGAGCCCCCAGGGTTGCTGCCACCTCTGCCACACCATGGGATAGGCCGAGAGGGCAGATGACCTCAGCCGAAGAGCCACACTGTGTCCCCTACCACCTCTGGCTCCTGGGAGGGTTTGTGGCAGACGCTAGAGAAGGGCTGGGCCCTGGGCCCACCACGGTGCTTCTCACCTCTCAGGAAATAAGCCCAACCCTCTGTGCTCACTGACCACACATGCCACTGCCCAGAGGGCAAGAGGTCAAGCAGGGCCACCCTGCTGGACACCTTCTGCCAAGACTATCACATTGGGTGGCCTTATGAAAAAGAACTGAACGAGGAGCCAGATGGCCTGGGTATATTCCCAATCCTGCCAATGGCTGACTGTGTGGTTTGGGGAGTCACTTAACCTCTCTTAGCCTCAGTTTTCATATCTGTCAAACGGCCTTGGCCAGCCTGCCTGTTTCAGAGGTGGCTGTGAGGAGCTGGTTAGATGGTGGCGTAAGGTCGTTTAAAACCTGAAAGGGGAGGGGGGCATGAGGAAAGGAGCAAAAAGGCCATCCTTTCCAGCACTAAGTATACAATCACCGGCAGTGATTTGCCCCAAGGGCTGAAAGGCAAACCCATGCCTGGAGCAGCCCGTGTGGCCCAGCGAGGCCCCAGGCCTCTCAGGGGACAGGCTGGCCCTGAGCTGCTTTCTTCTCCTGCCCCCCACGCAGGCCAAGGGATATCAAATCCCCAGCCACAACAGGCCCCATTGAGGGCTGGTAAATCTGCCCGGGGTGTGGGGTTACGTTACCAGCTCCTGGCCACTGGGTCAGGCTGACCTCCTTCCCTCTCCGTAGGCCTCAGTCCAGAATCTGAGCAGAAACCTGATGCCCACTACGCTCCCAGGCAGCAGCCTCCGCTGGGAAATCAGTGGGCAGTGGGATGATGCCATGGCAAAGACTGGAGCCACCCAGGCTGCCCACCGGGAACACAGGCCCTCTGCCCACAGAGTGGGGTCTGGAGCTAATGCAGGAGATAATAACGTCATTGGAATTTTGCTATGTGCCTGGCACGGTGTTTTGCCCTTTACACATGTTAGCTTACTTGGTCCTCATAGTAGCTCAATGACATAGATGCTATTGTCATCTCTAGGTGACAGAGGACGAAACCGAGGCACAGAGAGGTTAAGCAGTATCCCCAGAAAGATCAGGATTTGAACCAAAGCATTCAGACTCCAGAGTCCACTTTCTCACAGCCACTCAAACGAGCCTTTTGAGAAAGGGCAGAAAAACCCTACTGTGAAGGAGAAAGGCTCCAGAGGCCACCACCACTGTTCCCAGATCTCTGGGGACTGGTGGGGACAGGGAAGCAGACGTTCTCTCTGGCTATCGAGACCCAGGAATAGCGGAGAGACCCATAGGGAAACATTTTGTTCCGTGCAAAATCTCAGTGGACAGATTTTAAATATTGTGCAGTAAAAATTTAAAAATGAGCAGGCTCCCATAAGCCAGCAGTAGCTACTCTAGATATGCCCAGGGAGACACAAGAATAAAATCAGAATGAACCGAAATGCCCAGCAGCAGGAGAATGGCTAAATAAATGATGGTCCTCTCTAAAACCACGTTTATCAGTTGAGAGAGAGAGAGAAGAAAAAAATTATGGTAGCTCACTATGTAAAACCATGACTAGATTTTCCACATTCAAAGTTAAGTGAGTAAAACAGTTTGCAGAATGATCTTCATATACAACATGAAGTCATTTGTTTAAATATACGTACACTGTGCAATAATGATACACATTCCTATAGTTTATCAATGTATAGAAAGATCTAGATCTAGAAGGATTTATAACAAAGTAATAACTGCGATGACTAACCACAGAGGAAGCTGAAATGTTGTGTTATCAAGGAAAATAATATTTAGCTTTTTAAATAATATTTGATTTTTTTTTTACAGTAAAAATGTATTTGTATATTCTGTACATAATTAAAACTTATTAAAACAACAGAGAAAAGACACAATGAGCTGCCTTGGGAACCAATGAGCTACTGGTCCCTGGAGGCTCGAGGTCTGCAAGTGTCTGCATTGGGGTGGGGAGATTAGATGGGTCGGAGGATTGGAGAGAGAATTCAAATACCACAGGAGAGGTGAGTTACTGGCCCTTCTGAACCTCAAAGCCTCATCAGGGGAAGAGCAAGGCCCTCGGTCTCCCCACAGCAAGAGCGGCTTTAAGGAAGCACAGAGCATCAGACCCTGGAGGAGGGAAAGGCAGGAGCTGTGAGCCCTCAATGTGACTCAGTGGCACATAGGCCAGCTACTGAGAGTCCGGCTCCCACTGCCCAGCCTCTCCCTATCCCCTTCCCCAGTGATTCCTGGCCAACCCCTGTCTCAGCTGCCCTCAGCCCCTGGCCAGCATGCCCTGCATCAGCCTGATTCTCAGGCTATGTCTCTGAGAGGAACTCACATTGCGGGTGAGAGTTCGGGAAGGAAGGAGGAGGAGAAAGGGGGTGTGAAAAGCTCACAACACATTGCGGGTGAGAGTTCGGGAAGGAAGGAGGAGAAAGGGGGTGTGAAAAGCTCACAGGGATGACTGCCCCTGACTGTGACACTGATTCCAGGCAACAACAGAGCCCTAAGCCCCCAAGAGGCTGAGCCTAGCCCGGCTAGGCCCTAGTCAGGCACTGGCCCCTGACAATATAACAAGCGAAGGTCAATGAAGTTCTGACCTTCGAGACAGCTATGGGGTTAAGAGAAGTACTACAAGATGTGAGTCTGAGTCCCATCTCTGCCCCTGACTTCCTATAAGACCTTGACAAAGTCACCAAACCCCCGAGAGCCTCAACTTCCTCATCTGCAGAATGGGCTCAAAGTATCCACCTCCCCAGCCTGCTGTGTAGATGAAATGAGAGCATCCACGTAGCCTCTGTGAGAACCGTCCGGATTCCCACAAAATGCGAAGCCCCATCCACACCGTGGATGCTGGGCACTTCACAAAGGAGGTGGCAATGACTGAGCTCCCAAAGCAGCCGGACTTGCTGCAAAGCTAAGGGCCTGGGGGCGGCCAGAAAGGAGCCCGTCACTGGCCCTAGGCAGGGACCAGGAAGGAAGAAGGCAGAGGGATTCTCTAGGCAGAGAGAAGGACACAGGAGACAGGAGTGGGTCTCAAAGAGCCGTGGAGCCTCTCTTGGCCGCTGTGCTAGGCCGAAGGCCAGGGTGCTCATGGAGAGCAGGGAGCCACTGGCAGGTGCCAAGGAGTCTAGTTTCTACCTGAAACTGGGGGTGGAGGGCGGGGATCCTGGGAGCCAGGCCAAGGAGTCCTTGCCTCACTGGTAGCCCACGGAATTAAGGCAAGGGGCAAGCAACAGAACTACAAGAAGAAGAGCAAAGCTGTGACCGAGAGAAGCCAACAGGCTGTGAAGAACAAAGGGCACGGCCTTGGATGACTAGATCTGGGAGGTAAAGAGGCCTGGGCCACGCGAAACAGGCTCAGCGGGTCCTGTGAGAAGAGAGGCCACCGAGAAGCATGGAGGTCCCTCCTGGTCCCGACAGTGAAAGCACCAGCTCTGGGACACTGCAGTAGCGGACAAGCCTGAGACGGGTTCGGCCGTCCCAGAGCGGCCCTGCCCCACCTCAGGGAGACCCTCAGCAAGTACGGAGTCCAGAGCAGGACCAGCCCAAGGCAGAGAGCCAGAGAGGTCTGAGGAGTCTGGAGCCTCCAAGTATGACCAAGGCCACTTTCAAAACCAAAGCACCTCAATGACTCTTGGCCCTAAAGCCTGCGCCTGGACAGGCTGTGAATGCCTGCCCAGCCCCGTCCATGGATCCCAGGCAGCTGCACTGCCTGCTGAAAGGCAGCCAGACAGCCGGGCCTGCTGTGTGGGGCCCAGCTGACAGGGAGCTGCAGGGAGGGAGCAGGAGGCTGGGCCACCCTGAACAGGGGCCCCAGAGGAGGAGGGTGTAGCTGGGGCTGGCGGGAGAAGCACTTCCCACAGCTCCCTCCCTGGCAGCTGGCACTCTCCGTGGACTTGTGGCCACATGCAGGCCCAGGACAAGGCAGGTCGGCTCCTCTCAGGACAGAAGGTTGTGCCAGAGCCAAGGACCATGGCAGCAACTCCCCGACAATGAGCTGTCTGCTCCCTTGAGTTGGCCCACGTGGGGACATTAACTGTCCTTCACAGCCTCGAACTAGTGTTCACTCCTCAGGCTACAAATGCAAGGCTCAGCCCTGGCCCCTCAGAGGATTCATGCAGGAGGCAACTTTAGGCCACTGTCCACTGCTCACCTCCTAAACAGACCCCATATCATCACACACCAGGTTCCCGGTGTCCAGCCGACCTCTCAACCTCAGCCTCCCTCCTCCTGGTCACACTCCTGAGTGTGACTCTGGACTTTTAGGGGGTGGCCGACACTCACTTTGACAGCATACCACGCTGGCTGCTTAGGGCAATGGGGACAAGAGGATCCCACCAGGGCCAGTCAGTCACACTAGATGCCAACCAGGACAGCCTGGGAAGGCCTGCCACTCATACCAGAGACCTGCCTGCATGTCCAGCCAGGACTAACTCGCAGGGCAGCCGGGCTGAACTATGGTGCTGGCTGCTTCAGAAGGCTTGTTCACAACAGCTTACTCCACTGGGCACCAAGAAACACCTTCCTGAAGGCTGAAGACCAAAAGGGAACCCACACCCACACGGCCCCTTCAGTCCTTTAAAGCACCCACTTAGCTGTGATCTTATCACCCGCCTCATTTCCACTGCCTCCGGGACAGTCTTTTAAGTCTCAGCTCCTTAGCCTGGAATTCAAGGCCCTCCCAGTCTGGCCCTGACCTGCCTCTCCGGGGCGGTCTCCGCCAACTTTTCTCCAAACGCCCAAATCACTTGCCATCCCCCGAACAGCAGGATCCTCACTCTGCCTGCCTTTGCACATGCTGTTCCCTGTGCCTGGAATGTCCTTCCCTTTTCTTCACTTGGCAAACATCTCCTCCTTCACGGTTCAGGTCAACATCGCTGCTGGGAAGCCTAACCGGTGCTCTCCCTCCCCCGCCGCCCATGGCAGAATGACTTGCTCCCCTCCCCACCACATCCCTGAGCAAGTAGGGCACTTCCTACCTTCAATCGCAATTAGGATCTGGGCCAGAGATGCTCAAACTATTTGTGGTAAAGAGACTTTTTTTTTTAAGTTTTCCAATCTGTTGCCAACTGATGCTTTTATGAATTATAATAAAAAGTGACATGGCAATATCAAGCGGCGATATGAGTTTCTCCATATGTATTCTCCAGGTCTGTACCTATCTTGCTGCAGACCGGTAACACAGAGATCACAGCTGAGCAGGGGTCTGCAGCCCACCTGCTCCGTAGCACTGTCGGGGCCCTGCACCTGGGGTTCCCAGAATAACCTGCGTGAAGGGCTCATCAAATCACGTGGTTATGTTTGGACGCCCAGAGCCCAAGGAGGCACTCCATGAACATCTGCTGGCCCAGATATTGGATGGGAAGGTCCTGTCTCATGGACAGTACCCACCCGAGGCACCCCCATTTCTCATGGAAGCACAGAGAGGGTCACTGGCCTGATGCTAGAGAGGGCCAACGCTGTGCTTTCTCCATCCTACTCAGCTTCATGGGGCAGATATTTGGAACCTGCAAGTCCTCCAGTCCACCCTCCCTAACCAGCGTGGGCTCCAGCCGGGCACCGGAGCAGTGAGGCAGTCCCACGCAATCTATGGTAAAGAGCACGGACTCCAGAATCAGAAAGACCTGGGTTCAAATCCTGGTTCAGCCTGTCATAGCTGTGTGACCTTGGATAAATCATTTCACTTTTCTGGGCCTCAATTTCTCCTCTGTAAACTTAGGCTAATAAGACCTGCGTCATATGGAGCAACATGCTGCTCCAGGCCAGGCCCATACACACCTATGAGCCTTATCTGGGTTTGGCTGTTGTTGATATTTATAAAAGGCTGGGGATCACCCAGCCTGAAACTCTGCCCTGGATCCCCCCTTTCTGCTCATCCTCCTACCAAGACCCAGCATCTTCTCTCTGGGGTAAATTCTTCCCCGGCTGCTAAGTTTCCTTCGCAGATTTCACCTTCCTGTTCTCCCCTATTCCAGGCTAGGAGGCTTCTCCTTTCCCACCCTCCTCCTCCCCGGAACACCTTAAACCTCTGATCCTCTTCACTTTTCCCCAAACACCAGCCCCCTCCGGCCAATCTGGCTTTCTCTCTTAACACGCTGGTCTGAGGAGCGATCTTGCACCGCCCTGAAAAATGCCACCCTGTTTGGGTTGGGGCAGTGAAGGGCCAGGCTGTGAGGTCAGGCATGACCCCAGCCCGCAACCTCCTCCCTACTTACTCACCCACCCATCCACCCACCCAGAGCCCATCCTCTCTGTATCTTGGGCCATGACAATGCTGATCCACCCCATTTAGGTCACAGTCAGCTGCCCCTACAAGAGACTCACTCCCTCCTGGGGCCGAGGGTCCATTCAGTTGCTTTCTAGGTCCTCAGCCACCCTGGAGGCTCCCAAGCTGGCCATCTCCGTCCCCTGGACATTGAGCAGTAGGATCCCTTCCTGGCCCTTGGGAGAAAGTACCAGATAGTGGGAGAAGCCACTGCGGGAAAGCTGACATTGTGGGAGTGGTCTCGTATTTACTTGCTTGGTGATGTCCACACCGGCCCGGCTCAGTGCCCAAATGAAGTTGATCTTCCTGCCTGCTGGAAGATCAACTTGCCTCCAAATCCACCATGAGCCTGGGAGAAGGAGTCCACTGGTCACTACCCTCTCCTCACCCCAAGTTCTTTTGTGCACATTACCCGGGTTATGCTGCCTCTGTCCCCCAGGTCTGAGTGAGCTCCTGCCACTTCAGATATCCAACCAGTGGTCAGACGGCCTCTTGTCGTGGAGGGCAGGGCATGGAGACTGGGGCAAACACCCTCAGAGGTCCCCATTCTTCTCCGATTCCAGGAGGAGGCCCGGGGTGCTGAGGAAGGGGTGCTAGATTTGGGGTTAGAATTTTAGCTTGATCACTCTCGAAATTGTACGACTTTAAGCAAGTCACGTTCCCTCTGTTTTTCAGTTCTCTCAGTGGTAAAATAGAGGTCATGAGAACTGGCCTGCCTGCCTCATGGGCTAATGCTAAGGGGTTTGAGAAACAGTGAAGTTGGGGAGAGTGTCCTGGGTTGCCCATATGGATCAGCTGGGGTGGGGAAGAGAGAGGGGTAGAAGGGAAAGCTCTAGAAGGCATTGAAGGCTCCAGAAGCCATTACTCAGTTTGCCAACAGGGTTCCCACCCCTCAACACCCACTCCCGATTTCAGGCTGATGCTAGGGAGCAGGACAGCCAGCAGCCTTCTGCCCCTCTCCGGCTTTGCCCACTCAGCCGGTGTCATTGCAATGGAGGCTCTTGGTCTGTCCAGATGTGCTTGCCAGTCCTGACCCATGAGGTTCCTGGGATGGGGAGAGAGAGGGGCCTGAAACTAGTGTGCAAAACAAGAGATTATAAATCAGACCCTGTGTTTAGACTATCTGTTGGGAACTGTTAACACGAGCAGGCGACCCCCAAGGCTTCCTTTATAAATGTGGGTTTTTTACGGTGATTGGAAAGATGAGATTATGGCTGTGTGATGTGGAACAAGCCACTTAACCTCTCTGAATCTGAGTTTCCTTGTCCACAAATAGATGTGGAAGCAGGCTCATGGGATCGCCGTCAAGTGCCCTGTGCTCGTCCATGTTCCTCTTAAACTTTGGTTTGGAAAACGCAGAGGAAAAAGTTTTCTTCCACAGAATGTAGTCCAGGACGGACAATATCGTCTCCATTCGCAGAAATGGAAACTGGGGCCCAGACATGTTTGGCCCTGAACACAAACCCGTGGGAGGGGACGTGTCAGTGTCTCAAAGTGTGGTCAGGTCACCTTTAAGCAGAGAACTCTGTGACACACTTTTATATCTTGTACCCGGCAAGGGCTACAAGATTATTTCAGTGCCCTGAGGCATGCCTCCCCTCTGGTCATGATCTCACGCCCAAGTAGGTGGCCTCAGAGCTGGCCATGCCACACGTGGCTACTCGGGGCGTCTTCCTCTGGGGCCTGCATGAGGCTGGCGCTATCATCACTCCTGCTTTGCCGATGAAGAAACAGGCAACCCCAAGACGGGCAGCCTCTTGCCCAGGTCTCCCGGTGGCCAAAGTGGCGGGACAGAAGTGACCCAGAGGCCCACACCTCTCTCCAGGCCACGGCACTGCGCCCCCAACCCCGCTCGCCCGGCTCCCTCTCACTTCCCCTCTCCCTGCCAAGAGGCCAGCCCAAGGCGCTTTGCCACGTCTTATCTGGGGGCACCTTGGCTACTCAGAAACGGAAGCTAGGTATACTAGGGAACCTGTGGCCCCTGGAACTGTCCCCTAACCCACCCGCTCTGAGCCCCAGTGTGGAGGGGCAAGTCCCAGTGCCCCCACCTTCCTTCTGCAGTGGCCACCACCAAGCCCTCATCCTCCTCCTCGCCCTCTCTTACCTGGATTACGGCAACAGCTTCCTAAGTGGCCTCCCTGCCTCCAGCCTCATACCCAAGCTGCTGCTGCTGCTAATCTCTGGGACCTGGGTCTGATCTCCATGTGGACTTTGTCCTCCTACAACCAGGACTGGCGTGTTAGTCATATCACTATTATTCTCTTTTTCCAGCCTCATCTCCCTCCACCTCCCCTGTTACACACACTATCCAGCCAAATGAACTACATGAGCCTCTCCAAACCCTTCTATGTGCCATGCCTTTGGGTCAGCCATACCCTACGCTGGAATGCCTGTCCCTCGTTTGCTCTCCAGATCCTACTCATCCTTCAAAATCCAGCGGCAAATCTGCCTCCTCAGAGAAGTTCTCCTTGACTTAGTGTCGACAACCATCTCCCTTACACCTTTCTGCTATAACCTGGAACTGCATGGTTAACCGCCCTCCTCCCACGCTGGTCTGTGAGTTCTGTGGGGGTGAGGACTAGGTTCCACACACATCCCCAAGCTCAGCACAGTGCCTGGTACAGGTTAAGCCCATGTACACTGACCACCTGCTGAATGAATGAAGGACTGAAGGACGCCCCGGACTCGAGTCCCTCTTACAGACCATTAGCTCAGGGACACCAGCACGAGTGTGGCTGCACTGGGGAACACCAGCCTTTCCAACACAGATATCAATCTGCAATAGGAAACAGGCGTTTTAAAAATAACAGCACATTTTTCTTTTTTCTTCATTGTTTTCCTTCTTTCTGCATGGCTTATTTTTCCGGTGCAGCCCCCGGGCCAGCTGCAGGGAAGCCCCTCCCAGGCCCCATTCTAAGAACAAGGGCTCTGGGACCCCCAAGAACTCCTGCGCCTCGGCAGGGGTATAAATGCACCAGACGGTCCTAGACCAGCCCTGGAACCAAGGCCACCAGACACCTCTGGGCCAGAAACCCCCTTGCTCAAACCCCTACTGCCTAGAAACTTGTTCTCCAATGAGGGCTTTCTAACCCCACTTGACATTCCCAAAGGGGCTCCTACTTAGTGGGTCCTGCCTTCTGCCCTCGCTCTTAGGGCATCCCTAAGGAGGTGGCATCAGACTGCCAGAGTTCTAATCCTGGCTGTACCATTATGTAGCCCTGGATTCCTTATTTCGTCTCGTGGGGCCTCAGTTTCCACATCTGTGCAATGGAAATAACAATCCCTACCCTGTGGAGCTGTTTTCGCCTAGGGATGTGACATGCTTAGTACCACACCCAGCACACAATGACCCCTTCATAAACATTAGCTGCCTTCATGGTCATTACTTCCGTCTTCATCATCCTCAGGTCTCCTATCTGTGGCCTGTCACTGAATCACATACTCTCCAGATCAGCAGAGACCTCAAGGGTCTGTTAAATCTCACACTTGCCCTCCTGGAATTTCCTCCCATACATCCCAGAAACATGGTCTTCCTGGGGCAGGGACATCTGTGAGTTCGGGGAGCGTGGGATTTGTACTCTATAAGCCAATCACTTTGCCCGCCATGCCTGACACCTCCTTCCAGTTGGATCCACCTTTCCCAGAGAAGCAGCATCCATTAATCCTGTCCTTAGCCCCCAGCACACAGGGAGCCCCAGTCAATGCTCAGGGACTCATTGAAAGGTGTTTCTCTAGCAGTTCTCATGTGCAGACACTGGACATACCGGGGCACGCACAAGCCGACCCAAGTCCTACCCTCTCAGAGCTTATGGTCTGGTGAAAAAAAAAAAAAAGAGTATGACTGTAATCAATAATTCCATCAATAAGTGTAAAATTGCTACTAAGATGAGTGCTACAAAGGAGAGGTACATGGGGCCATGAGAGGCTGTAATCAGGGAGGACTTCCCTGAAGAGGTGATGCTGAAGCTGAAAAATGAAGGATGAGGAGGTCTAAGCAGAAGTGGAATGCATGGTCAGAGCAGAAGGGATAACATGAGGAAAGCATCACATTAGGCATAACATAGCAAGTAGAGGGATGCACAATTGTGTCCCCATACGGTCTGGAGGGCCAATTAAGGATTTGTCTTTCTCCTAGCAGCAGAGGGAATCCCTGAAGGTTTTTCAGGAAGGGGTTAATAGACACAGATCTGTTTATCTAAAAGGTCACCCTGGCTGCTGAGGATGAGCCTTCCCAAGTCTCTGTGTGTGTACAGTTGACCCTTGAACAACATAGGTTTAAAAATCTGCATGTAAGTAGACCCATGCGAGTCAAACCCGTGTTGTTCAAAGGCCAACTTTTTCAACCCACGGTTGGGAATTCATGGATGTGGACGGCTGACTCTAATTACGTTTTTGCGGAGTCAAAAATTATAAGATTTCTGACTACGTAATGGACGGAGGGGTCGGCACCCCTAACCCTCATGTTGTTCAAGGGTCAACTATACTTGTCTCTGCTTGGAACATTCCTCTAGTCCCAGTCAGGACAAACTAGGTTATGCTGCAGTAACAAATAATCCTAGAATCCCAGTGGTTTAAAACAACAAAGGCTTGGTTATCACTCATGGTGCATGTCTATCATGGGACATCAAGGGGCTCCACTCATGTGACCCAGGCTAGCAGGAGCAACCACCATCCCGCCTAACGCCAGCTGCCATGCCACAGGAAAAGAGCACTCTGTAGGGTCCATATCAGCAACTAAATGCTTTGGTCCAGAAGTCACACGTATCACTGTAGTGCACAACTCACTGGCCAGTCACACTGCTCTACCCCAGCACACAGGGACCTACATTCAGTCCTACCATGTGCCTGGATGAACTGGAAATATTTAAGGGAGAGCATTAAGGATCATCAGACACTTTCCCACGCCATCTTGCCCTTCGCCAACCTTAACTCATTCATTAGACAGCAACTGTTTCAGTATTCCAGAAGGAGGGACCAGCATGAACAAGACACGGAGTGCAGAGAGATCCAGGGGAGGGTGAGAGATGAAGCCAAGGAAAGGACAGGGGCTAGATCACTCAGAGACTTTTAGGTCATGGTAACAATTTGGTTCTTTATCCCAAAAGCACTGGGAAGACTTCAGGCAGGAAATGGAAGGCCTGATGTGATCTTTGGAATCGATCACTCTGACTGCAATGCTGAGACTGGCATGGAAGGGAGGTTGCAGGTGGACAGTTAGGAGGCTCTTGCTATCGTCCTGGGGAGAGACAGCAGTGGCTTGACTAAAATTCTGGAAAGGAAGAGAGGGAGAGACGTGGACGGATTCAATGTATAGGCTGCAGTTCCCTAGATCTGGAGCTAATATACATTGGGGTGAGGGAACAGAGGCACCAAGCTTTCTGCCTTAAGGACTAGCAGGATGGTGGTAGCCTCGGCCAAGATCAGAGCTTTGGAGGTGTAGGGAGGAAGATTATTGGACAGCCTTGGACTCCGAATGTTGCTTATGACTATGAGATAGCCAAGAGGCAGGTGAAGGAGGCAACTGAATCAACAGTGACGACTCCTGACTCTTAGTCCAGTGTTCTTCACTTCCTTCATACTTGCCAATAACCCAGAACCAGGGAAACCTTCCCCACTACCCCGCCCAACTGTAAGTCCAGGTGAGGAAAGATTCAGATGAAAAAGTCTTAACTTGACAGTATGGAGAACAAATTTATGAAATACATTAATCTAAGGGGTCTAGAGGACAGAACTGTCCTCTAGGTCAAAATAGTATATAAGTGATGGTCGTGATGGCTGATCAAGGCTTCTGGGACAAGGAAGGAGAGCCCCACATCTTTGAGAATGTCACTAGGGAAAGGAACTAGACCCTGTCTCAGCTGCTCCTTGGAGGTTCTGTCAGTTTGGGACAGGATGGACGTGGCTGGGGCCTGTCAGGCATTTCTGATATTCCCAGTATAGCATGTGTACTAATCTCAGGGAGAGAGAATCCTTCTTAAATCATACATCAGCCATGGGTGAGGCATTTTATCTCTGCCATTTCATTTGATCTCAAAACTGCCTTGCCAGACAGGCTTTGTTGACTTCATTTTAGGGATAGAGAAGCAAGGTTCAGAGAGGTCAAGGTAACAGTGGCAAGTCCATAGTCACACAGTTATTAGGCAGGGAAAGGATTCCGATGGAGAAGCCCCCTTCCATTAAATCCACTCAAAGGGCCAGGGCTGTATTCCCAGAAGGGAAGTTTTCAGACACGTGCTCACAGAACACTCTGCTTGCCCACCTCTCAGAGTTGGTGGGCAAAGACCATGCCCCACTCCCCAGAGAAGACCACACACAGCCTGTTATTTCTGGCCCGCAGACCCCATCCCCACCCCCAACACCTTCTTTCCTCTCAAGGGGAATGTGGGGAAAGACAAGCTTGGGTGCCGCAGGCAGGATGCTCCACGCAAAATTCTTTTGCCCCAGAACAGACAAACCCCGTAAAGTTTATAGCGTTTCCAAGCATCAAAAGCAATCTCTCATTACTGTCTCCTGTCCCCGCGCACAAAGAACTGGGTGTGTTTCCTTTCAGCCACTCTAAATTATATACCATAGCCTTTCTCCACATAAAGCAAACCGCCTAAGAAGGAAGAGAGGTTCAACATTTTTCTCCCCCGAGTCCCGGCCCATCCTGGGGTAGTCTAAGCCTCTGGAACTCAACCTGGTTCAAGGTACAGGCAACTTTTCAATCAGCATCGCCCAGCACCCAAGACATTAGTATTCTCCTTGAAGCAACTTGTCTAGGGCATGCTGGCCTTGACCGGAGAAAGGTCACTGGCCGCGAAGTTTCCGCAGTTTCTGCATACAAGAGAACCTTGGGTACTGCAACTGGGAGGGATGGAGGCTACACTCCGGAGAATTCCCAAAGAGTCTACACCGCAACTAAGATTTAAAATATATTAAAGAAACGCCCTCCGGTTCGATCGCATTTAGTGGGAAATCGTGGACCGCGATGGAAGAAGCCCTTCACGCATCCCCAAAAGACCAGAGCCCTCCGCATCAGCCCCAGACGCCCAGCGAAAGTGCTCGGGAGAACTAGGCCAGCGGCCGCGCTGCAACCTCCAGCCTTCGGCGCCCCGCCCCGCGCGTGTGACCGCGGACTCATTCCGAACGCTCTGCCCGTGCCGCCGTTCCCATTGGTCGGCGGCCACGTCCGTCAGCGGGCAGAACGGCGGCGCAGAGAAAAGGCTACATTGTAACAAGGCGAGCGAGCGAGGAGCTAGTGGGGAGGAAGGAGGCGGAGGGGCGGTCCCCGAATCCCGCAGCAGCGGCGGCGGCGACGGCGGCGGCAGCGGCAGCAGCTACCTGCCGAGGGTTAACCCACCGCGGGGCCGGGGCGAGCCACCCCTCC
>NW_006433024.1:18363738-18376770 GCF_000325575.1 Pteropus alecto | reverse complement strand
CAGCCTGGCGAGGAGGAGGCGACCCGGTCGGAACCGGTCCCTGAGAGGTGGGCAGGGCCGAGGCGGTGGCGGCGGCGGCGGCGGCGGCGGCGACTCGCTGCTGCTCTCCTCCCCTGCTTTGACCACCATCTTATTAGTACAGGAAATGACATGGAAAACGGAAGAAAGCGGCGTTTGGGGCAGACGCGGACCCCCCAATTCAGGGGCCGGAGCCGGGACTCACCAGCCGCGTCCCAACCCGGCCCCGGAGAAAACTCCCGGGGCCCCCTCCGCCCCCGCCCCGCACGCGGCCCACGGGGGGAAACCTAGCTCCTCGAACCCAAAAGGAGAGGGCGAGTTTTATAATCCAGCCCGCGGAGAAATCGAGAAAAAATAAATAAATGAAAAAAGAAAAGGTTAAAAGAACTTTCGAACTGGGACACTTTTTTTGATCGGAATTAAAAGTTCTGGAATTTAAAAGTCATTCCGTAGGGGGGCACTCCCTGGATCTCTGGGTCCGGTCGCTGCACAATTTGAACCAAATGGTCAGGGGTAAATACGTTTTTATTTTTAACCCTTTCGAGGCTCCGCAGCAGGCCCCCTTCTGGTCCCGTTTAACCCTTTGAATGCCCATCTGTTTGGAGATACAAACTAAAGTTGTAAAACGTGGGCGTCCCGCTGAAAGCTGAGGGTAAGGGGCTTGGGGGTGCGTTTAAAATGTTAACTATTTACGTGGGGCCGCGGTTTTAAAGTCGCGAACGGCCGGAGCTCTTCAACTCGAAATTTGTTACAGGTGTTGAGATTCTGAAAACCGGACGGGCTGGTCTCTGGCTGGCTTGGAACAGATGTTTAAGCTTTGCAACCTTGCTCGGTTCCTCAGTTTCTCCACCTGTGAAATGGGATTCAATGTCACAGAGAGACTGAAAGCGAGGAAAAGACGGAATTTTCATAAAGACAAAGCGCTTGAAAGTCTAAAAGTCTTCCTTTGGCGCCTGGAAAATCCACGGGCGGTGATGGGGTTAGAGGATACCGCGAGATGGTGTAACCAGGGCAACCATTCCCGAAATAACTTTTCCTTGGTGTTGTCTGCAAGGTACTAGTGGCAGAACTGTCCTCTATCAAGGAAGGCTGTGCTGGGCTGGCTCGTAGACAGGGGCCCATACCTCCCAGGGAGAGGTTACTGGGCGGGATTCCATCCCAGGAAGGTGCCTGGAACTGCACAGAGAGGGGCTGGCAGGCCTCACCACAATGTCCATCCAAGCCCTGCAAAAGCTAGCACAGGTGGCCTCAGGTACCACCCTGGGGAGGACTCCTCCCAAGAGGATGGCACACCCTATAAACCTCACTACAGGCTGGGTGCCTGGCCCTAGAACATAGCTTCTTGAAATTCCACGTCTGTTACTTGCTGTGCGATCTTGAGTAAGTGACTTACCCTCTCTGAGCTGCAGTTTCCTTATCCATAAAGTGGGGTGTACTAATAACCCACATTGCCGGCTCTGTGTGAGGAACCATGACAGCAGGTCGCTGGTTCAGGGACCCAGGTCTGAGGACCTGCCACTCCACACTGTAAACTGTGGCACATGACTTTTCCTGTCTGGGCTCCACTTTCCTTCTGCGTGACACAAGGAGTTTGTCCCAAGGGTCCTACATTCTGCCCTTAAGAAGCTTCCCCATAGGCATGTAATCAAGACCAAGGCACAAGGAGGGATCCTGTACAAGGCTGGGAGGGTTGCTGGAACCGTCTCAGAAGGGAAGCCCAGGGCGGCCCAAGGTTGACACAGGTGCTCCGGGTCAGGGTGGGCAGAAAGTGGCCCTGGGGCCTGAATGTAGTCACCAGACAAGTGGTCTGGACCTGGTAGGTCTTGCGAGGCTGTGCTTCCCTCTGTGGGCTTCCTTCTGTGAGTGAGTTTTAAATGAAACTTAGAAGTAGGGGTGGGGTGGGAGCTCCGCTCAAAATCCCTGAGAACTAGTAGGGGAGAGGGGGAGAGGACTGGATGAAGAGAGCACGTGATACACACTTTTAGGGACACTACTTTTTGACTCAATAATCCAAGGCAGATATTATAACTGTTTTTACAGACAGGGAAACCATGCTCAGAGAAGTTAAGAAACTTGCCCGAGGCTACACAGCTAGAGGTAGGATAAGACTCAAACCCAGGTCTGCCTGACTCTTTGCTCACAGTCTTCCACTCTTGAACATTTCTGATTCGTTGTCCTTTTCCATATGCAGCCTTTCAACCTAATGGTTGATAAAATACTTTCCTAATTTCTCCTTTGGGCATATCATGCAAAAGGAGCTGACCAAACGTTGTCATGTGAGGTCAGATACTTCATGACCTCCCCCTGCAAAAATTGTGCTAACAATTCCGTCACCTCCAGGTCCCTGTGAGGACATTGAGATGCTCTAAAGGAATGAAACTCAGCTCTTTGGAAGGAAAAGCTAATATGTGGCCTTTTTTACCTACTAATGATGATGCTCAAGCAGAATATACGTCCAATGAGCTGCAAGTGAAAGGCCTCTGTCACTGGAGATTCACTTTCCCATTTGCTGTAAAACAAGGACGATGTTTATTGCATTAATTAATGACCCTCATAAAGCCTCACTGGAAAAATTTTATTCAGGATTTAGTGCCTGGAAAAAACTAACACTGACAACCAACTGCATTTCCCTCGAGGAACTGGCAAACATCTCCCTTGCTAATAAGAAGAGCTCTGTAACTGATCAGTTTTTCCTTTTTGCACAGGCTGCCAGGAAGCTCAGAGCCAAATTCCAGCCCCATTCCCAATAACTTTGGCAGTTGCTTCCTCCTCATTCCTCCCTTCCCACTTCTAATCCTACTCACTTCGCTTTGTTTCCTCTACCTTTTATTAAAGATGTCCCCCTTTTTAATTGCAAAATAATAAATGTTTATAATAAATTCACATTTGGAAGAGTTGTTGAAAGGAAATGGATTCCATGGGTCTTGTGTTAAGCCAGGCACAGTTCTGTTCTGGTCTGGTCTGGTCTGATCCAGCAGCTGAGGGATCCCTCTCTTGGAAGGAAGGAAGGTCTGGCTTAAGACCAAGGGATTCCTCACCCAGCTGCCGATGACAGCTAAGATCAAATGCCCTGGGCAGAACATCATTGCTATTTTCCGCTCTTATGACAAGCTGCTTGCCTCTCTCCTGCCGGCTCCCCAGGAAGCACAAAACACTATCTCCTGCCCATCCCCCCGAGGGGGTTCCCCCATTAGACCCTCCTGTTGACACATGGCAGGGAACAGATTCCTTTTTTCTTCATAAGCTATTGTCACTTACAGACCACTTAACATGTGCCCAGCACGTGATTGGAGTGGAGGTAGAGGATATAGGGTGGGGGTGAAGGAGCCCCTTTAGACCATGAGGACAAGGAAGGCTTCTCTGAGGAGGTGGCATTTCAGTGGGAGTCCTGACAGATGCGAAGGAGCCAGCCCCACAAGAGCCGAGTGAAGAGTTCCTCGCAGGGCACGCAGCCCATGCAAAGGCCTTGAAACAGGACCTAGCTGGGCTTGTGGTACGAGGTGGCCGAGACCAGTGCGCCTGGAGTGCAATGTGGAGGGAGAGACAGGGATGGAGACGAGGGGGACACGTGGGTAGGATCTGAGCCACGCTTTTCTACGGTTCGGATTTACCTAAATTGCAATGGGAGCCACTGGCAACTTTACAGCTGGGGAGATGCAGGACCCGATTTATGTTTTCACACAATTACCTCGGCTACCATGTAGCTTCTGACATTTACCGAGTGCCGGATGAGTAAGTAGGCATGTTCACAAACCATCTTATTTAATTATCCCCACATTAGAGATGAGGTTGATGTGAACACGTCCCTTTTTTTCTGGCTGTCCAGCATCCGCATGAACGGGATCGGTGCCCTTACGAAAGTGACTCCAGAGGGTACTCTCGTGCCTTCCACCATATGAAGGCACAGAGAGAAGCCGGCTGTTTATGAACTAGAAAGTTCTCACCAGACGCCAAATCTGCCAGTGCTTTGATCTTGAATTTCTAGCCTCCAGAACTAAACACGTCCCTTTTTTTCTGGCTGTCCAGCATCCGCATGAACGGGATCGGTGCCCTTACGAAAGTGACTCCAGAGGGTACTCTCGTGCCTTCCACCATATGAAGGCACAGAGAGAAGCCGGCTGTTTATGAACTAGAAAGTTCTCACCAGACACCAAATCTGCCAGTGCTTTGATCTTGGATTTCTAGCCTCCAGAACCGGGAGAAATAATTTTCTGTTGTTTATAAGCAGCCCGAAGGACTAAGACACCCAGCCTCCCTGAAGGTAAGGCACAGTACGTGATCAAGAATCAGCCAATCAGATGCATTATCCTGACCTCGAATTGAAGCTAGTGACACATAGAGGCATGGACGATAAACAGTCCTTTCTAGTGAGAGTGGGGACGCAATATAGTCAGTTTTCAGGGGCAGGGTGCCAGTGGCTGAATCCAGCAGAGCTGGTGGACTGCTAGTGCCAGTTATATAGTACCTGCTGGTCAGTGTTGGGCAGCGTCCTCACTGCACTTACTCCGTGGCATGACCTTGGCTGTGGCTTTGGCTCTGTGTACCCCACACCTGGTTCTACAGCCTTTCAGAGGGTCATGAGCTACCTGATAGCCTTTCAACATGTTTCTCATTTGCTTAAATCAATATACTAGTTATCTATTGCTGCATAACAAATGACCCCCAAACTTAGCAGCTGAAGACAACAAACATCTATTATCTCACAGTTTCTGAGAGTCAGGAATTCTGGGAGCAGCTTAGCTGGATGTTTCTGGCTCAGAATCTCTCATGAGATTAGTCAAGCTGTCATCTGGGGCTGTGGTCATGTGAAGGTGTGCCTGGGGCTGGAGAATCTACTCCCAGACTTCCTCACGTGTAGGGTGACCAACCGTCCAGGTTTGCCCCGGGTGTGAGGAGGTTTCCCAGGACACGAGACTTTCAGCTTTAAAACTAGGCCAGTCCCAGGCAACTCTGGGGCAGTTGGTTGCCCTGATCATGTTGGCAAGAGGCCTCGGATCCTCACTGTGGGCATCTCAATAGGACTGCTCGTGACGTGGCAGCTGGTCTCTTCCAGAGTGAATGGGACAGGGAGGCAGGCAAGCTGCAATCTTTTATAACCTAATCTCAGAGTGATGTACCATCACTTCTGTCATTTCTCCTGGCCACACAGCCCAGCCCTGGTACAGTGTGGGGGGACTACATGAAGGAGTGAATACTAGGAGGGATCACTGGGGGTCATCTTAGAGGCTGGGGACCCAAACCAGCCAGAGCGATTTCTGTTGCTTGTAACATTAAGATGTAAGAAGTTATGTAACCTATAGGGGATTTGCACAGCTGTTCTCGAGAATTTTTAATAATAGAAATAGCCAGGGGAGCAGGCAAAAGAAACCCTCAGCTCTCAGGTGAGTGTTGGCTGTAGAGCTGGCTTTGCAAACCGCCCTCGGTCACAGACAAGGCCTTGGAAGGCTGGCGAAGTCAAAGAAGTTGGATATTTTGATCTGAGTGCTAGTTGTGGAGCGCAGCTTCCAAACCTGAGAGTCTGAGTGATGCCTTCCATTTCGGGGTACTTCGGTTATGTAGGGTGTTGGAACTGATGGTTTCTACATCTCTCTCTAAGTCTCGGTCTCCTCATCTGGAAATTGGGTTAGGAATGTTGGATCCAATCATCATTCAGAAGATAAAATGTGTTTCTGGTTTTGTTCTTTTCTTCTTGTCCATTAGAGAAAAGGAGGGATGGATGGAAATTGAGGCGAGAGAGAGACTGCTTTTCAATCCCAGGAAACTCTAAGATAAGACTCCCAAATACCACACATTCTGAAACCTGCAGGACCCCATGCAGTTGAGCGGGGCAGGCGAGATTCAGGACTACTGTATGGAACCACATAGAGACAGATTTCAACTTCAGGAAAGAAAAAAGACTGCCTAAGAAACTGAGCCCTCTCCTCCTGCCCTCCAGCAAAAGGGACTGTCACTGCAAATGGTGAGCTTCCTGTTACTGGGAGTATGCAAGCCAGGGGTAGGGCTCTTCTGGAGGTAATTCATGCCCAGATCAGATATTAAGTTTGATGAGCTCCAGAGTCCCCATCATTGGTGAATATTCTTCATCCTAGGAATAATGCTAAGCTGTGGGCACTGTTGTGAAGACAGAGCTCTGGCCTGGAGTCAAGCAATGTGGGTTCTGGTCTCCCCCCCCACCTCCCGCCCCCCACTGCTGTTTGGCTGCTGGGAAACTACAGTCAGGTCCCACACCTGCTCAGAGCCAAAGTCTCACCATCCGTAAAACAAGGCACCAGTTTCCACATGCCAGTCCATGAAGCCACCTCTGTCAGAGAACTTTACCCTGGTCCTTGGGAAAATGGAAACCGCAAAGCAATACAGATCTTTCTCATAAAGCGAAATCTATTCAATTTACAGGACCATCTTTTATCCTGAGATTGTGTGTTCCCTATCATTTTGGTGTTTAAAAGTCTTCTTACGAATTGATATGTAAAAGATGGAGACAGTTTTGTGGCCTTCCGTGACAAAATAAAAAGTTAACAAATATATAGTAGTTCCCTCAATTATTTTGGAATGTACATAAAATTAAAAATATGGGAGTCACTAGATTAAGTGATTCCAAATAACTTCCAACGTTGTTTCTCCCTCTTTCCCCCCTTTCCTTCATCTCCTCCCTCAGCCATCCATCATCCATCCCTGAAACATATATCGAAGATCTACTATACACCAGATACTGGAGCCGCCGCCCACATGAAGCTCACGGTTCCCAGGAAAGACCAACATAAAGGCATGTAAACAAATAGATATTTAGGTTACTTCATATTTTTCTATCATCAAACTGCTGAATTAGATGTACTTAGAAGTGTATTTTGTGTTTATCTCTTATTATTATTCCCTTGGAATATGTTGCAAAGGTGGAGGTTCAGGGTCAGAACGTATGCCCAGCTTACGTCCTGAAACATTTTGCCAACTCACCCTCCAAAAAGATAGCACCAGCATCAATTTTCATTGACTTTGTACGAGCGTGCTTGTTTCTCCACATTCTTACAATATATATCACCCATCTGCTTAATCTTTGGTAACGTGATGTGCAAGTGATATATAGCTCACCGTTGTTTTAAATCACATGTATTATTCGCAAGATGAGCATATTTTCACATATTTAGTAATCTTTTGTGCTTCTCTTGTGAATTACTTGATCATACCTTTTGTCCTTATTAAATTAGGGACCTTGTGCATTTCATGGATTTGTAAATGTAGTTTCCATATTAAGAATAACAAAAGCCTTTGTAATATATAATGCAATTTATTTTTTCAGTTCAGACATTTTTTTGCAAATTTATTTATGATGTTTTTTGCTAGATAGAAATTTAACTGTTTTCTGTTTTTTCTTTATGGTTTTGTTGTCATAGAAATACCTTAAGAAAATTATTAAAACATTCTTCTAGACTTTTTTCTAATTTTCTTTTGTTTAAATATTGGATCCACCTAGAAATTATTTTGGTGCAGAACATAATGTAGGAATCTGACTTTATTTTTTTTCCTTAATGTATAGCTAGTTGTCCCAACACACTTATAGAATAATTCATCTATTTCTCATTGTTTTACAGTGCCATTTGTATATCATGTGATAAATTTTCATGTCATCATATGCCTATTTCTTATCTTTCTGGTATGTACTGATGATCATTAGTCTATTTGTACAGTTCCAACCTGTTTAAATTACTGTAGCTTTACAGTACATTCTAATATTAGTTAGGGCATAGCCCCCACATTCCCTTATCTTTTTATTTAAGAACTTGGTCAGCTCCCTAAAGGTGGGATTTTAATTCTTAGCTGGTTTTCACCTCCATATTCTTAAGTTTTATGCTCATATTTCTAGCTCTTGTTTAATCCATTTAAGACATTTTCTATTGATTTTCTGACATGGTAGATGAGAGTCCTTCATTCATTTATGTTTCGTTCTCCCCGAGGCCCCTTACCTACCACCACCATAGGCTCAATCTTGTTGGGTCTCAAATTGGGTTGTGTCTTTACTCAGTGTTTTCATGATAATGGCCATGTGAATACTGTGAACTGCTGAGCCAAAGACACCCTGTAATTAAATTCCCTCTATCTTACAGGAGTTTTTTTTTTCTTTCTTAGAATTCATAATGGACTCATCTTTTTTCATTTGCTTAAGTCATTTGTGAGCATCTGAGATTTTACATGCCTTCCAACACTGTGGAACGCTGTTCACTACAATTTTCAACATTCTCAAACCTGTTAGATGATGTATCAGAACCTTTTGTTTTTACCTAGAGACTTCTTTTTACCTATAGCAGGGATCAGCAAACTTTCTGAGAAGAGTCAGATAGTGAATAGAATAGGCTTTTTGGCTACCTATGGTCTGGTACATAATCTTGGTTTGGGGGTTTGGGTATGCTTTTTTTTTTTTTACAACACTCTACTCAGCATGTTTTGAAATTTATTTCTATTATTGCTTGAACCAGCAGTTTGTCCATTTTTAGTACTGAGTAGCATTCCATTCCATTGATATACCACAATTTCTGCTTTTTTATTGTACTTTCTGGGTGAATTCCATGACCTTATCTTTGAACATTTAAACTTAAAAAAATAAAAAGCTCTCTTATTTTACATTTCCATCAAGAAACAAGACTTCTCATTCTTGGTTTATTATAGCTTCCTTTATTTTTAATGGATGCAATGTTGTCTCTTCTCCAAGAATATCGTTTCCCTCCATTCTTTGTTTTATCTGCTCCTTCAAGTTTTTTCTCAAGATTTTTCTCAAGTTTTTTCTTTCATGTTGGGGGTTTCTTCAAATGTCCAGTGATCCTTGGCTACCTTTTCAATTTTGAGGGTGAGGCACTAAATAGGCCATGTGTGGGCCTGAGTGGGTGGATCTGTAGACGGGGCTCACTAGAGGCTGAGGCTGGCCAAATCCCTGGGCATGTGTGTGTCCCAAAGGGCGATCTTTACAAAGAACCAGCCTCACTCTCCCGCCAGTGGGTGTGTGTGTGAGGGGTGGGACCAGGTGGGAGTTGGGGCTAATAAGTCTAATCCTGAGCTGACTTCAGAATGATGCCAGATCAGAGAGACCTCTAATTTTGGACTTGAGTGGAGGAGAAGCTGGACTTCTCCATACTCATGTTTTCCATTCAACACCTTCTCAACCTTCTCAGTGCCTGGTGAAGCCACGCTAGGTCACTCTGTGTGTCCATTTCTCTCAGAAAGGCAATCTCTCTAGCGGGCGGCAGGGACAGGAGAAGGATCGCCCCTTGACCGCCATGGGCGGGGTAGGGATGGGCAATCTGGGGGTCTCACTGCTTCCTGTATAAGCTTTTGAAAAGGATCCCTATATTGTCACCACAGGCTTCACCTCAACATTCTAAGGGGCCTGGTCCCTCCTATACCTGAGGTTTTTTTCACACTTCCTCCTTTCATCCAGGATGGGTTTCGTGTTGTGTTTTTTCTTCTCCTTGTTTGAGGCTGATCTTTAGGATGGGAAGAGACGGAGGGCTTTTCACCACAACTTAGCAGGCACCCATTAATCTTAAAAAGAAAACTGTGTCCTGTTGTCCAGTTATTATTCCAGGTAAAATTTAGAACAAAGTCAAAAGTTTCCCCTTCTTTCCACCACCCCCCTCAAAAATATCCCATTGGGATTTTCTTAGACTTTATTTTTTTAAAACAGTTTTCGATGTACAGAAAAATGGAGAACATACTACGGAGAGTTCCCATACACCCCTCACCCAGTTTCCCGTCATCAGCATCTTACATTAGTATGGCGCATCGGTCACAATTAATGAACCAATATGGATACGTTACTATTAACTAAAATCCACACTTTATTCAGATTCCCTTAGTTTTTTTTTTTTTTTTACCTAAAGTCGTTTTTCTGTTAGGATTCCATCGCATTTAGTCAGCATGTCTCCTTGGGCTCCTCTTGGCTGCGACAGTTTCTCAGACTTTCCTTCTTTTCGATGACCTCAGTTTTCAGGAGTATTGGTCAGGTGTTTTGTAGAATGCTACTCTATTATAGTTTATCTGATGCTTTTCTCATGGTTGGACCGGGATTACGGGTTGAGGGGCGAGGGGAGAAAGCTATTGGGATTTTGATGGAATGCCATTAAATTTATAGGATAATTTGAGGAGAACTGACATGTCCACAATATCAAGTTTTCCTTTAGGGATGTGGTGTATTTCTGCATTGTAGTCAAGGCTTCTTTTATGAGCTTCAGTGAAGTTTTATCGTTTCCTTCTTATACACCTGACATATTTGTTGTTAGGTTTCTTTCGAGGTATTTTGATAGCTTTTGCTGCTACTGTGAGTAGGATCTTTTTCAATTACATTGTTTTTTTTTCTAAATAGTCCTTGCTGTTTATTCATTTTTATAAATTTATATTCTGACTAGCTATCTTACTAAATTCACATACTGTTTGTAATAGTCCTGAGTTGATTCTCTCGATCTTTTTTTGATAGATAAGAATATCTCATGCAAGTAATGTTGCCTTTCTTTTTAAATATTTATGAATCTTACTTCATTGCCCTCTATTATTGCATTAGTTAGAAGCTCCAAAACAATGGTGATTAAGAGTGGAGACAGCAGGCATCTTTGTTTTATTAGCGATGCCAACTTTTCACTTATTTTTATGATATTTGCTATAGGTTTCTGACCATCTCTCTTATATTTCGGAAATGTCCTCCCATTCCTATTTTTAGTAGGAGGTTATATTAGGAATACAAATTGAATTTCATCAGTGCCTGTTTTGGTACCTTTCAGAACCAGCACCTATTTTTCCACATTAACTTCTTAATGCAATAATGAAGCTCTGTTTTGTTCTCCTGCAGGCTGCCAATCCACTTCCTGGCCCAGGCACCCTGTAGGGGAGCTTCTCTACCAGCCTTTGTCCTGTGCAGCTGGGTTAAAGCTCGCCTAAGGCTCACTACCCTCAGAAAGCAAGGCACACAGGTGGACATCAAATACTGAAGATCGAGATGGAATGCAGACCTCTTTGGAGGGGATGCTTCCTGGCCAGGGCTGGTGTCTCCAGAGCTCAAGGATGGGGCTCAGTACAGCTGTCACTTAGACTTCTGGGGAGAGGGTGCTGTTTGTCTGCTAGTGGCACCTCAGGATCTCAGAAGAGAGTCTCATAAAGCTGGGACTCTGACCTTTAAGGAAGGGGCATTACCCAGCTGGTACAAGCACCTCCGAGGAATGTAATGAGGCAGGTTCTGGGACTGCTGAAGGAAGCTGGAAAAAGGAGCCAACATCCACTGGAACCCACTGCCACTGCCAAGGTCAAGTGCCATTGCTGGGGTTACACTGACAGAAATAGACATAAGCAAGAAGGATCGAGTCCCTTCCCCCCTTTTCTTGACTTTTTCTCTCTCCTGCTAATCACCCTCAAATGGCAGAGAGCCAGCTGGCAAGTGAGAAATGAAATTTTCAGATCGAGCCCAGTATCATAGAGCAGAGCATAGAGGAGTAGGCATGGAACTGTCTCAAATGAGGAGACACATCGTCCGAACATCGTTTCCAGCTCTGGGGTCACAGTCACAATGTTCATCTGTGAGTGATACTAATTACTCCTCAAGTTGAATCAAGGTCTCACCTAAATATTTTGTAACCTAGAGACTAAATTGTAAAATTAACCATCATCGACAATCCTTTAATAAAATCGTCAGGGGAAAGGAAAAGATAATAAAAAAGAAATTAGTAAGATATGCAAATATAAAGTACATATACACGTAAGCAAGAAGGAAATATATGTTGTTGCAACCGTCCTTGCTTCCATCACTGGCCACCAGGCCTTGGCCGAGCTTTACAATCCCTTCTACTGCTCATGCCTCGTTCCTTTTCCTTCAGCCGAAACCTAGGTTGGTTGTGGTGACTCAAATCCTCATTCTCTAAGAGTCTGACATGTCAATGGTCTGGGTTTTTTCTTGATTGCTGTAGCTTTACATTAACTTTTAGTATTGGACATGGAAGAATAGGAGGTACCCCCAGATAGCCCTCTGGGTTCCAGACATAGTCCACCCATCACAGAGCAGCAGCCTAATTTGATCATCAGGATCGATCGCACCAGACAGCAGATGAACCTCCTCTTGTGCATGTTGGTTCATGGCAGGGGAACCCAGATTCCCAGATCACCCACTAGCTGAACCGTATTACACGGTGGAAGTGTTTCTATCTTGAGAACAAAGAGCTCCAAATTAGTAGAGTTCAAAGTTGTGGGAACAAGAAGCACAAAAATCTGGAAGTGGTTATTAGCTATAATAGTGAGAGAAGCCACTTCCCCTCCATGTTTTCTGGCCCAGTTACCGTGGATATCAGAGGAATAATGCCTTATATTGATTGCTGAATGAAAGCAGATTCTACACCCTATAAGACGGAACTTCAATTTCAGGATGCTGTCTCTCAAGGAGCATTTAACCGAGTCTTCCAGAGGCCATTCCGCTTCCAATTAGGCCACCTACTGCTGAATGATGGAGTGGTAAGACTAGTGATTTCAGTGGGTCCAAGTCCATTGAAATGAGTATCTTGGTCAGAAGCAACAAGAGGTGGAAAATTACAATGGCAAATAAGGTACCGTCAGTCCAGAGATGACGGAAATATTGCAGGCCAAAAAGGTAAGTAAATGTCCAAAATATTGATTTAATCAAAAATAGTGAGATGATTACACTGAGAAGGGGTAGAAAGTGTGTGAGTATGTGTTTGGGGGAGAAGGAGATGGGGTACATTACAAGAAAGATAAATCCTCATCTTCTATAGTAAGTCAAAGATGATGTCTAAAATGAAGGAATCAAGAAATAGTACTACGAGCAGGTTATTTGGAAAGATGGAGATGAATCAGCGGAAGAAACACCCAAAGCAGTTTAAGTGGTTGCATGTGGGGAGCCAACGAGGGCAGCTGGAAGGAGAACGCTGGGTTCCGCAGTGGCTTAGAGAAACATTTCACATATTTCTCACAAGTGATGTATTATTTTGATTAAAATTAAAGTTACATAAATAGAAAAAAGAATCTTACTCTTAG
>NW_006433024.1:18349858-18363691 GCF_000325575.1 Pteropus alecto | reverse complement strand
TAACTGTTTCTGAGCAAATCAGGAAAAGGCGCCTCTTCCTTGAAGCGCTTTACCGCCCTCTGCTGGAAAACTGCAGTAATACCACTAAGAACGTGGGGCGATTCTGAAGTTGAACCTTGGGTTATACAGTGCACTGGGTTATGAAGTCGTGACCCAGCTGCCAGACAGCCACCAGCTTGGGGCACTTTGAAGGGGCCCTCTGTCTTCAAGCTGTTAGGTGAGGTCGTCGTGTCTGAGCAGCCAGAGCAGAGTGGCCTGTCCTCCCTCTGGGCGCTGTCACCCACAGATCAGAGAGGAGCCCCTTGGCTGTACCAGCAAGCCAGATGCTTGGAGTCAGGCTGCATGTGGCTTTCAGGGGCGTTCTCCAGCATGGCCTCTTCTGTAACATATTTAGAAGGAATTCCTGAGAATCTGTAGTGTGCACTTGACCCTTTTCCTCACTCGAATGCTCCTGCAATCCCCACTCCCCCACCCCCGCCCTGCACTGTACATTTCCTTGGTGAATTCCGGCAGGGCTGGGGTGGGATGTGGGGAAGCCAGCTCTCCACAAGGACCTTTTACTCGGACCCGCACTTTCTCAGGCCTACCCTTGGCCTCCACTTTTTGACTTTTGCCTTAGAAGCACTCGGTGTTCCTGGGAGAGAAGTTGCCCCACTGGAAAGGTGACGAGCAATTCCTTGTGCTAAGCTCAGCGTTGCTAAGATTTTATGTACGGCCCCTCCCAAGGCTGTCTGCATGCAAAGAGTGTAAACCACAGCAGTAATAGAGAGATTCAGACATGGGTCACTTTGGGTCATTGAGTTTTCCTATTTGCTAGAACCCTGACGTGCATACGGCCATTGCTGAGAGCAGGTCTCCCAAGGCCCACGCGCCCACCTGCTGCCCCCACAGTGCTTCCGGCTGAGACAGGAGTGGTGACTTTAGGCAGGCCTAGTCACTGGAGCAGGGAGGTGACCAGGGCTTAGAGAGTATCGTGGCATCAGAGACTCAGAAAGGGAAGCAACTTTATGAGACAAATAGTCCACCCCCTCCCCATCTAGTGCCTTAATCCCTCTACCCTTTACCTACCAGGAGGTCATCAGCTTACACGTACATGTTCCACAAAACAGGGAGCTTGCCATCTGCTGAAGCAGGGCCTATGGTTTTCGGAACGATCTGACTCAGAAAGCCCTTCTTTAATCTCCCATTCTTAATCTGCCTCATTCTGTCTCCTACGTCTCCTTCTCGGTTCTGGCCCATGCTCCGTTCTTCCCACGATGGCCTCCAAGTGCTTGTGGGTCCCCCCACCCCACCCCAGTGGTCTCCTCTCCAGGGAACGTTGATTAATTAGGGGTCTTTTAGTTGTGAATGATAAAGCTCAGCTCTTACTAGCCACTTCGGCAGAACAAGGGATTTATTAGCCAAGGTGTGCTGGGCCCAGGAGAGCTGGGACATCATTGGGGCTCCGCTCTGTCTCGGGGCTCCCGTTCCCCTTGGCTGTGCTGCTTTTAATGACAAGCATGTGGGTTCCTGGCACTGCGAAGCCTCCGTTCTATCTGCGAGGAAAGAGGCCGACTCTCCTGGTGGCCCCAAGTCACTGGCCACAGTTTCAGAGGGACCAAAATTGAAGGAGGGTGTCCGTGCACAGGTAGGAAGTGAAAGATGAGAAATCCAGTCTACCCAGGGGGTGAGGGCCAGCATTTTCACATGTCCAGCTTGAGTGCCCAGAGGCACATGGCGGTGAGCTGGGGTTTCGATGAAGTCACAAGATGAGCTTGTCATCTTCCTGGAGAGTCGGTTTTCTTCCATGGAAGTAATTTAAAGCACTATTTTTAGATTTAAACAAAAATGGAAACATCGTGGAGCAGAATGCAGAATGTGTATGTCATTTTGAGACACAAAACCCAAGACTTCAAAGAAATTTCACACTCGCGTCAGCGGCTTTGGGCTGGCTGCCTGGCCTGCTAGGTGAACGTGCTCATTCTCGCATTAGCAGACATTGCAGGGGGTAGTTGAGAAGTGCTGGATGGAGGCCCTGGGCCTCACAGCTGAGGGGCACTGGGCCAGCCTGGGTCTTCACGCAGCTGCAGGGCATGTCGGTGCAAAGACGGGTCTAAAGATGTCAAGGACAGCTGCCTCCGATGGGCCCTGTGCTCTCGCCTGGCATCAGCTTGTCCTCAGGCCCACTCCTGGGTGAGCCAAACTCCCAGAAGGACAAAACTGCCTCTGGAACCCAGCCCTAAGGCAGGAGCCAGAGCCTAGGCCAGGCAAGGAGTCTGGGGCTGCAGGAGGACATGCCAACTGAGAAGTTCAGGAAGCAGGTGCCAGCTCCTTCTCATAGCTTTGCATGGGGCAGCAGGCACGTGGACAGGGTGATCCCCTAGAAGTTCATGGGATCAACCAATCGCAACGGACTGCAGCCTGGTGCTTGAGCACGGTCCTGGGGGTCCTGCTGGACCAGGGTCACCCCTCAGAGTGCTGGATCAGGGGGAGACTTGGAGATCCCAAGTAAAAGGCTGTGACAACTAGGGTCGCGGTACACTCGGGGGAATTGGGATGACGCTCTTTACTAACAGACTCAGATTCGGCCACATTTATTGAGCACCTGTTATGTGCCAAGAACTGTACTGGCAGTTTTCATGGATATTTGAGGTTCACAAGAGCACACATATCTACAAAAAATTATTAAGGTCATAGGGGATTAATATGGAAACAGAAGAGGGAGAAGCCAGTCGGCAAATCTGACACCTCTATCCCGCACCCCGTTTCCCGCCTCAGCTGAGGGCTGGATATTTTTTTAAAGGCAGATGGTGTGAAATCCAGCCTCCTGCTCCTGACTTCCTTTTTGCCCATCTCTATTCTAGCTCGTCGGTTCTCCAAATTTAGTTTTCATTAGAATCACTTCTCACGGCTGTACCCATGAAAGCATGTGCTTGCTACATGTTGGGGGGCGGAGGGAAATGAAGGGGCTCTCAAGGGTGGTTTTGTCTGTGCTCGATCTTTGCCGTACTGATTTAGAACTTGCCCTGAAATAGCTTATGACTCTACGAACAATAATTATCCCCACTTTGCAGGTGAGAAAGTGGAACTTGGAGATGTCATCTGCCCAAGGTCACACAGATGGTGGAGACCAGGGTCAAGCCAGGCACGTCTGACCCCACGACCTTGTGCCTGGTCACCTCCGCAGGGCCTGGACTTTGAGTTCCATCCTTCCCGAGATGTTCGTTTGTGTCCTGACAAACTCGAACTTGGTGACCCCGGTGCAGACCAGACAGAGCGCCACGTCTCTCATCTGGTGCTTACGCTTCTATGTCTCATGCTCAGCTGGCGCTCCTGGTCACTGGTGCCCACGCTGGACTACCTTCAGTCAGCCCAGCACTTACCTATCTGACAAGCCCAGGTATCGCCAGCCGATCACCACACTCGGAGACCCTGCTTTCCTGATCTGGGTCAGAAACAGTTTCCTCCTGGCTTTGACAGATCTGCTCTACTTTTCCCCGGAGCCTCATCCCCAGAGCCTGGACTCTGCCCTGCACAGGCTTCCTGCTTGTGGTAAAGTTTTTCCACTCAGAGCTCAGTCTTCAATCTCTCACTGTGGCGTTTCCCGCTCCACACCCCCCTCGCCCCCACAGGGTCTGCAGGTAGCTCAGCTCTGGGCTGCTTTGCTTCTGGGAGTTTAGGGTTGCACGTGGGAAAGCACTGTCTGGTTGTTGTTCTCTGAAAGTGTCACCTCCGGGCCGGGTGACGTGGCAGATCGACTTTCCAAAGATGGTATCTCCCATCCACACGTTCTTCTTACAGTGTGGCCCTGATACCACTGCCATCGAGTGGTGTGGCCTCTGTCCCCTCCCTTTGTCCTGGGCAGCCCTTTGTGCCTGCCTCAGCCAGGAGAGGATGGTGCAAGATGCTGTGTGACTTCCATGGCTGGATCTGAAAAATGCCAAGCATTTCCACCTCACTCTCTCGGGACAATTACTCTTGGAATCCAGCCGCCATGCAGTGGGGAAGCCCAAAGTGACATATGCAGAAAGGCCTCATAGAACGGACACCCAGTGTCCTAACCGACAGCCAGGGTCGGCTGCTGAATCTGTGAGTGAAGACACCTGCAGATGATTCCTGCCTCCACCATCAAGTCACCCCCAGCCTCGAGTCCGCATCCGAGGCCCCCTGGCATAGTGGAGCACAGACAATCTGCCTCCATCATGCTCTGCCCAAATTTCTGACCCGCAGAAGCCATGATCATAATTAAATGGCTGTCTTAGGCACCCAGTTTGGGGTTGATGTGTAACCAGCAATGCTGACTGAAACAGGTAATAGTGACCGAAACAACAAAGAAAAGAGAAACTTGCCCCAGGCTGCTAAGGAGCCAGAGGCGACAGGACCAGAAAGTAGCTGAAAGCCATTCCCTGCACCCTGGTCACCCCAAGAGCTGGCAGGGTCTCCAAGGGGAGCGACTTCACAGTATACCGAGGGAGGCCGGTCCTGGGCTGGGGCTGCTAACCAGGGCAGAGCACCTGAGCCCAGGCTGGCCCAGAGCACGAGACCTCCTGCCTCCGTGGGCTAGGCTCACCGGGTCTGCGGTGACCTCTCCGAAGGCCCTTTCCCCTCTTTGAGGCTGTGGAAACCTTCTCTGTTCTGCGTGATTCCAGGTGGAGAACGTGCACTCGTGAGTAAGCCCAGGAGGAGGAGAAACTCAGAAAAAAACTTGGAAGAAAACTTGAAATGGGTGACTTCTTGCACATCTGAGTTTGGGGAGTGAGATCCTGCTCAATGCCATGGGCTCTGTGTTGCCCCAAAGAAATTGTTAGAACATTTTGTCCAGAGCCAATCTGACTTCGTGGTCTCAGAGATGTATGACCCTGACCCAGAAGATATCTTTGTCCCCTTCACTCTGTAGACCTGGGGCTTAGATACGGGCATCTTGGACAGAGAGAGCTCAGAGATGCTGCCCACCACAAAAGAAGGCTTCAAGCAGAAGCTGGCACAGGCCTGAGGGAGTGGAAGGCAGAACCCAAGACTGGTGCCTTGTCCTGGCAATTCATACAGTGGCCACTAGGTGGCATACTAGAGCCATGCTGGGCTGTTGGGACAGGCCATCCTATAGGAGACCTGGGACTGGGAGGCCCAGTTTCCTCCAAGGGCTCTGGTGTCACCATGGCTGGGAGGAGGGCCACTGGATCAGCTGCAGCTGTGAAGGGCATAGCTGTGAACCCTGATCTGAATTAACCAAAAGGCTGTCACCTGTTCCAGGGTGCCATGCCCTCCTGTCTCTTTTGGCAGAATACATCTTCATATTTAATCCACGGCCCAAGGTTTCTGGTCTGGCCTTAGGACCCCTCACTCCCAGACGTTCACTCCTATTTCTTTGTTTCATAGGCTGTATTTATACCTTGGGTCAACTTGGGGCTGAAGTCTAAGGTGGGCGCTTGGGAGGGCCTGCAGCATTTAAGCCTCAGCTTCTTCATCTGTAAAATGGACAGACCTTGCTTGTCCTTCAAGGTCAAGAGGACCCAAAGCGTCTTCACCTCCACGATGGCGCTCAGCTTTCACGCCTATCCTCACCCTCATTTCACAAATGAGGAAACTGTTGCCCATGAGTGAGAAGGGCCTTCTCCCCAGTCACCAGGCAGAGCCTGGACTTGGGCCCAGCTTCGCCCCGTTCTTTTCCCCTGCCCCACACTCCCATGACCAACACCTTGACCTGGCGCTTTGCTGGGCACAGTGGCCCCCAGGCCTGCCTGGACTGCTCCGAGGACCTGCGCCCTGCATAGCCCCTGCTGGCTTGAGGTCAAGGCACAGGAAAAAAGGTGTAGGATATGAAATTAGACAATCCGGAGCCCTTTTTTTGCCAAACCTCCATTCTTCAGCTATAAAACGTCCGTCGACTTATGGGATTGTTGGGGAACTGAAAGCATAGATGTATTTGAAAATACTCGGTGACAACAGCCGTCACTGTCACCCTTGAAAACCCCCTCAAGCTTCTTGGTCGATACCTCACCAAAGGTAACACTGTGCGTGCGTGCCTGCGTGTGTGTGTGGGGGGGGGTGTATTTATACCCATTTTACAGATGAGTAAGCAGGCTTAGGGAGGGTTGTGCATAGCTGCTAGAAAGTTACACCAAAATTAGTCTGTCTCTCACAAAAGCACATGGTGATCCATAGAGGCTATAAAACAGTTATTTCTTCTTCTTCCCCTTCTCATCCCTCCTCTCACCTTCCTCCTCTTTCTCCTCCATCATCATTCCCCAGCCCCAGCCTCTTCTTAAGGTCCACTGTTGTCATTTCATAGATTTCCCACCAGATGGAGCCAAAGGACCAACCGCAGAACAGAGGCGGGGCTCTAAGACCTTAAAGGCGGTGAGCCTGCCAGCGTAAGTTTCCCAGCTTTAGAGGGAGGGGCAGGGGGAAGTCGCTAGTAGTCATCCTGGGCCCTGCCCAGCAGACACTGCAGAGGTGACCCTACCCTATGCCAGGTCTGCTGACACCCAGACAGACAAGATGACAGAAATGCGGGCTGGAGTTCAGACTGAGATGAACCCCGGGCTGGAGCAAAGAAACCTGGGTTCTAGAGTTACCCCTGTCACACACTCTCTGCGTCAACTACCAGACCGACCTCAGTGGGCGGTCATCTCCATCTACAAGGCAAACTTGGACCCACCTCAGTCTCTTTGCCCTTGTTATTCCTTTCACTCAGCATGTTCTTCCCTCCACAGTTGGCTCATTCGGTCCGGTCCGCCAGCCTAAGAAGCCCAACTCAATTGCCGCCACTCCCAGGAAGGCTTCCCTGGTTGTGTAGTCATTAAATTGATTATCTTGGCTGTTCCCTGTGCGGTGACTCAGTGAGAGGGAGACTCGCCCTGGCTGTCGGTGGTCCTGGATCCCTCTTCCTGCGAATGGCTGGATTATTGAGGTCAGTGGGCATGCCTGGGCCCCCACTGGGGTGCTCCCCCTGTGCCAGCCCCGAGGGAGTGCTCAGAGGCTGGCCTTGTGTCTTCCTTCATCTGCATCCAGCTGGCATCTGCTGTCCACAGTCCCTGGAAAGTCAGCCTCGCAGAAGGCAGGTCAGGAAGAGCCATCAGGGCTCATTAATCACACAATAGCCCAGGACACAGCACCTGGGCACCAAGACCCCAGCTCCATCCTGGTTTGGGCCCCCAACTCAGGGCTCTCCAGGAGGTAGCCCCCTCCTCAGATGGGAGTTCCTTGCCAGTCCCCAGCTCTGATGGAGCAGACTCACCAGGGACTCCTCTCAGCCAGCAAGTGTGTGGGGGGCTGGAAGGAAGGATCTGAAGAAGCTGCTTTCCCAGGCGAAGCCCTGAGAGGCCCCACTCAAGCCCTAGTAAATGTCCACTTGTACCCTTGTTGGAGGACACTAGAGCTGTGAAGAACCCAGCATCTGCAGTCAGACACTGCTGTGTTCTACTTCCTTCTCTACCACTTAGCATCTGCAAGAATTTAGCTAACTCCTTAAGCTTCGGAACTTCTTAATTTGAGAAACGGGAATAAAACCAGTTCTTAACTCGGCCAGTTGTTGTGCACATTCACTAAGAGAACACATGCAAAATTCATAGCACAGGCCTGGTGACAGGAAGTGTCTGGACTCAGCCCCAGGGAGAGGGCTTGTCCCATACAGAGAGGAACAATCTGCCGGAGGACTGAGTGTTGATTGGCTGACAGGTATGCAAATAGCCTCTGTGATGTCACCACACTGAGACCCATGAAGGTGAGGGATGCTGCTTAGGACCATCTCACCAGCCAATCAGCAGCAGCAGGCGTTGAGCACCTGCGGGTTGGTGTGTCCCTCCATCCAGGAAGGAGAAGGGGGAAAGGGGTGCCAGTCAGGAGATCTGGGCTAAGCTTGACCCTGAAGATGAAGAGCTGTTGGAGCAAACTGTGCAAAGCCAACATGAGTTTTTTCATCTGTGCAGTGGGGCTGGTCCCTCTGCCTATTTTCCTAATGGGGCGGGTGTGAGGATCAGGCGAGCTGATAGATAGGACAGGATTCTGTAAGCTTCTGAAGATGCAACGCACAAAAAGGTCTCAGTCCTCTGGATCCTAGGGGCAAATGGCTAATCCGTGTACCTGGAGGCTTGCTCTTTTGCTTACTGAAACTTTCAATTTCCTTTTAGCATTTGTATGGAAATAGTTTTGAAAATATGACCTATTTCCCTACTTTATTAAGTAGAATATCTTTGGATGTATGTTGCACTGATGCTTTTGAAATCTACCACATGATAATACTTTATGGTGCTTTAAAAAAAAGTTTTTGTTTCTTATCAGCCGTCCTTCCTCACTGCTATCAGGGTACCTGCCTCTTAACAGCTCTCCCACCCCGTAAAACTGTCTGCTCCTAATCTGCTGTGGATTTAGGAGACCGCTGACACTGTGGAATTGTATGGAGGGTAAGAGTAACTGTGTCCTGAAGAGCCAAGTTCATGAGCTTTAAAGCAGGAAGTCTATGGCAGGGCCTTCCTCGCGATCTCATAGTCTGTGGTAATGGTTTAAATCATGGATTGTGGAACCTGATCACTTGGGTACAAATCTCAGTTCTACCTCTTCATCACTGAGTGACCTTGGGGCAAGTCAACCGACCTGTTTCCCTCACCTGTAAAATGAGACTAACAACAGTATTTAGCTCATTTACACCAGCATGTGTCAAGCTCCTAGTGCCCCGCCTGGCACACCATAAGCGCCCATTTAGGACAAGTTTTTTTTGTGTATGTCTTGTAATTATTGGTTTCCAATCTCCCCCACTAACCCTGAGCTTTTTAAGGGCAGGCCTAGTCTTCATTTGTCTGTATTCTTCCTCTCTGATATCTGGTGAAGAACCAGGCACACAGCAGCTGCTCAATGATAGCCAAATGCATGAATGGAAGTCAAGTTCAACATTGGCTGGGAGGGTCCTTCTGCAGCATGAATAAATACCCAACACGGTATGAGTGAGTTTTCTTTGCATGTCAGTCTTCTCCTTGAACCAGATAGTAAGTTCCTAACTACGAGGGGAGCAAGGCCGTCCCTTTTGTTTTCCATGGTGCCAGTCACTGTGCCTGGTATACTGAAGCCTGGATGGGAACCCGGAGGCTGAATTCAGGGTACTGTCCACGGTGCTGAAGAGAATGGCCAAGTGACTAACTCCTCTGCCAGAGATGAATGTAGGGAAGTGGAGGAATTTGCTTCAGGGCAGCCAGGAATGGATTTTCTTTTCCAGATCTCAGCCAGCACATTTTGTTCTGACATTTCTCTGGCACCTTTGCCAATGACGTGATGTTGCCTGCACGGCTCTTTTCCCTGCCTTCCAAATTTTTTGGAGAACTGTCGTATTCCCCACCATCCTCTCTCACCACTGCAGGCATCTCCAGACTTGGATGCATCACCCAGAGACCTGGATGAAAGCGGCTGGAGCACACCTGTCCTTTCGTTAAGAAGACTTAGAATTTGGGGTCTGGAAGAGACACTAGTCCAACCTCTTCCGTTTACATACAAGGAATATGAGGCTCGGCCAGGTGAAGGGATTGTTTAAGGGCACGTGGCCGGGAAGGGAGAAAACTCAGGATAGAGGGGGATCTTCACATTCATGAGCTATTGATATTTTATGACATTAAGATGTCGTAGTCAGAGATATGAGGGCCACCCACAGGGAATAGGTCATGGTGTTTTCTATTTAGCTGCAGGAAATGTTCTTGATTTAAACCTTAAAACCAAATTCCCTTGCCCTGCCTTCATCCCATTTACCTCTCAGCCATCCCGCAAGGATTACTGTTGTCATTATCCCCATTTTCCGGATAAGAAAACTGAGGCCCAGGGAGACGAAGAGACCAGCACCAGGGCACACAGCTGCCTCCCTGCTGGGGCTGGTGTGAAGATCACGTGCAATGAGCAGGCAGGAGTTCTCGGAGCAGGCCTGGCACAGGAACCGCTTGGAAGTGACAGTGTTCTCTTCTCCCTCCTGAAGGAAACAGTCCTCACATTTCAAAGTGGGAAGAAGCCTATCTGTTCACGCCACCCAGTTCCTCTGGGATTCCGCAGCCATGGAGCACAATCTCCTCAGATGGCAACGGGAAAGATGCTGAAAACCCAAGCCAGTGAAGTGGCTGCTGGGGGGTGGGGGGCGGTGATGATGAGCTGCTTAGCAAGAGGGATGAGAGGAAAAGCTGAACAGAGGCTTTAGGGACATCTAAGGATGACTTTTATTTCCTGAAAAAGTGCATCCAGGTCTGGCTAGAATAATGAAAGCCAACTGGACTCCATCCAGAGCACCTGGTCTGACATACCAGTCCCAGCTTATAGCTTTGGTGGCTGAGATGGGGTCACTTAGGATCTTGGAACCTCAGTTTCCAGATTTAAAAAAATGAGAATAACAACTCCTAGTTTTAGGAAGAGCGAATAAGATGCTTCACATAATGCATCCAGCATGGTGCCTGGCACATAGTAGATGCTCGATAAATGTCTGATAAAAAGGTCCTTGTCTCATCAATTCTCGTCTTTCCATCCTCACCTATGCTTTTTCATCAAGGATTTATACAGCACTTACTTACTCCCTGCCAAGTGCTACTCTAAGTCTTGCTGATCTGGCAGTCGACATGGTAGGTGCCTGCTCTCATGGAGTTTTTTATATTTTCCTGGAGAAGTCAGAAAAAAAAGAAGCGAATAATACACAAGAAAATGTTAGCTATAAAGGACGTTCGACTCTATTGTAATTGAGAGTAAAGGGTGGAAACGTTAGACAGCAGAGTCGGAGGGGCAGGCTTTCTGAGATGCCAATGAGCAGAAGCCTGAACAAAGATCTGGAGGGAAGAGCATCCTGGGCAGAGGAAACAGCAGGCAAAGATACTGAGGTCAGCGCAAGCTCGGTGCCCTGGGAAGGAAGCCACTGTGGCTGGAGTATAGACAGTAACAGAGGGGGCCACAGACATGTGGTAGGAGAGGTGAGCAGGGCCCCAGCCAGCTAAGGCCTCGTGCTCCTTGGTGAGACACTTATCTATATTACCTTTTCTTAGTCTTGATGCACCTTCAGCTCTTGGTAACTTCTCTATTTTTCAGAGTCTCTTGTTAGGCTGTAAAGTTGGTTCATGAGGCAAGGCCTTTAACCTCAGCAGTGAACCCCCCAACCCTGGGTTCTGACCTTAAAATATCAGAACAAGAAGTGTCCTTAGCGATGCTCTACAAGTCCAAACTCTCATTTTGTTCAAATGGATCAACTGAGGCCCAGAGGCAGAAGTGACCTACCCAAGGGCAGACCACAAGTTAGACGCTCTACCAGTTAGAATTATATACTTCTGCAAGGGACAGAAACCCCCCAAATCAGTGGTTTAAGTTTATTAAAGTTTATTTCTCTCTCCAGTAAACGAAGAGAGGTAAGCATCTTGGACTGGTATGAAAGCTCCATGATCATCAGCGACCCAGGATGCTCCTAATTTGCTCTGGCATCCTTAACATGAGACTTCTACCTCACAACCCAATATGGCTGTCCCAGCTGCAGCCATCATGTCTGCAGTCCGAAGTGGAAAAGTATAAGGGCTGGAAAAGAACATGCCCTTCCAAAAAGGATGTGGCGCAGCCGTTACAGTTATATTGCACCGGCCAGAACTTAATCACATGGCTACATCTAATTGCAGAGGAGGCTGGGAGATGTAGTCTTAGCTCAGGACAGCCAAGCACCCAGCCTACATTTAGGAATGCCATTCATTAGGACATAAGAGAGAACAGATAATGAGGGACAACTTCCCACAATGAAAAAGTTGAGACTGAAACCCATATGTCCTGACTCCCTAGTGCCCTCTGCACTGCCTTTCCTCTTGCCTGCCCCCAATCGTGATGAGCAAATAGCAGACAAATGTAGGGGAGCCCCTGGGGAGAGTGGCCTGGAGGATGCAGAGGGAAGAGAAGGAGCATCAAGAAGGGCCCAGCTGCTGCCCGCCCCCCATTGCTTTCTCTGGGCTGGCAGTCGGCCTTGAAGTCCAGGGCCGGAAGACATTGCCGTCACCTCCTTTTGGGGAGGCAGCTGGTGACACGGCTCCTGACAGCCCCCATTATTCTCACTGGACAGAGTGGCAGGTTGGTAGGATCCCGCTGTGGCAGCAGGTGGAAGGAGGAGGGAGGTTGTCACGCAGCTGGCGAAGCCGCTCAGCCCCGCCCCTCCGCATGCCCGTGCTGGGGGCTGGGTAGAGCGTGAGCAGGACTGGCCTGTGGTCCCTGCCGGGGACTTTTTCTCTTCTGGACACTAAGCACCAAGTGCCTCTCGCTCATTTTCCTCCCTCGCCCCCTCCTTCCCTCCCCTCTCCTCTCTCATCATTTACCCATCTTCCTTCACGTCTGTCTTTCCTCGCCTCTCCTCCTTCCTCCCCGTCACTCTCCTTTCCCATTCTTCTTCCCACATTTGTTTTCTTCCTGCCTTTTCTCCTTCTTTCCCGTCAGGACTCCTTCCCTCTCCTTCCCTCTGGTTCTTCTCTACTCCTGCGCTGCCCCTGCCCCACCCTCAGGGGCCCCTCCTTGCCGGAGGCAGGGCCGGGTCGGAGGGCATTCAGGAGCAGCCCGGGTGGAAGGTTGCACCTGCTCCGGGCCTTCCCGGAAGCTTCCTGTTGCCTGCCCGGCACTGGGGGTCAGGAGAGGACATGGCTACCTGCCGACTCGTGGCTCTAGCCCTTTTCCAGATGCAGAAAGGTACACATGCCCATGGAGTTCCAAGTATATGCTAGCTACTTGCATGGCAGTTGAATTTACTTAATCCTCACCACAGCCCACTGAGGCTGGTTATAATTATTGCCATTTTATAGATGAGGAACTGAGGCTCACAGAGGCAGAGTTGTTAGCGCCACTCAGGAAACTGCTGGGAGCCAGCACAAGGTGGATCTGAGCCCCTGCCAGTCCAGCTCTGGTCTGACTCCCTGTTGCCAATGGTCGTCCAGCAGCCCAGCCCCTTAGCCTCCACAGAGACTGAGGGATGAGGGGAGAAACACAGCAGGAGGGCCCAGACCTTTGCAGCCAATCTCGGCTCCTCGTGGCTGCTCAGCCTCAAACTTTAAATAGCCTCCTCTCCCCGCTCCTTCTACAACAACCTGTCATAAATAAGATGCACACCCCCACACATGAAACACCCAGAACAGATGTGACCTCCCACTCAGGCTGCCTGTGTAGGTGGGTGAGTGTACATAATAGTGATGGTGATGGTGGTGGTGGTGTTCGTGGTGATGATGATGGTGGTGATGATGGTAATGGTGGCGGTGGTGGTGATGTTCCTGGGGTTGTTACAGTGGAGGTGGTGAAGGTGGTGGTGATGGTTGTTATTAAGGTGATGGTGGTGGTGGTGGTGATATACAACATACTGTTTAGTCATACAGAAATATATAACGTGCCTCCTTTACATACATATCACGGAGAAAAGCCAGGACATGGTTGATAAAGATGAACTGGAACTTTAAGCAAACAAATCAATCAGGAGGGTCTACGGGAGGAGCTAGGGCTTGTAGAAGTTCTCGCGCTCTGTGAGAACCCTACATGTGAGGGCCCTGCAGGAAGAACTCTGTTTATAATAAAGCTCTATGGTTCTTACTTCCCCTTTCCTTAACTTCCTTTTCCCTTCTGCAAATCCCCCTCCATCCTGGCTCACAGGCCAGAGTGTGCACACGGCTTGTCGCGTCTGCATGGTTGCAACCCTTTCCTTTTTCCCAAATAATTCCTTTTGGGCGATGACACACCTAGTCAACATTATTTTTCCTTCGACATGATTAATGTTGAGTAATGAGACTCTGTTGCTGACAAACAGACAACGTTTCCCAAAAGCCATAAACTGTGCTCATCGTAAGACGTAGATCAGGCCGATCTGCGCCCCGGCGGATGCCATGGCTCCCTCTTCCT
>NW_006433024.1:18338058-18349846 GCF_000325575.1 Pteropus alecto | reverse complement strand
CTGACCACTGACCAGGGATAACTGCAGCCCTGCTTTTGCCCTCGGCCTTCTCGGTCAAAATGCCCACGCACCCAGTCTCTGGACAGTGCTCAGTCCAGAGCTGGACTCACTTCCCTAGTCCTCCTTGGAATCATCCAGCACAAGCCCAGAGCCCGAAGGGGTTTTCTCTGATGCCCCTCACCGAGGCACCCCCAAGTTTCCCACGGTCTGCATGCTCCCTTGCAGCTACAAGCTTAAGAAACCTAACATTTTCCTACTATGAGTGTGTTGCTAGTCTTTGGTGGGCGGCTGCAACAGCTCAACAGCCCGGTGGTTAACTTGGGTGGGAGGAGTGAGGGGTACGCAAAGGGCAAGGAGTGAGTATCAGGATTTAATTTGTTTATTTTTTATAAATAAATTATTTTTAAGTGGATATGTTACATATATTATTAGATGCATATAATATGCATCTAATTTCACAGTAAAAAGTACAAATTAAAAAGTTAACATGTAAAGGGAAACAGAAGCCAGTTCTCTACTGAATGCCCAAGGAATGACTCTGGACTTATTCGAGGCACCAGCTGGACGGAGACCAGCCTCTGGGCCCTGGGCAGCCACAGCTGGTTTTCAGGGTCTAGGGCCAGGACCCCCTGGAGGGAGAGAGTACAGACAAGCAAACTGCCCTCCAACTCACCCCTCCCCACCCACCCAGAATCCCTGACCCAGGCTCGGGCACTACCCCACTTGGAGAGAAGAGGGTGACCTTTGAGTGTTTGTTTAGAGACGTCATGTCCTTAAATGGCTGGGTTCTTAAAAAATGCATGTGCCTGCTGCTAACTTCATCTCCCCAACAGCCAGGGTGACAGCAGCTGCACGACAGGCTGGAGAGGAGATGGGAGGGAGGACGGCTGAGCCAGAAAACGGAGGAGGCTGGTCCTGAACAGCCTTGGGACCCCTCTGCCCCCACTGCAGGAAGGAAGAGACAAGGCACAAACAGGGGACATGGAGCGCGTGGAGGAACCCACGAGCAGCCGGTATTTGCCCAGCATGTCAGTGACATTGTGGGGATCCCAAGCTGCTTGTCCGATTTTATCTCCATTAAATCATTTCCTGCCCCTGGGCCACGGCACCTGCTACTCCTGCTGCCCAGACCACCCTTTCTTTGGCTTTTCTGATGACAAACACCTTCTCATTCTTCAGGTCTAAAACCCACTTTTTTTTTCTACCCACGGCTGCCTAAAGGAGGCACCCCGTCTCCAGGCACCACACTGACCTGCTGAATGAATGAGCTATGCTGACTGCAGGATAGACACATGTAGGTTTCCTTCCCACAGGCTTGCACGATGTCTTTTAACAGTAATCTCTGTTTTATGTTTACTTCTGTAACTACATCAGAAAATCAAATGGCACTATACAAAGTGCATTTACCTAAGCTATTTGAAGCAGTCCTTTATTTAGCCCGTAAACTATACTCCCTTCATTAGGTTAATCACAGCTATTGTGAACATTTGAGAATGATTTGTGAAGTGTATCCAAGCCAGACAAATGTATTATTTAACCAAAAGAATAAGCTTTGGCATTCTAGTTATTTTTCTTCAATGGAACAGTATTATTTTAATGGACATAAGCTTTGATTTTGGAATTGTTAACTTTGGGGGCTAGAAATACAAAATGGAGTCTTTTTAAAATAGAACTGAAATAGAAAGCTTGGTCAATGAGAAACTTTAAATTTGGGGGTAGGAGGTTAATTCTGTTTTCATTTTTTTTGATTTTTCATTGCCAAGAAAAGCAGTACCCAATTTCCTGCTTTTTAATTTCCCACATGATTTATAGATTTAGCACAATGTTATTTACAGGAAAACATCAAAAGAAAATAATCTTTCTGCATTAACAAAAGGAATTTCGAAAGACGTTATTCAATTAATTGCGTCCATGGTCATGTCTCTCCCAACCTGAAAACTTTCAGGGGGTCCCCTGCTCGTAGGACAGCATCTGAATGAGCTCCTTGAGCCCACAGCCCTTCCAGATCTGGCTCTCGTCGTCCTTTGCTCATCTGCTGCCACCAGAACTCTACGTTTCAGTCCAACTGACTTTCTCGGGTTTCCCAAACAAAATCTGCCCTGTGCCCTCCCCGTCCTGGCCCTTTGCACACACTCTTCCCCCTGCCAGGCTCGCTCACGCTCCCTACCCCCTACTCATACAGATATGGTGAGCCCATAAATGTTGACTCTCACCTCCTTTCCTTCCTCTCTCCCTCCCTCCTTCCTCCATCAAGCCTCTTCTAAAAGACTTCTCTCTGGGTCAGGCCCTGTCCCAAGGACTGTTGAATCAGACCCAGATTTCAGCCCTGAAGATGCTGAGTTTATAGGGGATACTAAGGTAGGCACAAAGAATGAAACAGAAGGTGTGAAGTGGCCGTAAGAGAGGCCCAGATAATGTGAGAGAAGCCGGGGAAGACTGCATGGAGGAGGGGACGATTTAAATATGCGAGAACGAAGGGACAGCATTCTAGAAGGGAACAATCAAATGAGCTAAGGCACTGAGGTGCGATAAATCCAGGCAGGTCCAGGGAATCTGGCAGGCTGTGGGGGAGGCAGAAGGGAGGGGAGGAGTGGGTGGGAAGGTTAGGGAGAGGGCATGGGCCAGATCATAGCCCCAGACTGGGGGCCAGGTGGGAGTGACAGATCAACTCATCCAGTTAACAGTTATTATTTTGGCACTTACATTGCCACTTTACAGCCCCTCGCCTCTTCCCTGATGGGCTACAGTAGCTCTACCTGCCTCCAGCCTCGTCTGTCCTCCCTGGATTCCTGGGGAGGGAAGGGCAGACAAAAGCAGACCATAGATGAGGTGGAGTGGGGTGCCTCCACCTCCCTACTCCCAGCCCCTTGTGTCCCCACAGGCTGGAGGGGGGCGTATGGTGATAAGAAGCAGCGGCCATCACAGCTTGAAGGCGTGAGGTGGGACAGTTGCACCTGGGAGGTCTGGTGGTCTCTGAGGCTGCCTCCAGGTGGGAGGAAGTATCTGACAGGGGTAGAAGATGAGGCAGGGACACTGGCTAAGCACAGCCAGAGTCCACCCCCTAGTCTGGGCAGGAAGGAACCACCCATTCCTAGTCTGGCCAGGAAACACCTTGACTTGGGACTCTGCATTTGTTTGGCCCTTTCTTCCTTCTTCTCTATTTATCTTTTCAGCTAGCCCTGCCTGGGGCTATTTTTGCTTCTTCCTTGTTCAGCTGCCTGAGCAGCCTTGTGGCTTTAATTGGCCCATTTTCTGCCTGCTGGAAAGACCTTTTCCTCCTTGCCCTGCTGCCCACCCCCATCAACCATGGAGCCTGAGAGTCAGAGCTACAAGTGAGGCTCTGGAGAGAAAGGCAGACTGAAACAGCTCAGGAGAAGGAAAAAGGGAGGGAAACAAGAGACTGACAGAAAGACAGACAGAGTCAGACAGAGACAGAGAGAGAGACAGGGTCAGCAATACAGAAGAAGAGTGGGAGCCCGGAGGAATAAAGACAGAAATAAATAATTGAGGTAAGAGGAAGGGAAACACAGGAAGAGAAAGAGAGACAGAGAAGTGAACAGATGGATTTATATTCATATGGAACGACAAGAGAAAGAGACAGGCAGCCACCGAGTCCCAGGAGGGAGGCGGCCCGTAGCCAGACAGCGGAGGGCCGCAGTGTCTCCAGGGAGTCTGGGGGCTCCATGCACCGAGGTCTCTAGCAAGCGTCCTACTTCTCAGGGCCTAATTGCTGCACGGGGATGATAGATCACAGATTCCCGCTCTCTGCAGGAGACTGTTGGCAAGGATGTCAGAGTGCTTTGTAAATGGTAAGGTCTCTACAAATAGGGGGAAGGGAGAAGTCATTATTCTGAGGTGTGGGGCTTCATTCGTGTTCATCTTCCTGTCTCTTGCATTTGAAATGAAGCTGGGAGAGGGCAATGCTTACTGCACTCATTTGTTTTTTCCTGTGACAAGCATTTACCGATCACCTACTAACTGCATCCAGCCTCCTTTCGGGGCTCTGAAGATGGAAGGTACCAGGCGGTGCTGCCGCCCTCCTGCTCAAGGCCTGCCCTGTATATTAGGCCATCAGGGAACGTTTAATATTTATTGAATATATTATAAGAAGGAGAAGCAGCTGACACAACCATCTGCACCCGGCATTTGCTGTAGCTGAGGGGTGTCCACAGGAGGAAGTCGCTGCCTCCACCTGGGGGCAGTCAGGGACGGCTTCCTAGAGCAGGCTTCCCCCGTGGAGAAGGCATGGAGTGAGGGTGCGGGAAACAGGGAGATGAGGCTGGGAAGGTAGGCAACGTCTGACTGTGGGGGAGCCTTGAATGCCAGACGAGGAGTTGGGGCAAATTGGTGGTGATACTCAGCAAAAGAAGAGCACGATCCAATCTGAATTTTTTCAGAGAAACTCCACTGACACAGCCCAGATAGGAACAGGGGCTGGGGCCGGGGGCAGAGCCTGGGGGAGGGGGAGGTGGCTGCGGGGCAAAGTCCAGAGGGGAGGAGGAGGGCCTGGCCTGGGGAAGGAAAGCGGGAGGTGCAGGGTTCTGCCCTGGGCCGGCCAGCCTGGGGCATTTGGCCTCTTGTGCCCGCCCAGCTGTCTCTCCCTGACCGGCCTGACCCATGTCATGGAAACTCAAGGGTGGCAGACTCAGGTGCCTTCAGGGGCCGGGAGAGGTAGCTGGGGTGAGACAATAAAAAGTGAAAGTGGTGGGGCCTGGGCCAGCCTCAGGTGTGCCTTCAAATTGCAATTGTTTGAAAGCAAGACGTGGTCAAATGGAGTAGCTGACTGGATTTGTCCCTCAGGCTTCACTAGTTTCCAATCGCTGACTTCACCTCTCCCTCACATTTTACAGGAGGGGACTGAGGCCCAGACTGGGCAAGAAGCGTGTCTAAGTGCGAACCCCTTGTGCTCATAGTCCAGCTGGGTTAACACCCCCATGTACAGATGAGAAAACCGAGTCACAGGGAGGGGAAGTGGCTGGCCTGAGATCACACAGCTATGGGGGGTGGGGGAGGGAGGTGGAAGGAAGAAGATGGGGGGCAGGCTGCTTTCTCAGGCAACAGTCCTTTCAGGAAAATGACTCAGCCCCTTCCCTCACCAGGGACTGAGGGGAGGAGAAACCTAGGAGTAGGGAGCTGCTAATTGCCTGATGAGAAATAATTGGTGGTGGGAGAGATTCAGCTTAATGAGAGGGAGGCTGGGGGTGGAAGCAGCATGCTAAGAACCAATAGGGGGAGAACGAGGCATCCCCAAGAGGAGGTGCTCTAGGTCCTGGTCGCAGCTGACTGAGGCCCACAGCCACCAGCCAGCTGCTGGCCAGGGGCCTGGGCCAAGGCTGGGGGCAGCTTAGTCTCAAAGGCCCAAATCACCCCAGCCAGGGGCCTGCTGAGGTGCTGATTATCTGCGAAGCTGGACCTTAGAGAATAATCATCTAATCATCGCAATCAATAATAATGTCTCCCACCTGCTCTGAGCTTTTAACTGTTCAGCCTCCAGTAAGGTAGCCTTGTCTCACTTGGAGAGAATGGGCGGTGGGGTTTGCCACTGGCCCTAATACAGGAAAGAGTCCACAGAGGTTAAGGGCAGCCACTTTTATCCCCTTGAGTCTCAGGTTCCTCAACTGTACGATGAAGATGTTGTCCTCTGCCTCGGTTTACCTTTTCGGCCTCATCTTCTGCATCAGACCTCCCCCATCCCTTCTCCCCCAGTCCCAAACATACACACTCAGCATCACAATCCAGACCCACAGAACTGCTGGTTGACTCCTCTGAGGTCTCTGCCTTGTGTTCTGCGTCAAATGCCAATCTGCTCCTGGCTGGCTCGTTTCCACAGTGAACTCATCTTCATGCTGCAAAGCCCAATGCCACCTTCTCTGTAAAGCTCTCCCTGATTCTCAGCGGAGTTAAACACTCCCTTCTCTGGGCTGCCACTGTTTTGTGTACGTTATAGCAAGACACTATACTTATATCTTTGCCTATTTCTTTCCCCTCTAGTCTAGAACTTCCTCGAGACCGGGGAAACTAGACTTTACCTATCTCTGTATTCCCAAAGCCCAGCACAAATCGACCACACAGTAAGTACTCAAGAAATAGTTCCTGAATTGAATGATCGATCACACAAGCTTCTGTTTGTCGTTTTCAGTGTCTGTTTCCTCCACTGGACTGGGAGCCTCCCGAGGGCAGGTCTGAGCTCTATTTATCTTTCTCGAAGACCTTGGATTTCCTGGCACAGATGAGGTCCTCAACAAGGATTGGCTGGTGGGTGAACACAAGAAAGCCCTTTGTTCATCATAAAACAAGATTTATGGGAGTGGAAAGAAAAAGAAGAAAATCCCTGGATGGAAGAGAAAATGGGCATGACATCGAGTGTGTGTCCTTAAGGCGGGGGGAATGTTTGTCTGCATGACCGTGCATATGTGTCTGCGTATGTGTACCTGGGTGTCATTTGTGGCGTTGTGTGTGCAGCTGTGTAAGGATGTGGGAGTTATTTACTTTGTGTGTGCATGTGTATTATTGTGCGTAGTGTACCGATATTATTGCATTACTGTGTGTGTTATAGCTCTAGAGTCTTTGGGTAAGTCTGCATGTGTATAACTGTGTATGTGTCTGTGGTTTGTGTGGAACTTTGGGTAAGTCTGCATGTGTATAACTGTGTATGTCTGTGGTTTGTGTGGAAGTGTGTGCCCGTGTGTGTGTGTGTGTGTGTGTGTGTAGGTGTAGTGTTGCGTACGAGGATGGAAGATAAAGTAGAAGGGAGAAGAAAAGACAGAACTTGTGACTGTCAAATGCCAAGTGCAAAGAGCAAGAATGCACAGGTGTTCCAGGCGGAGACCTAAATACCCATCGAATTTCATTCCCATCAGCAACTCCACTCATTCTTTCCTTCACTCACTGATGCGCCGATGCTGACTCTGCTGGGTCCTCTGCTGGTTGCACAGGATCTGACACATCTCCTCCCTCTAGTAGTGCCCAATTTCCTGGGGGGGACGGCGTGTGATAAATGGTCACAGAAGTATGCAATCGGCATTGTGACAGAGGGACTCAAGGGATGTGGGAGTGCTAAGGAGGGGCCCCTAAAGCAGTTGGGTTGGGGGCAGAGCAGGCTTCAGAGAGGAGGCGCCATCCCCATTGAGCCCTGGGACGATCGTCCTGCCTGGTGGCTTTTCTGGGCATCCAGACAGGCTGAGGCTGCTGTGGATCTCTGCCCCGGTGGGGCTCCCTGACTTGGAGGCTCGTTCCTGTCCTCCAGGTGCCAGCTCAGCCGAGTACGCTGAACTCCCCACCTTTGCTGTCTCCCTACCCGCTTCCACTCTCTCAGCCAGGCCCTGAGGAGAAGAGTTCTATTCTAACTAAGGAGAACTGAGGAGAAAAGCAGCCATGAGAAAGTGGAGAAGGCTCCTGGCACTTCCCCTTCACAGCCACACGACCCTCTGCCTCTGGAGTGTAGGTGGGTATGCGGGTGGGTGCGCAGGTGCGAACTTATTTGTGAGTGCCCAGCCTGTGTCAGTCTGGCGATTTTTAGAGGACAGAGGAACGTTTTTCAGTCTCTTTCTCACCCAACCCACAGGGCTGTGTGACAGGAGTTTCAGACCTATGTGGCTGGACCGACTTGCAAATTCTACAGCCACGTGTGAACCAAAAAAAATACCCCAATTTGTTTGACAAAGGAAGCTGGTCAGCAGACCAGACTCTGGGAGAGAAAAGATTGGACTCTTGAGACTAATGTGATTTTAAATCTGTATTCATAGGCAGGCCTAGATTCATTTTTTTTTTTTCCTTTTTCATTTAAGAAAAAAACCTTGATAGAATAAATGAGGCGGTGATTGAGCCAGAATTCTGAAGACTTTCAATTTCATGTAGTGCCTCTGTCCCTATGGAGCACCCATGATGCACCAGGCTTCATCTGCACATGCAGAGCTGGCAAGCTGTGGCCTGTGGTGAGATGCTGGGGCAAGGATGTGATTCAGGCCCCGACAGAGGAAGGGCAGAATCTGGAAGAGCCTCATGGAGGAGGTGATATTTGATATGCACTCCGAAGAGACCAGCATGTGCAAAGGCCCAGAGGCAGGAATGGGCAGGCATTTTTCAAAGAGTAGTAAGCAGCACCAACCCATTGACTTTAGACCCAAATGCTGGTCAGTCCAGGGAGGCGTGAAGTGCCACAGTGAACTCCAACGCGAGGACCTCGTACCAGCCCTGGGCTCCAGTCTTCATGACATGTCGTGTGGCCTCACTCCATTCACATCCCGTCTCTGTGGGCTTGTGTATGGGTGAAAGAACCACAGACTGAAAATGTGGCAGCGGAGACAAATGAGACTTGTGCGAGCTCTCACATGCCTGCCACCCTGTGCCCATGGCAAACACTGGTCATTAACTCATCATGATGAGCTTTTGCCTCATTGTTTTTCAAGAAGCACCATGTGGTAGATGAAATCACAGACTCTAGAGTCAAACTGCGTAGGTTCGAATTCCAGCTCTGCCACACACTAACCGAATCCTGGGGGAAGGTCCTTAACCTTTCGGTGCCTTAGTTTCCTCATCTGTGAAGTGGAGCTAAGAATACCTGCTTCTTAGTATTGTTGTGTAGGATTGAATGAACTAATAGGTGTAAAGTACTTAGAACAGGACCAGCCGCACACTCTGTGAGGATGTGATTGTGTTCTCAAAGCGCCCCCACACCCCAGTGCTCCTGGAGACAATGCTCGAGACAGCCACTGTCCATCAGATGTTACTCTACCTGATTTAACCCAATCTCCTCCCTATAGATTGGAAAAGTGAGTCCAGGTGACAGGCAATTCCCTGCCTAGGGTCTCAGTGACATTGCAGAGCTGAAGTTCACTGTTTCCTGAATCTGAGGCCAGAGCTTGTTGCATTACAGCAGTTATGGGAATGTGCTTACGGAAGAAGCCCATGATTGCTCATGATCGGCCTGTGCAAAGGCCCAGTGTAAGGACCTAATCCATCTGTGAAGGGGCTGCCTGATCTCCAGGCCTTCTTAGCTCTGGTGGCTGTGACCATCGCCCATAAGGGACTCAGCACTGAGGACGGGGGACAGCCAGTAGCCCTCCTCTCTGGCAAGGCCTGTCACTCCTGGGGGCCCAGTGCATCTCAGATCTCCACTGCAGGCCCCCTCCCCGTGCTGTCCCGGCCTTTTTCTTTCTCTGTCCCTTCTCAGGAGCTCCAGCTCCAGCTCCAGCCTGGGGTCTGGCACATCTCAGGGAAGAATACATGGCCCCTCAGCTGGCCCTTGAGGAGAGGGGCTGGGAGGCCAGCTCAGAGCCTGGTTGGGCCCACTCCAGGGGCCTGCTCCAGCCTTCAGAGACACTCTGGAACTGGGTTACCTGGGTTACCTGAGGGACCTCAGGCAAGAGGAAGGGGCTTCTGGCAACCAGAACAGCTTCCAGATAAGCACAGGTGCTTTCAGCCCTTTGGGGACAAAACCTGAAGAAATGCTTTTAAGGTGTGATTCAAACTCCATCTGCACCAGCATCCCTTTGGCGGTGGGAGCAGAGGATGTTCATTAAAATTGCAAATTCTTGGGCCTTACTCTAGACCTGCTGGATTACACTCGGGCCTGAGGCCTGAATACCTGTGTGTTAGCAAGCTCCCCAGGCGAATCCCTCACCCTCAAGCTGGAGAACTTCGGGGTCAAGGGGACACCAGAGGCGAGGAAGCCCTTAATCCAGGAACCCTTTGTCCTGTCTACGCCTGTCACTACACTCCCTGAGGGATACCAGAGAGTCGGTTTGTCCAAGCCCAGCCCCGAGCCTGCTCTCCTTTCTCCCCAGCTTCCTACACTGCTCACACATTCCCCGCAGTTTCTAAATTCAAAATGGGGGCAGTTGTAGCTGTGTATCAACTCCCCTTCCCTGGGCACTGTGCCTCAGGATGCTGCCTGCTAAGGAGGGGTCTGGGCTCCCATTCCTCAGAGCCTTGCAGGAGGAGGACAAGGACGGCATCGGAGGGCCCTGCTACAGACCAGGGTAGGGGGTTCCTGACCCAGAACATGCCTCCGACTCTCTGCACTCAGCCAGTCCTCTGAGCCTCTCCCTTCTAGAAGTCCCAGCCTTTTCCATTCATCCCCAGCATTGAGCCATTATGCTCACCTGCAGAGGAACACCCATGCTGGGCCCTGGAGCTGGCACTGGGGTGGGGGCGGGGAGTCTGACACCCACTCTGGCCCCTGCAGATGGTCTGATGCCTCATTTGGTCGGCGAGCATTTGTTGAATGCCTGCTGAGTATGGTTGCTGTGCTGGGTGCTGGAGGGGGCGGGTGGGGGATGGGAGACCGTTTGGGGGTGTAGAAAGAAATAGAAGACTGGGGGAGTGGAGAAGCCCACACATGGGTTTAGAACAATCACTGAGCAACATGCCAGGCAAAGCGAAACACACTCATCTCAATACAGTTGGCACACGCTTCTCGAGCAGGCCCCAGGCTGGGCGTCTCAGAAGTGTGGGGTATGTGCTGGGATGGAGGGGCGTGAAAGAGACGGGGTGAGCAGGACCTGAGTTCTAGTCCTGAGGCCACCATGGACTTGCTGTGTGGCCTTGGGTAAGTTGCTTACCCTCTCTGAGTCTCAATCTTCCTCCCTCTCATGCTCTCCCCTGTATAAACACCCTGGAAAATGGCAGACTTGAACCAAATTTGCCTGACACTGAGCAAGGGATGTGGCTTCTTGGTCATTTGAGTAGATTCTCTGCTGGAGGTCTGCTATCACCTCGACAGACAGTCGAGGGTAAGGGTTGGAAACCCTGTGATTTGGGTCACAGACTTCAATCCTTTACGGGTCAGTGTCCCCCTCTGTAGAATGGGCAGATCTCTAGCCTCACTGGGAGAGGATGCTGGCTGAGGAAGGGCTGCCTAGATGGACACTCAGGGATGTGGTGGGGGATGAGCCGCTCACAAACAAAATGCTGCTTCCCCCCTTGGCTTTTACTCATTGTTAATTGTATTTACTTTTGAGGAGTTCGCGTCTATGAAAGACTGCTCGAGGTGGGAAAGTTGAGGAATTCCAGGATAGCGGGGCCCAGGCAGTGCCGGATGGGTGCTGAGCTCCCATGGCTGTTGGAAGATGCAGCTCTTCCCTCTGATTCCTCTCTTCAACATCTTCCCCTGAACCTTTCCTCATCTTTCTCCTTCTCTGCCATGTTTGCTCCTAGAGACAATGGGAGACTTCCATTTTGCCCAGTGTTTAGCTAGACCTCTCCCATAGCAGGTCTTGGGCTAAGCCTGGTCCCTTCCCTAATAGGGTGGCATATAGTTTAGGGGTTACACGTATGGGGCTTATAAACAGAGACTTGTGTGTCAATTCGGGTTTGCTATTCACAGGCTGTGTGATCTGGGACAAATTACTTAGCCTCTCTGTGCTTCAGCTTCATCTGCCATAAAAACGACTAACAAACTGACATCATAGGGCTCTTGTAAAGATGAAATGAGCCAATGTGTATAAAATACTTAACATATACTAAGCACTCAGCATGTTGCTGTTCTCAGGTTAAAGCCACGTGGGCTATTTAATGCCTTCTATTTTCTTAGCTTTCACAGCTGTCTCCTGGCATGGACCAGTCACGCTGGAAATGGTAGGAGTGAATGAGAAGGATCCATGTGAATGCGTGGTCAAAACAGAAGTGGCTGTGGAAACACGAGAGATGAGGTGTCCAGGGAGAGCCTGTCTGGATGTCGTCATCTGGGGTGGGCCTACAGGTTGTCACGGAATGAGCTGCTCACTGACACTCACCGAGCGGCCAGTCTTCCTGGTCCAAGGGCCCAGGGCTGCAGGGGCACGTTCCG
>NW_006433024.1:18336015-18338046 GCF_000325575.1 Pteropus alecto | reverse complement strand
GAGATGCTCAGAAGGAGCAGGGCTTGAGCTGGGCGTAGGATTCTGGCCCGCGTAGAGAGGAAGCGCGGAAACTGAGTGAGGGTCTGAGCAAACTGATCTTAGCCCCGGGGCTGAGGAGGTTTAAAATTCTTCTCCCCACCTCCTCTCTTCCCCCGTCTTCTCATCCTCCCTCCAAAAGTGATCTTATCGTGACCAAGCAGGAGAGAAAATTCAATCTGATAGCATTTTACATGTCTTTAAGTGTTACTGCATCCTAAAAGTGCAAAAGAAAGATTTTTAAAAAATCTACTTGAAAAAATCTTTACTTGAAAGGGTATAAACACGTACATATGGTCAGAATTGGAACATGTAAATGTAAGGCATCGACAGATGAATTCAGGAGTATGTGTATTACCAGAATCCAGAGAACTGGTAGAGAGAGGGGTGGACAAGCCGTTTTTCTTTTTTTTTTTAAGCCCATGACAGCAAACCTGGAAACTGTGCGGGGAGACCCTCCGTGGCACCAAAAAGAGCCCAATCAATACCCCAGAAGAAATATTCCACCCTAAGCAACCTTAACTAACTGGACTTGTAACTGCCCCTTGGGGGCAGGCAACCCCAGTTAACTGGGATGGTGGTTCTCCCTAGCGAGTGTACATTTTTGAACTCCAGGATGATTTGGGGTTATATTTAGACAGACCTATGGGTGTTAACCTAAAAAGAATAAGCCAAAGTGGGAGGCAATAAGTATTTATTTGGGATTAAGAATTGCAATTTGGGGAGCACAGATTCAAGCAGAAACCCAAATAGTGTCCCAATTTCGGGGCAAGAGCAAGGGGTTTTTAAGAGAAAAGACAGGAAGTAATTACGTGGGTGGAAGAAGGAGAGCCCTGTTGGAGCCGACAAGCTGAGTTACTCTTTAGCTATATACATGGCTCGTTACTGATTCTATCTTCAGAAAGAGAGTTTATAATATCAGTCCTTGTGGTCAGGATGTCTGCTTTCCTGTTAGCTTTACAAATAACTGTTTGTAAAACAAAGCGGGTTTGGCCCAGTCCAAAGGTTGTTTTACTCAGCTCAAACATCCCAAAGTTGCAAGGAACAAGACGCGGAAGGCAGTCCCTCTGGTATGGTGGCTCCGACTTCCTTTTGAAATGGCTCCACTATGTCAACTGTTACATGGGAATCAACCACAGTACTTTATTTTTCTGTTATGTACTTACGCGTAATGCTAAGAAATTTAGGCCTGTTAAAGTTAGAGTCTAATCATTCTAATTTAAAATGTAATTGAGTAATCAACTTTGATGTGTGAGTTTAATTTGAAATCTCACTAAGCTCTGCTCGATAGTAGAATATTTAAGAGAATTTTAGGTTCTCCACATATACACATTTAATTTAGTAAGTGTAAAAGAATGTTAAGTACCCAGAGAGATTTCGTGAACAACAGGCAAATTAACTAAAAAGAAAATCTAACGGATGATGATAATTTTTTTTTGAGATATACCGCACACTCAGAAAAGTATCCAGATCACATAGTAAGCCAGAATCAGATTAAGAAATCTAACATTGCTGGAACCTCAGAAGTGCCCCAGCCCTCACCCCACACCTTCTCCACTCACCACTCCCCCCTCCAAGGGAAACCACTCACTCAAAACATTAAATTTATACGTAGGGTATGAATTGTTTGAGGCATGCGTAATTAATTACTTACATTTGTAAATGGGACCACATATCATTCAAAGACTTCTTAAAAGTGGTTGCTAAAGTCTGCTCAATATAAACAGAAAAAGATTTGTAAGCAGACTTAAAAGCTTAAGAGAGAACTAGAGTTAAGGATTTGTCAGTTTAATAAATTGAACTCTAGTTAAACTCCAAGAAAACTTTCTACACAGTCTTTTCTGCGCCCAACAACCACTGGTGAAATCACCACAAAAGTTAAATGAACAAGCATAAAGTCTGGTTTCAAAGTCATAGTTCAAAGTCCTGAAGGAATTTTCTTTAAATTACACATCATGCGTATGTACTTCCCTTAGGTGGAGGGTCCATCTCGGC
>NW_006433024.1:18314193-18335973 GCF_000325575.1 Pteropus alecto | reverse complement strand
TTTCCCTTAAATGACATTAAGTTAGTTGCCTATATTTTACTACAAAATGTTTCAGATAGACAATGTGGCACATCGTTGATGTTACTTGTAATCCATACTCTTGAGCAAACAGGAGTTCATGGTCCCAAGATGGGTTGGTAGCATTTGAAAAGCTAATCAGAAGCCCACTGTTCACAGGGACCATTGGGAGCCTTTTAGTTGGCACCAGAGGGGGTGCTCCTTTGCATATCGGATGCAGAATGGCTTCTCATTGGTGAGTACAGAAGTGTAAGGCGATATATGGATTAGCTGTAGAAACAACCCAGGCACCGTCAATCTGCAGGAACAGGGTCTTAGAATCCAGTGGGTCCTGCAGAAATGCCCTAGGTTCAGAACATCCACCTGCTCTTGGACACGGCCCATCAGTGGAGAATTCCATTGCTGCCTGCCTCTAGGATCTCAGCTGAATTCAGCACTAGGATACTGTTGACTCTGCCTTGGGTCAATCTTTCATGCAAGGAACGTGCAACAGGACGGAGACCTGAAGCTTTATGGAATTTCAGAGCAGGCAGTTTGCGGGCCTGCTTGTGAATGTATAATGTGTGCTAACGTGCAACAGGACGGAGACCTGAAGCTTTATGGAGTTTCAGAGCAGGCAGTTTGCAGGCCTGCTTGCGAATGTATAATGTGTGCTTCCTATTGAAAGTAAGAATGTGAGGCCACATTTGGGGCAAGGCTTCCTTTCACTGTAATTTACAACCAGGTAGCCAGGCTGTGGGGGAGGAAAATGAGAGCCGTCCCCACCTCTACCTATAAGAAGTTATTGAAATTGACTGAAGCGAGTCTAATATTTGTGGATAACCTAGTTGCTTTAGCTGAGAAGTCCAGTGGGATGCCATGGAGCAGGTTGAGAGGAATACTTTTGGGTGGGAATGTTCCTGGACCCCCACCCCCCCTCTACTGCTGTCATCTCCAGCTCTGAATAGGAACATTTGGGGCTCAGTTCCCTCGGACCCTGTGAAAACCCACCCAGGGGCTCTTGGCCTTACCTCTGGCCAATCCCATGCCAGGATCTGGAAGTCTGAGTGGCGGTGGGAATTACTCTGCCTTCAAGTGGGGTCTGGGGCTCCCATGAAATCCTCTCTCCGCTCCTCCTACCCGATGTCAAGTTGGCTGTTCCATCAGCACTCTGACAGCACCCCACAGCCCAGCTGCTGACAGGTGTGCATCTCGGTGACAGTATCCTGGCTGGCTTGAAAGGTAAGTGACTTCTCTTTAAAGTGCTCCTCGGAGATGTCTTTGAAAAGAGCTCTTTTGAAAACAAGACGGCAAATAGTGCGCACAGTGCCTCCCCTCCCCACCCCGCTTCCTTTCTTCCTTCCTCCTCCCTCCCCCCTTCCTTTCTTTCATCCTGAGTGCAGAGCTCTCTAGGCCCAGCTTGAGTACAAGCCAATCATATGTACATTTTATAACTTAATTCTGCAAGAACCGTGCTCCGCTTTAATGGACACTGACTTTTTCTTTGACTTCATGCCTCTCCCTTGGCATCTGCCCGCAGCCGAACAGCTCAAACCGGGGCCCTTCTGCTCTAAACCATCAAGGTGACTCCAGGCAGCCCCCTGACCACACCAACAGTAAATCCTCCCTCCCTCCCAAAACATCTGGGCACATGAGGTCCCCTGGAACTTCCAGAACATTCCAGACTCTGCAGCAAGAGCAGCCCTTCCTTGAGCAGCCCTCCCTCCTGACCCTCAGAGGACCCCTTCCACTTCAGCACCCGCAGGCGTTCTAATGGCCTCCTTCCCCCAGCTGAGCTCTGGTCTCCCACTGGCAGGGAGGCCTGTATTGTCTTCACATCCGTCCGCTGGTCTCCTGTCCTCTGGGCCAGCCAGACGATCAAGGTCATGACGCCAGCATTTGCTTACTTGAAGGAAAACAGCTCACGCGATGTGGGGAAGGCAGCTGGATGGGAAGGGAGAAAAGTAGCCCAAAGTGGGTGGTATTTTTGGAACAATTTTTAAAGGTAATATGTAAATATGCTGCTCGTTAGGATCCTAGTGAGAGACATTGAAGGCAGCGCTGTCAGATGGTCCTGGTGTCAAATGGCTCTGACAGCTGAGCTATCTGTGAGCTGCAGGAAGGTGGTTAAAGGCCTTTTATTTATGTTCAGGGCTCCTCGCTGCACCTTTGCCTCCATCTTCCACCTCTGCCCCTATCCATGCTCTCCCTGACCTCGGCACCTAGCTCTGCCTCTGCAGGTGAGAGCAGACGCCCCTTCCTCCGCCTCTCACACACGCAGGGTGCCCAGTGACCACCCGTCATGGCAGTTACCTCCCAAGAGCAGGGGCCACTCTGCCTACAACACCTGCTTTCTTCCTGCGTCTAATCAGGAACTGGGGCCATCTGAACCCACCCAGATGGGACTCAGACTCCGCACTCGGACATCTCTGTTCCCTCCAGGTTCTGTGAGCGTCCCTTAACCCTTAAGGATGTTGCAGGATACGAGGTCCTGTAAAGAACACGGGTTTGGAGTCAGAAAGGTCTGGATTTGAATCTGATCCCTTGAACTCACTATTTGTGTGACTTCTGGCAAGTCACTTAGCCTCTCTGAGACTCCATTTCCTCATCTGAAACATCCTGAAACATCCTGGGGGTTAGCACGGTCAGGGACCAAACAAATTACTTGGCACATCCTAAGGGCTTAAGAAGTAGTGGTCCCTGCCCGGGTATGGAGGAGAGAGACGGCCCAGGGCTGCACGGTGAATCTGAGCCCAGCCGGCTAGCTCTGGTGCATGGGCTGCCTCGCGAAGCACATCTCAGCACGGTCTCTACCAGCCATGCAGCAGGCTGTGTTTCTACAGCTGGAGAGGCCCCAGCCCCAGAGAGCAAAGAGGTCTCTGAGTCTCCGCCTCACCCTGGGAGGCAGCCCAACCCGGGGGGCGGAGGGGGCAGGGTAGAGGTGGGGGTAGGGGTAAGAATTGCAGTCAAGGCTATCACCCTTCTGAGTCAGGAGCTGTCATTAGTTGTCCTGGCACATAATTGAGCTCTAATCACCCTCTGGCCCAAGATGAGTTTTGGGGCCATGATTATCTGTGATTAGCCTGTTCGTGCCTCAGAATGCTGATTTCATTCTGTACCCCCCTCTCTCACCCCAGCCCTTCTGGAGGGCCCTGCCAGAAACACTCAGATAAGAGCTTCTTGCTCGGAGAGACTCACACGGCAAACTCTTTCCTCCACTTTGTGATGTCCGTGCAAGCCACAGCCTGACACCAGGAAGTGCTCTGGTTCTGAGAGGAAGGTGACAGTTTCCTTCCTCTCCAGCTAGTGAGGGACATAGCCTTATAAAAAATAAAATCCAGCTGAGGGCAGGTGTAGGATGCACACTGAAGTCAGGCCGGCCTGGGATCCCACACCTGTTCTGCCACTTACTAGCGGTCTGGCCTTGGGCAAGTGATGAAGCCCTTCTGGGCTTTTCTCACCTGTACAGAGGATACCTGCCTCATGAAGTTGCAGAGAGGATTATATGGGTCAGCAGGTTATTAAGCTGGTTAGCTAGTCACAAAGCTTTCACTAAGCACCTCCTATGTGCCAGGTAGGCAGCTGCGGATACAGGTGAGCAGGACAGAGACTGCAGGCTCCAAAGCCTTTCATCCTGGGGAGACAGAAGAGAATTGAACATTAATAAAGCAGTTTGAGGTGCTTAAGATGGGGTCCAGCAGGTAATGTGGTAGAGTGTCACCCAGAGGGGCTGCTCTCTCTGGGTGGCAGGGAAGAGCTCTCAGAGAAGGCAGCATCTGATGGGACCTGAAGGGCGAGCAGTGTCTAGCCATGCAATGGGGGAGCAGCGAGGACAGAACCCTAAGAGGCGAATAAACATGGCTTGCTTGAGGTCAGAAGGGCCACTGGGATGGCAGCATCCTGACATGGGGCAGGGGACCATCGTACAAGGCCTTGTTGGCCACCATGGGGCACGTGGATTTCTTTGCAATCACAGTATTTGTAGGACTTTAGAAGCCTTTCAGCAGGGGTGATCAGATCAGTTTTCAGCTTTAGAAATAGCTCTTAGGACTTCTGTGGTCTCCCACCTGCAGCTTCAGAAAGCAAAATACATGCCACTTGCCTTTGACAGGTGTTGTCCAGGCATTGCTCAGAGTATCAGGTGATTGGCTGACTTGGTAGGTTGGAGGTTGGAGGGGTCAGAATGATACTAAAACCTTGGCCAACTAAGCCAACTGCTCACCTGATGCTCCAATCTCCTCTTCAACATATGTGCTCACACACCTGCAAGGATGAAGAACTTATCACCTTTAATAGTACGATACTAAAACCTTGGCCAACTAAGCCAACTGCTCAATCTCCTCTTCAACATATTTGCTCACACACCTGCAAGGATGAAGAACTTATCGCCTTTAATAGTAGTGTATGAACTGGAAAACACCGTCTCAGAAAGTATTTCTTACGGTGAGCTGAACTTAGCCTCTTCTAACTTACACAGAGAACCCTCTAATCTAAGTCTTCCTACCTCTTTAGAGATGCAAAGTGCTCAGCTCCTGCTCTGTCTCTGGCTCCTCCCTCAGGCCGAAAGCAGATGAGCAAGTGCTTCACCCCTGCTTCTGGCAGCTGTGCCAAGGAGAGCCCCTGACCCCACAGGAAATATCTGACTGGTGTTCTCCCTTCTGAGGTCTCAGGGTGTCCATAAGCCCCTCCATTTTCGGCTTCTCTTCCCAGCTCCTCCGAGAGGGCTGAGGACACAGGACAGAGCCTGGAGACCTTTGAACTCACTGCCTTCTGCTTCATCTCAGGAGACTCCCAGGGCAGTGTTCTCTCATGAAGTTGCATGAATGGGTGCTACTTAAGAGCCTCTGGGCTTCCTGGGGCCTGGGTGAGCAGAAGAGCCTCTCTGACCTTCTTCTCTGCCTGGGGCGAGTGCTTCCCAGGAGTTGAGAGCTTGCTCCTTTTTATCTAACAATAACTCTTTGCCAGGCACAGTGCTAGGCAGGGCTGTCAAGTAGAGCTGCAGAAGTTGTGCATTGCTCAGCAACCCGGAGTTGCGCAGTGCCCAGCTTACACACCCATACCTGGTGGCCCTGGAAGCACTTTGCCTGCTTCGTCTCATTCATTCCTCACAATAGCCCTCTGAGGGCATGCTATCAGGGTGTCTATTTTACAGATGAGGACATGGAAGCAGCTCCGAGAGATTATGTAACAAGTCCAATGTCAAAACAGTTGAGGTAGTGGCCAAGTTGGGATCCAAACCTTCAACTCCAGAGCCAAGGTCTTTGTTGCTGTGCTCTAATTGCAAGGAGTCACATAGCAGAGTGTTCCATGACACAGATTTTGAAGTCAGCCTTCCTTCAGACCCTGGCTTTATCATTACTACCCACTCTATCTGACTGTTGAGAATGTTACTCTGAATTTTCATCTTCTTTTCTGTAAAAGGGAAATAGTGAATCCTACCTCACAGAGCTGTCAGCAAGACTCAGAGAGACAGAATTGCTGGCACAACCTGGCACCTTGTAAGAGAGAAATGAATGATGGCTTAAAAAACCCCACAGTGTCCAATGGTCCCTAGCAGGGCACCCAGGGGCAGCACCTGATACCCACCAGCCTGGAAGATCAAAGCCACCAGCCCCACTCTATTGCTACATTTGACTTTCCAGCTCCATCCTCACCTGAGCCACAGAGGGACTTATTTTGGAAATGGCCAATTTTAGGCCAGCAGCAGGGCACTGCAATCTTACCTGCAGCGAATTGCCTCCCGTACAGCAGGATCAAGCCTCGTCCAGGGAAAATGTAATCATCACTGCATTCGGTGCCTGCACGGTGAGAAGAGACGAGTGGGAGCTGCTCCTTGGGGGCCTGAGCTAAGGAAAGCGAGGGCACAGTGATGGCTGTTGATTGGGGCTTTTCTGTTGCCTTGGAATCACTACTCAAGGGACAAAGCTGAAAGCGATGGGTGCTGAGTGGTCCCACATTCAGAACAGCAGGCCAAACAGACTTACTGAGAGGGGGCTAAACAGCCCCCTGGACCCCCACACACGTGTAAAGATTCATCAAGCCTGTATAAACAGAGGCCTTAGGAGTCAGGAGGAATTCAGAGAACTAAGTCTCCAGCCAAGGTGAGGTGTGATGTGGCTGTTCCTGTCCCCTCTCCCAGGTGGTCCTTCCATCAAGTCTAGTGAGGTGGACCCAAGAAGACATGGTAGAAGACAGGGGTCCTGTAAGAGACCTTTAGAGTCTTGGCTTTCTCCGGGTGTCAGCAGAGACTGTTCTGCTCTAGGTCGAGGAAAGAGGCAGAAAGCTAGAGAGATGGCAGAGGGAGAGGTGTCGATGGGGAGGGGGGTGTTGCAGGCGTGCCCACCACTTGGTGTGGCAAAGATGCAGGGGTTTGGGTGGGTCCTTGGCTTGAACCATCCTGCTGAGCTGTATATGAAAGGGCTGGTCCCCAATGAGGGGGTCTCTGCAGCAAGAGGTGAGGGGGCACCCACCCACACACAACAGGGAAGAGGTCTCCTTCTTCTCCTTCCCCAGGAAAGGGAGGAGGGGTAAGAGGTGATTTTTCTGTCTCCCTACATGCCTCCTCTTGGGGCAGGCCCTGGGCCAGGCCCAAGCTGGGATACTCTTTAAGTACATACTGATAGTTGAACCTGCATCACTCTGGGCTGGCCTCATATTGTCACAAAGTGTCTGGAAAGCTACGAGACTTGCCTGGCTGCCATTAAAGCATTGAATGGAGGACTGGGGCATGATGGGAGAAAAATAAAACAGGTTCCTGATTGTATAGACTTAGTTCAGACTGTTCAATGGAACAAACAATATTTGACTCTCTTTTTGGTCTGTTTTCTTAAAAATAGGCTGTATTTTAAAGTATATGAGTATGAGCCTGTGTGTGTAAGAGAGAGGGAGGAAGGGAGAGAGAGAGAGAGAGAGAGAGAGAGAGAGAGAGAGAGAGAGAGGGTGGGGAGAGAGAGAGAGAGAGAGAGAGAGAGAGAGAGAGAAAGGAGAGAGAGAACACTTGGATCCTAAAATTCTTCAAAGGAGGGTATGGTTGTTGTACCCCTGGTCATGTAATGAGGCCATGGAAGAAGGTGGTAGAGCAAACAAAAGATCCAGTGTGATGCTCTAGAGGCAAAATCTGAAAAATTACGGGAAGAAGAGGCAGGTCGATTGAGTGTTTCAAAGCATAGGTTTGGGAGTCGTGCTTGGCCACCTGCGAGCTGTGTGGCCTTGGCAAGTCACTTAACCCCCTGGCTCACCTGGAGACCTTCTTTGCAAAATGTGAAATATAAAACTGACTTTCTAGAAAGGTCATTGTGAGAATTAAATAAAATAATCTATGAAAATACTTAATTCAGTTTCCTGACAAGAAAATACAAAAGGAACAAGAATAAAGGAGTAATGCTCTGCCTTATAAAAATATTTATATTTAAGAAAAGTCGCTCTCTCATTCACAGTCCTTTGGTATATGCACCATTTGTGCATTTGAAGTTAGGACAGTCTAACTTTGACTTACAAGCTCCTTTTCAGAAATAACGGAAGTGGCAAGCATGGATTAAGCTCTCGTGGAGAGCCAAATTCTGTTCTAAGTGTTCAACTTGTATTAACTCAATGGCCATTGCTTAGCATGAGCCTACCTGAGTAGGGGAGGTTTATTCTTCAAGACTGACCCCATACGGCCTCACCTGGACTCCTCCCCACTACAGCCTCACCTAGACACTTGACAGGAGAGCAGGCAACCACGAGCCAAGGGGAGCGCTTGTAGTGTGCATGTGCTCGGTGGCCTGGCAGCACGAGTGGAGATGAGTGTGTGCCTGCACGTGGGCACTGACACGAAAGGCCACCACCGCGAGAGATGAGCACAGATGTTTAAGGGTCTGGGCACCCTTGCCAGAGCATTAATTACCAATCGCTGTGTGAGACTAGGTCTTTTACTTAATGTGATGGACAGACACTAAGGTGGCCCGCAGTGATGTCCTGCTTCCTGGTGTCCATGCCTTTGTGTAACTCTTGAGTGTGGGCAGGACTGATGACTCGCTTCTCATCCATAGAACATAGCAAAGGTATTGGGATTTCACTCCTGTGATTATATTGCACTATATAAAACTGTCTTAGTGAACTAGAGAAATAAAAAGGGAGACTCTTACTGGCTTTGAAGAAGTAAGCTACCATTTGTGAGAGAGCTTATGGAAAGGACCATATGGCGAAGAACTGTGAGTCACCTCCAGGAGGTGAAAGTGGCCCCCGATTGAGAGCCAGCAAGGAAACAGGGATCTCAGTCCTTGAGCTACAAAGAGATCTACACTGCCAACAACCTGAATGAGCTCGAAACAGATCTTTCCCCAGTCGAGACTCTGATGAGACTGCAGCCCTGGCCAACACCTGATTGCAGCCTGGGGAGACCCTGAAGAATAGAACCCAGCTAAGCTGTTTCCAGACTTCTGACCTAGAGAAACTGAGATAATAAATGTATGTGCAGTGTTAATCTCTGTATTTGTGGTATTTGCTATGCAGCAATAGAAAATGTTAAGTTCTGCTTTTGGTGAGGCAGGGAGAGTAAAAAACTTGGCTTCTTTCTTTTTCCAAGATTCCTGCCCACCAGTCTCACAGGAATGCAGGGAGGTGAATTAGATAAATAGCCATCAATTGTTCTAATATCCTGGAGAAAAAGCACGAATACAAAGTGTTGTGATTATACCATCAAAGTAGCTTCTAAATTCGTCCAAAAAGCAAATTTAATGAATTGGATGAATGGATGTTTTGGGGAAGCTTGCAAATATAAAGTGCTTGGTAAAAGCTGGCTCTCAGGAAGACTTCCATTAGGGGTGCTTAGTTCCCGCGATGGGTAATTATTGAGGCAGAACAAGATCTTCAAAGCAGCCCCCTTCTGGATCCTAACAATAGACATAAAAGGATGAGGTTAATGATCACTAATGAGGAAGATAGCTGAAGTTGGTGTCCCATAGAGTAATTGTCATCCTCAAGGACAGCAGAGCCTCCTTATTAATGTTTCATCCTGGAACCCAAAGTTCAGATGGGGTGCCTTTGAAGATGGCACGGCATGGGGCAGCCGATCTTATTGCTTATAGGGAAGGTGTTAACTTCCACATCATTAGTATGAAATTTTTCCACCTCACCTCAAAGCTTTGGGTGTCAGAAGAATTTGGATGTAATCAGTAGACTGTAATGGCAAAGAACTCTGACTTCGGAATCAGATCAGAGAGACTCGAGTTCAAATCTTATCTGTATCTGTATCTATATCACTATGTCAGTTGGTTCCGGCTGCACGACAACCTCATATTTAATAATTTAATAACTGAAAGCAACAAGCATTTATTTAGCTCACAAGTCTGCAGATTGACCTGGCAGTTCTATTGCTCTGAGCTCAATTTGTCTGATCTTCGTTGGGCTTTCCGATAAATCTACCCTCAGTGGCTCGGCTGGGGTATGGCTCTTTTTGGATGGCTTCAGCAGGGAGAACTGAGCTGACTTGACTCTGCCCCTCATGGCCTTTCATCCTCCAGCAAGGTAGCTCCGGTTTATTCACGTGGCAGCTGGCAGAGCACAAGAGAAAAAGCAGAAGCTTTGAAAGCCGCTTGAGGGCTAGGCTTAGAATAGGCACAACTTCAATTCTATGGCATTCCATTGATCAAATCAAGTCATAAAGACAGCTCAGATTCAAAGACTGGCAGCACTGACTTCACCTATTGATGGTAAGAGTTTCAAAATCGCATGCAAAGAGTGTGGATATAGGGAGGCCATTAATTGGGGTCATCAATGCTCCTTTCCAAGGCAACGCTGTTCCAAGATCAGCAAGAATGGCCAAGCTTCAATGTACAATTATTTTTCAAACCTCATCCTGAGTCATGTTTGCTAAAGTGGCATTGGCCAAAGCAAGTGGCATGGCCAACCAGATCAAGGGGAGGGAGGCAGGAATAGACTCCACCTCTCCATGTACGGGAGAGAATTTGTGGCCGTTTGTGTAGTCTTCCATATTACCCTTCTGAGAGTTACCTGGGAAAATCTTATCCATCACTAAGTAAATGAATCCCAGAGGAGGCAAAGGTGGCAAAATCTTGATAATTGTCAAACCTGGGAGGATAGCAGTCAAGGTTGGTGAACACATAGGCTCCCATTACCGCGGAATCTCTGTTCCCCGCTCTGTTCACGCCATCGCCCAAGTCTCCTCCAGGTCCTGCACAGCCGAGTCCCCTGCCCTGGGTCCCATACTTCAGAGTGGCACAGTGCAATAGAAATCAAGTGTGAGTCACATGTGTAGTTTTAAATTTCCTAGTAGCCATGTTAAAATAAAAAGTAAAAAGAAAAAGATGAAATTAATTTTAGTAACATATTCTTTTGAACTTAATATATCTAAAATATTGTCATTTCGATAAGTAATCAATAGAAAAAGTGTTGCTGAGGTGTGTTTTTTACATATTAGGTTTTCCAAATCCAGTGCATTTTATATGTTACACTTGTGGCCCGTCTCAATTTGGACGAGCCGTGTCCGAAGTGCTTGGTGGCCACACTGGTGAGTGGCCGCCCGCTTCAGTAAAAACCTCACCCTTCAGTCCTTTCTCTAGCATGGCCACCCCACGAATTTCCTTCCTAGTGCTTATGGTTCGCAATGCAACAATTATTTATTGTGTTACTTGGCAGGTGTTGCTACTGGACTGTAACATCTTCAAAGGCACGTCGGTGTTGGCTTTATTCACCATAAGCCTTAAGGCCTACAACAGTGGCACACAGTGCACGCTTGTTGAATAAGTGTGTCAGTGACCCATGGCCAAGTGGCCTGATGAACTAACTCTTCCAGCCCCTTGGAAAAAAGAGTCTGTATGAACAGCTCAGGTCAAGAGCCAAAGTCCATGCTCACTCGTGTGGCTGCCTGTGCATCCTGCAGACGCTGCTTCCACCGAACGTCTCCCCTCGGAGCAGGCTTCGCACCATCCCTTGTGTTACAGACACCTCGTCCTTCCTCCGGGCTTCGGAAGCCATGTTTCTGATCAGAAATTCTTGATATCCAAAGCCTTGGCAGCTACAGGTCCTCTTGGCATTGCCCAAGTAGCCGATCTCTCCCTGCGAGAAAACCCATAGTCTTAAATTTAGAAACCCACAGGGCTTTGTGATTTCAAATAGCACATCCTTATAATTTTGAAATCTTAGCATCTCAAGGGTTCCACCCAAGACATTGATCACCCTCTTATTCTCCAAACCCTCTTTTAGGTAAGCACATGTTTTTATAATTATGCAGCTGCAGGATTTCATGGTCCACCCAAGGAGCTGACCATCCTTCTAAGTCCCACTTTTGAGCAAAAACCACGTACTCATGTTTATGAGGCCACAGACCTCAAGGGCCTCACCCATGAGGACGGGCCTCTGGTTTTCCTGAGCGGCACTTTAGATAAACACCACAGTCCTGGAATGACAGAGTTCATGGACCAACATAAAAAGATGTTTTTGGTATTATATGCAATTTGAAATAAAAACACAAAAGAAAACAGAATATCCCCATGGCTCATACTTTGTGCCTATAATTACAGGAAGACTCGGCCTGGGCCCGGCCAATTATGCAGCTGCAGGATGGGTGATGCTTCATCCTCTACTTCCTAAACTTTCTGGAATATTTGCCTTTATGATAAAAATTGTGACCAAAAAAAAAAAAAAGCTTTGTTCCCCCTGCATGGTGATCAGGATGATTTATTAGAGTTTAACAGCTGAGTTACCTCTTTGCCCCAGGCCTGCTGACCTTCTGGAAAATCACTGGGATTTATCATTATTATCAAAATTGATGCCTCCGGTCTCTACGTGGTACGTGTTTGCTCTGCACAGTAATTGATGAGGGTGAGAGTAGGTGCGCCTGGGCGAGGGTGGTGCATCTCTCTGATCACAACTAGGCAATTATGGTCCATTTCCTGGCGGGGACTAGCTCATCCTGGTTGAAGATGTTACCCCAGGATGAGAGCTCTGTCTGTTTTCTGGGGGAGCCCATCACCTCAAGTGAAGTGGGGAGGAGGGCTGCTCCCTGGGAGTATGAGAGGATGCTGGGGGAAAGGATTCAGGAGGTCTTGCCTGGGGCAAGGGAGGGATGCTCTAAAGCAGGAGTTTTCAATTGAGCATGGTTTTTCTCCCACCAGGGAACACTGACACTGTCTGGAGACATTTTGGTTGTCACAACTGTGGAAGGAGTGCTACTGGCAGAAGTCAGAGATGCTGCTAAACATCCTACAGTACACAAGACACACATCCTGCAGTACACAAGATACGCATCCTACAGTACACATCCTACAGTACACAAGCATTACCCAGCCCATCACGTCAACAGAACTGAGGTTGAGAAACCCTGCCCTAGAGTAAGGGAGGGTTTGTCTGAATGCGTAGGGACCTCACGTCTCAGTCAAGGTCCCAATAAGGATGTGGGCCCAGCACTAACAGAGGTGCTGTCAGTGACAGCTGACACTGAGCAGATAGGGTGCTGGAGTGGCTTCTTCTCAGCTGATTCTATTTAAGGCTTCAAGGGCAAGTCTTGTTAAGTCTTTGTAGCTTTGAATGACTCCCTCACCCCACCCCCACCCCGTTCGATTATATGACACCAGAAGGACCACATAGTCCCTACACTCTGTCCTCTGTGCCCTTGTCATGCTGTTCCTCTGCCTTTCCCTTCCTCCAACTCGACCTGATTTAATTGGACCCATCCTTCAAAGCCACTCCCTCCATAGAGCCTGCCCCGATTTCCTCTTCCTATGGCCACATCGGTAACCTTTCCTTCATTGGGTTGAGGTAGGGAATTACCTCCGGATGGGGATTGGGGTTGCAGAAAGGTATCATGGTTAAATGTATGGACTCTGGCCTTCCATGCAACCGGGCTGACATCCTGTTTTTGCTGTTTCTTCCTTAGTTGGTATTACACAGGTCATTTTAAACTTGCTAAACTTGATTTCCGTATATCTGGAATGAAATCAATCAAGGGTTAGTGGGAAAATTTGATGCATGAAAATGCGTTTGCAAAGCTTGATTTACAACAGGATGGATAAAACCATCAGTGCTAACCTTTACCATGCACTGCTAAGGCCTGGACCTTGCTCTCAGAGCTTTGTCTTTTCTGTGGGTGCCATCGTTGTCTCCACTTTCCAGATGAAGAACTGAGGCCCCGAGAGGGTGAGCAGCTTGCCAAGGTCACCCAACCAGGAAGTGGTGCTGTAGAAGCGTCCCTTTCCTGGGCTGTACAGGCGACGGCAGGCACAGGCTCCCGGCTCATTCGACACGTTACATTCTGAGTATCTAGTGTAAACTTGGCTGTCTCTTTTGCCTACATTCCATTCTGCCCTTCCATTTAAAGGCAAACAGGCCTTCAAGATTGTGGCCATTTTACAGATGAACGAGGCTCAGGGAAGCTATATGACACGCTCAAGGTCACACAGCCTATAAGAGGCAGAGCCAGGTTCAAACCTAGGTCTCCTGTTTTAGTAATAATCACCTAGTAACAATCACAAATCGGTAATGATAGCTAACATTAGCGTATACTATGCTAAGTACTCTACAGGTATAATTTACAGGTTTCATTGTTGTCATCAGTATACAGGATAGGACACTGAGAGTGGCAGAGAGAATGACTTTCCTAAGGTTCCCAGTCATTCCAACTCTTAGACCCGATGGCCTGCCAACTTCCCAGAAGCTCTCTGTCCTATGTCAAGAGCTCTGCCCACAGCCAGGCCCCTGCTCCAGAAGTCCTTAGCAAATTGCTCTGGCCACAGCAGCTCATCTCTGGCAGGTCTGGTCTTGCCCTTGAAGGCTGAGCTCAGCTGGTCTCTAATGAGCAGCTCTGAGGACAAAGGCAGCTGGAGCTCCTTGTCCAGGGCCTTATTGTCAGGACAAAGCCATGAATTGATTCTTTTGTACTAAATAATTGGCTTCAATTAAGTGGGCTGGATGGAGTGAGACACTTGGTAGGGCAAGAACAGGGAACTTATGAAAATGCAGATCTGAGGGTAGAGAGCCAGGGGGAGGGGGCTCTAAGGAGCCCACCAGGGAGCCATGCTCCCCCTGCCACCTTGGGAAAGGATCATAACTTCTCTTGGCTCAGTTTTCTCCCTTCTAGAATGGAAAAAGGAAAAAAGAACCTCTGTCAAGAGTTTTCAAATTGCACTTGGCAGAGCCCTGGTGGTCTGTGGAGGTCTGGGGGGTGGGCAGGACTCTGAACGGGGCCCTCCTGAACTCAGCTAGAACAGCTCCTGCCCTCTCTGCCCGCTCCACATATTAGGCTGTTTCCATCCACTTCGGTATGAGCCAAAACGACAACGACAACAACAAAGGAAGGAAGGAAAGGAAGGAAGGAAGGAAGGAGAGTTTGAAGCCACTAGAGAGAGGTGATTTAGGGTTCATCCCTGGTCTAGTACTTCCTAAATCACACCTTGAGGTCTGGGGACAGAGGGGTGGCCCAACTGTCATCAAGGAAGGCTTGATCCAGGTGGCTGCTGTGGCCATGCTCTGTGACCTTGAGCCAGCCTTGCCTCTCTCAGTCATGGTGTCTGCAACTGAGAGCAAAGGAGATGTCGATGATACTGACAACAATGACAATAATTGCTAACTTCCGAGTGAACCCCATGGGCCCTGTGCCGAGTGTCTCCCTGTGCTGTCTCGGTGAACCTGAGCCCCAGTGAGGCGGGTTTCTGGAGACAGAAACCTGACTGAAGTAGGCCAGAGAGAGATCAGGAGGAGTGGAAATGGAGACGCAGACACAGCCTGCTTCACAGATGTGGCCCAGCAACGCTTTTAAGTTTTGCTATAAAAGGCGACAGAAAAAATAGATGTTCATTTACATGGAGGAATGGGTCAGGGGTTTTTTTGGTAATTATTTTTTTTATTCAAGTATAGTTGACATACATTATTCTATTAGTTTTGGGTGTACAACATACTAATGCAACATTTACATACCTTACAACGTGATCACCATGAAAAGTCTAGTAACCATGTGTCACCTTATAAAGTTATATTATTGACTGTATTTTCTGTGCTGTACATTTCGTCCCCATGATTATTTATTTTATAACTGGAAGTTTGTACTTATTTCCCTTCACTTTTCTCACCCATCCCATACCCACCACCCCTCTGGCGCCCATCGGTTTGTTCTCTGTATCTATGAGCCTGTTTTGTTTTGTCTGTTCATTTGATTCCACATACAAGTGATATTGTGAAGTATTTGCCTTTCTCTGACTTATTTCACTTAGCCTAATACCCTCTAGCTCCCTCCACATGGTCACAAATGGCAAGATTTCATTATTTTTTATTGCTGAGCAATGTTTCATTGTGTGTGTGGATAGACAGACAGACAGATAACTTCTTTGTTCATTCATCAATCGATAGATACCCAGTCAGTTTGACAGCAGCTTCCCTATTTCTAGCAAAAAGTGGCACATCCTCCCAACTCAGGTAGCTCTCCAAAGCTGCCAGTCCTTCACCAGCTCCACTTCGTAACGGAGGGGCTTGAGAAGTGATCATTTAGATTCTAATTTTTTAATTTTTGAGGAGGGAGGGAGTGTTCTGGATGGTCCTTGGGGCTGCAGAATCTCTAAGCATCCAGCATATGGCACCTGGTAAACCGAGCACTGTCAACAGGCCGATGGTGACAAACAACGTCTCTCTCTCCTCTCCCCTCCCTTCCCACCGTGGGGCCCAGCCCTGCGCCTGGCTCAGCTCATGCAACTGCCCAGAAAGGTCTAGAATCCAGAGAGGCAGCACAATCCCAAAGGACTCCTTCTGTGAAGCGGGCTTCGGGCCCAAACATCAGTTGGCGGTGTTCCTTCCTTCCCAGTTTTTGCAGGCAGCTCCCCTGAACTGGCACTAAGTGTTTAATTTCCTTTCTCCAACAGTGTTGATGTCTTGCAGACTTTGGGGAGAAGTTGCAACATCCCCTCTTCATTTGGGGCTTGGCCAAGCGTTTCTGGATTGGCACTTTTCTCGCCCACTGTCTTCTCTGCTGTCCCACTGACGGGCATTTCCTTGGCAGCTGGGGTGAGAGCTGGTGAGTGGGAGTGACAGCTCCCAGCACAGCTCTTGGCTCAGGGTAGACATTCCCTAGACAGGAGGAACTGAAGTTGAGAAGGCTCTCTCACTGCAGGGACACCCCATCTCCCACGGCATGCTGGAGCATTGGGGGAGACGATGCCAACCCTTCCTTTCTTTTTCTCTCTGGCGGACGATTGTTTGAGAGGAGGGATGGCGTGGATGGCGGCCTCAGCATGGACCTGTCCTCCTCGTCAGCAGGAGTATGTCCTGTCCACCTGAGATACCCTCCTTATTCTCCAGCCATGATGCCTATGCTAACGCCTGATATTTATTGTGGTGGTGGATTCTGACCTCGATTTAAAGATAAGGTACAATCCATGTAATGTAATATTATTCAGACTGAATTCTGACATATGCTACAACGTGGATCAATGTTGAGGACGTGATGTTAAGTAAACGAGCCAGTCACAGAAGGACAAATACTGTATGATTCCACTTATATGAAATACTTAGAGTAGTCAAATTCACAGAGACAGGAAGTAGAATGGCTGTTGCCAGGGCCTGGGAGAGGAGGGAATGGGGAGTTAGTGTGTAAAGGGCTCTGAGTTTAAGTTCCCCAGGATGGAAAAAGTTCTGGATATGGATGACGGTTGCACAATAGTGTGAATGTACTTAATGCCACCGAACTGTACGATTAAAAATTGTTGAGATGGTACATTGCATGATAGGTGTATTTTACCACAATAAAAAAAAGAAGAAAATGGTCATGTAAAACTCAGAGGAGTTACTTGCCCAAGGTTACACAGCTACTAGGAAGTATAGCTTCCCAGTGCCGCTGAACCCACACAGAGGGGCTCCAGCATTTCCACTCATTACCTCTGCATCTTTCCCATGAGCAACTGGGATAAAAGGAGGGAGAAACACCTTGGCAGGCAAACGAGCCAGGGGCTCGCACAGCACAGTGGGCCAGGGACGGAGCTCCATGGGCTCAATCCAGACAGGAAGCACATCTCTCAGCCTCTCTGAATCAATGCCTCCCCATTGACTAAATATTGTAAAGATACCGCCTCAAGGGGTGGGTGTGAGGATGAAGTGAGACCGTGCTCCCAGCATGGTTAAGGACATGAAATGAGGGTGTAGACTCAGTGCCACCTCATGGGCCCCATAAAAAAAGTTCATGCAGTCCACTGTAGGAGTGACAGAGGAATTAATGTGACTGCTACATCGAGGATCCTCCTTGAAGTAGGTCTCATTTGAATGAAAGGTAGTGTAGGGTTTAAACAGGAAGCTGTGAGGTGGGGATGGCATTCTCCGTAGAAGTTACAGCTTGAGTAACAACCTGGATGTGGGGGTGGGGTGTGATCGGTTCTGAGAACTTGCAACTAGTCTCCTGTGGCCAAAATGGAGGACCAAAGATAATTAATCAGTTCTTTGGGGTACAAATTACAGAAACTCAGCTCAAAGAGAATTTCTTTGCTCATGTTGCAGAAGAATGTGGGCAACGAGCTTCAGGTGCAGCTGGATCCAGGTGCTCAAAGGATGTCATTTGGTCTTTCTTCCATCTCCTAGTTCTGCTTTCCTTGCACTGGCTTCTTTTTGAGATCAATGAATGTCTCATGGCTTTTCTCCCTCCTGCTTCAACCCCAGGTAGGAAAGAATGGATCTTTCCCAGAAATTCCAACCAAAGTCCCACGGCTGACCCCGACTGACCCAGCTTCCGTGTCAAGGCATTGCTGAGCCACGCCAGGCTCAGAGCTATTGTACTAGGCTGGGGCTTGGGCCCAGCCCTGGATCTGGGATTGGGGGAGCCCTGCCTGGATGACATGGGCTGAGAGAGAGGGCTGGGCAATTCCTCAAAGGAAAATCAGGATGATGTTTCCGGGAGGGAAATGAATCCAATGAAAAACACCAGATGTCCTCTACAGGTAGCAAGAGCCCAGAATGTGAAGAGAAGCTCTAATTCACACCACTGCGCCCCCTCCTCAGCTTTCTCCACCTCTCAACTTCCCCCTTGGCTCCAAGATATACTCATTTGCACCTCCTGGGTTTCTCTCTGCACCTGTTCCCAACCTCCCGAGATGCTGGGTGTAATCTGGTCCTCCATCAGAGTGTCAGCAACGCCTTCTGGCAACACAGCACCTGCCAGCTGCCAACCCCCACTCGGGCTGTGGCTACATTTATTGGGTTTATGAGAACTGGTGACTGGGGTGCGAAGGTCTCAGGCTGACCTGTTCCTCCCCGCTGCCCCGCCTGTCCGTGAGATCCCTGGCTGTCTGACGGAACACGCGACGTTCTGGCCCAAACCAACCTTAATCAGGTTTTGAGCACAATCCCAGAAGACTCTTGCTGGCTCTGCTGATATGCCAGTGCCGAATATAGAACAGACCCAGACACCCCCACCCCTTAATTCTGTAATTTGTTCGAAATCAGATGATAACACTAGCCTGGGGAGACATTATCTGTAATAACTCAGCCAGCCCCCCTGGATTTGGTCCAAGATGACATCGCTGTTGAGAAGCATGCCTGTGGCCTCAGCCCCCTTCTCAGCATCCTCTTCCCGTTTTTAGCTCTCATTCCTGGTCCCAACGGCCATCTGCTATTGCTGCTGCCTCTCTCCCCTTCCCTCAAGTCCCTGAAAAACTCATGCTTGTGAAGGAGACAGGCCATTTACTCATTCATTCACCCTACAGATAATTATTGAGCTTGTACTATGTGTGCAGACACTGTGAGGTACTGGGGACAGAGAGAGGATGTTGCAAACCAGCCCTGGGCCCGGATTACAGCCTAGTGGAGTTGGGGAGGTCGACATCCCTCTCAAGAGGATTAGGAGTCTTCAGTGACAAGCCTCCTAGTGGAGCAGAGCCAGGAGGGGTGTCAGGCCTTATTTAAGGGGCACTAGGGCCTCAGACAGGAGTAGAGATTTGCCCAAAGCGAACAACGGGGTATGCAGAACTGAGTCCCACTCTCAGCCTCCTCCAGGAGCTCTGGCTCCGTGACCATGGCCACAGGCTCCTATCCTGTCCAGGTTTGCAAATGGTCTAAGGGGAGATGGGAGCACATGGGTGCTTCTCCGCCTCTTCCTCACTTCCAGGAATATTCCTGTTCATTCACATAACACAAAGGGCTGCAGCCCCTGCTAAGGCCAGGCCTGGGGCCAGCTGCTGGGGGCAATGGCGAGCCAAAGCCACCAACGGAAATGAAAAAGTTTTACAAGTTAATGTCAAATGATATCTGCCTGTAATGAAGGAAAGGTTCAAGGGCTGTGAGAAATAGTAACAGAGCAAATTAACTCCTTGGAGGGGTCAGGGGAGTGAGGACTGAAGGAAGTCCTAGCAGGAGAGTTGGAATTAAATTGGGGAGATGAGGAAGGAGCAAGGGGGGTGGTATAGAACCATGCTCCTGGCCAGGGCATCACAAGGGCAAAGGTCTGGAGGCTGGAGCATGGGGGTCGGAGGGATAAGGGGCATTAGATACTGGGTGAAGCTGGAAAGTGGGCGGGTCCGACCCCTGGCCCTTGAACTTCACCGGGGAGCAAAGATGGCCACTTCGAGGGGCCCTGGTTGGTCTCCTGCCCCGTCTGTAGGTACCCCTCCTGGGCAACTCCATCCGAGGTTGCACTGCCAACCTGGCACAGAGTCTGCACGCACGACGTCCAGTTACCGTTGAGTTTCAGATAAACAAGGCATAATTTTTTAGTATAAGCATGTCCTGGCTTCTCCATATTTACACTAAAAATATTTCTGTTTATCTGAAATTTAAATTTCATTGGGTATCTTGTCTTGTTTTATTCTCTGTTTTGCTTGTGTATGTTTCTTTGCTAAATCTAGAAACCCTCAGTGGGAAGATGGAGAACACTCCTGCTCCTCCTTGAGGCTGCCAATGTCATCCCTCGGGCTGACTAACTAGACCGAAGGGCTCCCACCCCTGCCCCTTGCTCTGGCCCTCCTTTCTCCGCTCCCTTCATCCTGCTCTGGAGATTCCCACTGAGGGAGCCATGGGGAGGAGGTAGAACAGACTGCCTCCCAAGGTCACAGTCAGGGGCAGGGAGAGAATTGGAACTTGTCAGTTGCGTAGCACAAGGAGGGCCCCCCTCAGTCCCACCTCTGAGCCTTTGCTCAGGCCGTTCCCTCTTCCTGGCACTCCCTGCTCACCTCGCCTGCTTGTCAAAGGTCCAGTTTGTCACCAGCACAGAAGAGTCTTTTCTGACCTCCCTATCTCTCCCAGCCCTGGGAGACTGAGGACAATCGTAACGTCAGCTACCGCTCATTGTGTCAGACACTTCGCATGTTATTCTCACATCACCCGTGGGGTGGCTTCCTTTCTCCGCATCGGACAGATGAGAAAACTGAGGCTCGGCGAGGCCAGATAACAAGGATGCAGACTCAGGCTGTGAGGCCTCGGAACCGCATGCCCCTCCTCGGTCCCAGGGGACCAGGGCAACGCTAACCTCAGTAGTGTGGGCCGTTCATGCCAATCGCGCTTTCAGGCCACAGAGACCCCTCGCTCACTTCCCCTCCATACCTTGCTCTTTCTAATTATAAACCCGTTTCCTGTTCAAACCAGCAGGAAGCAAAGTATCCTGTTTCCTTTTAAAATTCTCAACTAGATTTTTCTTTGACCCCTAATTCCTGAGGCCAGTCTAACAGAAATCCATAAAGAGTTCTCGGTTTAAAAAAGAATCCATCTCCTTCTCCTGGGCTTTCGTCTTTCTCTCGCGTGTTGTCATCACAAGCAATTTCATGAAGGCCTCAGCCAGTGACTCACACACCTTTGTGGATCCCCCGCAGCCCGTGGCAGCAGCACGGGGCCTCTGCGTTTGCTTGCTAGCAGTCTCAGCCCCTGCCAACCTCTGCCTAGAGCTCGGCATCCCAGGCTCTCTGGGGTTAATCAGGTTGATTGGTTCTAATCAGTTCCCTGCTGCCAATAAATCACCAGGAAATAGAGTAAGGACGGACAGGGGAGGGAGTCTGGTTCAGTGGGCAGGGACCAATGTGTGTGACTTGCTAATTGATTACCCTCTCTGGGCCCGAGTTCCCTCATTCATGGAAATGGGAAAAAGAATATAATTCTATGATAATAGAGGTGTTCATTCACGAGGATTTTTTTTGAACACCTACTACATGTGCCAGAAAATGTCTTGGGCCCTGGGATATATTCATGAACAAAAGGGACAAGCCTCTTCCTTCGTAGAGCTTTATTCTTTTGGGAGAGACTGAGGCTACAGCCTGCCCTGCCCACTCTGGAAATCACTAGCCCGTGTGGAGATGTTTCACATGCTGTTGTCGATTGGCGTCACCAGGGCTAGAGAAATAAATGTGGGCATTATCAGTCCACAGATGGTATTTCATGACCAGCGTGGTGTCACAGAGCACTTTTGGGCTTAATAACAATTATAGTCATTCAGTCCTACTTGACCACAGGCATAATATCATCTACCTTATCTTATTCAATCCTAAAAACAACTCTGAGGTCACCTCTAATTTATAGCTGAGGAAACAGAGACTCAGAGACGTTCAAGGTCACACAGGATTTGATCCCAAACTAACTGGTCAGCCTGCTCCAGTCAGAACATACCCACCGCCTCCCAGGGCCCCTGAGGGAATGAGGGCTTCGGAATCAGACAGGCTTGGCCGTAGGGGGTCTCGGCCACCAGCCATGGAGCTCAAATCCATGTAGAGGCAATAAAATAAAGGTTCCAGCAAAAGACTGGGGCCACCTCGCCGACTTCCCTGGGCTATGCTTCCTCCTGAGGCCTCATCCTCACAGCCTTTCATCCCTTTTGACATCCTACCTCCTCTG
>NW_006433024.1:18308162-18313949 GCF_000325575.1 Pteropus alecto | reverse complement strand
AGTGTTCTCCCTCGCTTAGAGACGAATGCCTGCGGACAGAGAGGTGAGCCCGAACCGAAACGGGGGTCTCCCGCCTTCGTCTTGTGAGATCACGCAGTGTGGAAGCCTTGCTCTTCTTTCCCTGTCTCAGAACTCGCACCAGTGGTTCTCAGGGTGCACTTCCCCTGGTCAGCAGCGTCATAGCAAAAATGCCATCCCGGGGCCTGGGGCCCAGTGACCTGTGCTTTCTCAAGCCCTCCAGGTGATTCTGGGGCCACCAAAGTTTGAGAACCACAGAAAGTTTGGGCCGATCTCTCCACTTCAAATCCTTCAAGCCATGCACTCTTCATTCTTCACTGTGTTTAGCAAAATCATTCTAAATACAGACACGATCACAACACTTTGCTGCCCAAAACCCTTCGATAGCTCCCGAAATCAGACAGCTTTGGGTACCACTTCAAATCCTCTTGTTCCTGCCTCTCATACCAGCTGCGGCTGTGATGCTCTGCTCCATGCAGTTTGTTTGTTGTTTGTCGGTTCTGACCAGCTTCAAGAGCAACTTGCCTTCCCTCGAGCCTGCCTCTGTCCCTCCTGATCCTTCTTGGCCTGGGCCTTCCCTGGTACAAACGCATGCACAGGACAGAAGTGCAAGAGAAGTTGCTGCCCCATAAGGCTGCCTTGGTCAAGGGGAGACAGAACCTGCGCGTAAATGTGTCCTACTTTCTTCCTGCTCTAAGTCCTCCTGAAAGTTCCATGAGACAGAGCAACTCTGCTTGGAACCCACCGCCTGGTCCCTGGATCACACTCTCCAACTAAGAATTCACACTTAAATCTTTGTCATAGGCTTTGCTTTCCGCAGACCCTTGGGTTCAGACATACTCCATTACCTATTCATGTCTAGCTGTGGAACATTCAGTTCATACAAGGCTGGAATCTAGGACAGAAGTTCTACACTGAGCAAGACAAACTGCCCTCCTCTGGGCCCCAATTACCAATGCATTGTGGTGTTGGGGAAGGTAGGACCCCCTCCATGAGGCCTTCCTTCTCCTTTAGAAGTGGGGTCGCTGTGATGTTAAATCTGACCTAGATGGGGGAGAGTGCCATGCTTTCTGGAAGTGGACAGGTTCCCTACTGTGTCCTTTTCTTAGGCTGTACCCTCTCCCAGCATTATTAAACGGGCTCCTCTCCACTCCGCCCCCGCCCTGCAATCTCCAGATCCCCAGAACTTCTGTGTAATGACACAAATTGTGACTACATACTGAGCATTTACCGTGGCCAGGCTCTTTGTGTCATGGTAGACAACGACGTGGTTTGGGGAGCAGCTAGATTCTCTGGACTAGAGTCTTGGCCCTGTTACCTATCATCTGTGCAAATTTGAGCAAGTCACAAACAATCTGTGCCCCAGGGTCCTCTTTTGTAAAATGGGGACAAGAATATCTCCCTCATAGAATTGTTAGGGCAACAATGTTAACATGTGAAGTGCTTAGAGCCAAGCAGGGCACACTGTTAGTGCTTCATAAGTGTGGCTATTATAACCATTAAATCTTTATTCTTACTACCACGCTGTCACCTAAGCATTATCGTCCATTTATTCAGATAGAAACTAAAGTTCAGAGAGGTTAAGTGACTTGCCCAAGGTCACACAGCCAGTCAGAGCTAGAGCTGGTGCTTTAACCCTGGCTATTCCAGTCCAGAGCCCTTGGCACTGAGAAACTGTTTCCTGCTTCTCAGGTACCGAGTTGCAGCTTTAAACCACTCTCCATCCTGAGGAGAGGCCTGGGCCCTGCTCGAGCCCCTGCCTGTGCATGGGCTTAGATTATTTGATAAAGGAAGACCATCAGGAGAACGAAGGACTTCCGGGGGCCCCTGGGGTGCAGATCAGCCTCCATTCTCCCAGGAGAAGGACTCGCCTTTCTCCTGAGTCCGCTCACCTTTTGAACCTAGCATGAGTTGTGGCCGAGTGGTGACATTGGGCTGCTAGGATTAGGGAAGGAATTTCTATAAAACCGTGTTTCCAAAGCTGCATCTCAAGGAAAATTCATGCCCTCGGAGGCCTGGTGGGGTTAAATGAAGAACAGCTCTGTGGTGAAACATGCCTGGAAAATGTCTAGTTACATCAAGTGAAAAGGCCTTTTTGCCCCGAGCCTTCTGAGAAACTTTAATATGTCAATACGGATTGTGACTCTCCAGAGGGGAATGAAACATGCATGTTTCCCAAACGAATTTACCCAGAGAACTCTCTTTCTTGAGGATGATCTTTCAGATTTGCAGAACTTGCTTTGGGCATAGCTGCTGTGGTGTTTGGCACACTTCTATCCTCTTCCAGATGGACAGATTGCCTTAGACAGATGGGGGCTTCCCTGAGCTTACTGCTCCTGCCTGCGAAGTCTGCTCTCTGCTTTTGGAAGAAGCCATTAGTCACCCATCTTGGGCTTTGGGTGCCAGCTCTGGGATGTGAAGAACGCTGTGCTCAGTGAGGCGGCATGAGCAGTATCCTGGGCCACAGTCCTGTGGCCTAGAAAGTGAAGGCCACCTCTAAGGACAGACCCAATACTGGCTAAGGTTCTGCCACACAATGCATTGCCTATTATGGTCATGATGGTTATTAAAATTGAAATGTTTTCCATACTAGTTGTTTAAAAGCTGCTGCTCTGAGTCCCCAGGTTTCACCACCGCTACTACTGTCCCAGTCACCCTGGATCCCTCACATGGGATTCTCTCCACCTTCCTATGATCCAGCAGCCAAGGTGTCAACGCTTGGCATAGGCTTCAGCAGGCTTAGGTCTATTCCAACTGGTCAGAACCCTGCCATATCGGATGACAAATAATTTGAATATCATCCTTGGTATCAACCATGGGTACCTATCAGATGCTCTACCATCTGAAGATGACATGAGCAGGTGAAGAACATAGGACCTATGGTATGCTAGAAGAGAAAGAGCACGGACTTGGGGCTCAGATCTTTCAACCCCTTTCTCTGCCGTTTCCTGGCTATGTACCCTGGAGAGGTTATTGTCTCTCCCTGAGTCTTGGTGTCTCATCTGCAGTCTGGGCGTTATGAGGGTAAAGGAGCCCTGTGGTCAGCCAAGGGCCTGGGCCACAAAGAATGTTAGTTGCTTCTTCCTTCCCTATGGTGCCCCAGCCGAGATGCTGGTAGGAGGCGGGTTCCTGGAGTGATGTTTCTCCTAAGTGTGCCTCACCCAGAGCAGCCTCCTCATTAAGGGAGCTGCTCCCTATCCACAGTTAATTACTCTCTAACTGCCTGCTCCCTGCTGGGCCCCGCCTGCTCTCTGCCTCCTGCTTGAGCAGGAGATGGTGTCTAATTGGAAGTCACTCTACTGACCTGGCAGGACGCCCATCCTGCTGGGGGAGGCAGTCTGAGTAGGAGGCTGTCCCTGCTGGGCTCCTGCGGGCCACTTCCAGATGAGGTGCAGGGACAGCAAAGGCGTGTCTGGCCTTTGGCTGTTACTAACCTAGTGAGAGCAGGACAGGGAAGAGTGTCGGCTGGGCTCGTGGTGTTGGAGGCTCCACATTGGTTTATTTTTCTGTAAAAGCAATCTAGAGTAGTGGTTAGGGGTATACACTTGGAGCCCAACAGACCTGGTTCGAATCCTCGCTTTCTGCTTACCAGCCCAAGACTTTATAAAAGCCTCATCTGATCCTCAGTTTTCCCATCTGAAGAAAATGAATGCTTTTATGCTGAAGAAAGGAGGAAAAGACATGCAGGGTTTAGCACAGAGCCTGGCCAGCAGCAAGCCCTCAGTCAATGAGGCTGTTGTTACAGGTGCACACTCTCGACTCTATCCCACCGTTCGAAGTCAAAGGCCCCATCCAGAACTTTCCACATACATCTCATGTAATCTTCACAACAACTCAATGAGGTTATTCGATTTTTTTCACAGAAAGAGAAACTAAGATTCAGAGAGGTAAAGTGACTTGTTCAAGATCCAACTGGTAAGTGAAAGAGGTCTAATCATACTGTTCTTTCAGAATCCACTCCTGACACTTGTTCATAAATAAACACTTATTGGGTGTCTATTATGTCTCCCACTTGAGTCCAGTAAGGACTGGCCTCCAAACTTTTGGTTACCCTCTCAACTATAGTAAATCACTTCTCACCCCTTTTTTCCGGCATGCCTCTACTCTAGAGGTGAGAGAGCTGCGTACTCAATTTCCCAGCCTCTTTTACAGCTAGAAATGTATCTGACAACCTAGTACAGGGACTAGGGGTAAGCAGTAGTAGGAAATGAAAAGGTCTTCCAAAGAAATCTTCTAATTTCTGCTAAAGAGTTCAAATTCCACTAGTACATAGATAACTTCTACTCTCTTCCTTCTTCATGTCTGTGAGTTCTGGAGCCACAGCAGCCATCTTGTGACCATGAGACTTCAAACATAAGGATAAAACCAATATGCTAAGGATGTCCAAGAAGACAAACTGGAATTCCTGATGGCTGAACCTGGAACTATTAGATTGAGGCCTGAACTACCACTCCAATAGCCCCCTCGCCATTTGTTTGAGGGCTAAATTCAGGTCAATCGTTATCAAAGCATGATACCTATTTGAATAGCGGCATCAGGATCGCATAGAAACCTGTTAGGAAAGCAAATTCTTGCCCTTCCCCCACCACCCAGGCCTGCTAAAACAAAATCTCTGAGCAATCTAGGTTTTTACAAATGCTCCGAGTGATTCTGATGCATATTGAACTATAGAAACCACTGGCTTAAGCGGCTTGTTAATCTGGTACTTGTTTATTTACATCTGAGTGCAAGTCTCATTAAAACCATCTCTCTGAGCTTTTGCTCAAAGCTTTTTCTCTGCATAGAACGCCCAATTTCTCCTTTCCCTGCCAGTCTTTTTTATTAAATACATTCGTTTTAATCATAGAAACCCAGAATGGCAGAAAATTCAGCTGCTGAGATTTGGCAGGGCGCATGATTATTTTTCGGATTTGGTCTCCGCCGTCTCGGAGGGCTGAATAGAAGCAAAAAGCTACACGATTGCTCAATTTTAAACAATTTCAGGTTCCAGCTGGAAAACCCAGAACCAGTGTTTGTCCTCTGCCTTTTACATTAGATGAGGGGTTCTGCGGTCTCACGCTCTGGTGCAGAAGTGGTGCCCCGAGGGGTCTGGAAAAGAATATTTCTCTGATACTTCAAAGGTTTGATGCAAAAGGACAGCAGGCGGGCTCACTGACGGTAAAGATCGACTCTTGTTAAGGAAGCTACAGGCCTAGGACGTGACTACCCGCCAAGATCCACTTCCTAATTTTAGTTAGGAATTTTTATGTTCAGACTATCCTATGTGGTTACTTTCAGTCTTTGAGTTTGTAAGGCCCACCCCACAGGCTTCCCCTGAGCTTGTCAGGGTTAGTCTGTGGGCCCTTTGTGTCCTCAGTGGGGATGGAGAAACAGGCTTCAACTACATCTGGGAGACTCAGCATAGGCACACTGCAGAGAGGCGGGCATACTAGGATGGGAGGAAATGACAGCCGTTAAACAATTTACCGCCGTGGCAATCTTGCTCGCTTCCATTTTGCTTTGATCTCATAGACGGCTTCATGTTTCCTCTGAGAACTTCCTATTCCAAATCCATTCTTGGTTACTATTTTTGTGTTAGTCAGAGATTGCTTAGTTGCAAGGAATAGAAACCACTTAAAGCAGCTCAAGTAAGGTCGGCGAGGGTACAGATAGCATGGAAATGAAATATGGTCTCAGACCTCATGGAACTGAGCCGCAAGGGACCATGAAAATATCCTTTTCTTGTGTATTTCCTCTCTCTCCTCCTTCCATATGGTCTGTCTTCTGTGC
>NW_006433024.1:18293970-18307674 GCF_000325575.1 Pteropus alecto | reverse complement strand
CTCCTTCCATATGGTCTGTCTTCTGTGCCTCTCTCCCTCTCTCTCTTTTTCTCTCTTTTTTTCTGTCTCTCTCCCTCCCCCTTCTTCTTGTTTTTTTCTACTTACCCTGCATCCTTGTGGCTTCTTTCCTCCCCTGTAATTTTGGTTTAAGATACGCAAGTGAGAGTCTGTCGGTCTGCGGGAAGAAGGGTGCAAAAGAGAAGCTTGCCTACTTTGACTTGCTGTGGTGTCCAAACTAGCCGCAGTTCTTCAGTTTCTCACTGACCCAGAAGCCACCACTTGTTAACCAGACTTCCTGCCTCTTAGTTCTTATTTTGATGAAAACAACAACAAAACCAAACAAAAACAGGTTCCTGGCCCCCCCAGTGGGCTGGCTTCCCTGGATTAGCTGTCCATTCTTGTCCCATCAGCTTCAAATGTCCAGGAAGACATGACATAAAATTAGTTTCCCAGCTGAAGCGGGCGTGGAGTTCTCCAGGGGCGGCAGGTGGCTGGAATTCCGCCATGGCTTACCCTCGAGCCCAGTGAGAACTCTCCAATGTCTCTTGTGGAGACCAAGGCAAAAGGTTATCAGGGGACACCCCTCCGCTGGTCAACCCACCACCCCTCCCCACAAAGACCTTTCCTTTCCGAGGTCTCCTCAGGAACTGACCTTTTGCTCCCAGAAGGGCAGCCATTACGTGTTCTCACGTGCGAGGTGCGCTCTGTCCAGCATGGAGCAGGAGCTCGCCTGCTGCTCCTGCCTTTTATGAAAGCGTGACCGTCTGTACATCTTTCTGAGCTTCTGGTTCTCCCTCTGCTTCCGGTTCTCCCTCTGCAGGAGGGGCGTGGGATCCATACCTCATGTGTTAGGGGAGGGGCCAAGGTAGCAAATGTCACGTGCCTAATATAGTTTATGGTACTGGAAATTCTAAAAAATGATGGTTGAATAACAATAATAATAATGATAATAAGTAACAGCACGTGTCACTAATAAATAAGCTCCCTTGGCCAGCATGTTTTGAGGGAATGAATCTCCTACTGCTTGAAGAGAATTAGGGTCCCCTCAGCCCTGGGGACACAATAAATGGTATCAGGGTGCGATGTGACCCAGTCAAGGGACACCTTGGGTCTCCTTGATGCCTGGTGTGTGTGTGTGTGTGTGTGTGTGTGTGTGTGTGTGTGTACAGCAGGCCTCTGAGGACGCACAACTCCCAACATTCAAGTTCTTAAATTAGCCATGGCCTGGGGTAGAGGGTTCTTACAGCAGGTTAGATCAGTATCTCTGGAGCAGGGCTCCCCAAGACCTTTCTACTTATTCCAGAGGTCAGCTAGCTGCCTGTGAGGTCTAGAGCCCAGCATGCAGAGTAAGTCCTGGGTCACTCTGTGAATTCTGGGGACAGATACTCACTGATGGATTTTGCAGACCTGCCTTCTCTTTTCTCAGCTTTCCACTTGGTGGCCACAGCTTGCTTGGAGCACCCCAGTTGGAACATGGGGTCAGGACTGGGTCAGGCAAAATGCAAATTTGTAATTCAGTTCCCAGACAGCAGCCAGGACTGGAGAGCCAGGCACCTGTGTGCATGTGGGGGCGGAGGTTGGTCCCCTGCTTGCTGACTTTAGAGATTGGGTGACTCAGATGACAGCTGCTGGCCATCTTGCCTCTGAGATCTAAATGAGATTATCTTTATGGCTTTTGTTCCAACACCTAGTGAAGTTCAAAGCCTTTTCCTGTACGTTTGCTAATTCCCAGCAGCAGCTGTGTGTAGCAGGAAGGGGAGAAGCTCACTTTTTTTTGAAGGTGCAGCCTCTGAGCTATGCCTCGCTGATCCTGACTCGAGCTCTGCCTGATTTCTAGAACAGCAACAACAATTGCTTGGATAAACTATTCGCGAATGAGTATCTTCTACTAAAAATCGTTTTGGAAAACCTGGGGATGGGCATCGTCTCAGGACACACAGCCTCATACCTTTCCCTGCTGCTTCCTTTGCTAGCAGTGTAGTGTAGTGGTCATGAGCACAGAGTTAGGGCCAAGCTGCCTGGGTTCATATTCCAGCTTTACGGCTACTTACCAGTTAGCGCAGCCCTGGGCACTGTTCCTCACCTCTGGGCTCCTCTACAATGATACCTGTCCTATCATTGTTCTGGTGCTGGAACAAATCACGAGTTGATTGTCCTCGGATAACATCCTTTCATTATAACGATGATGAAATGCCTAGGAACTTAACACTGTTTATGTCAATTAGCCTATGATAAAACTGGTTTGTTAGGCATTGTTTCAAGAACGCTGAGTGAGGACTTACTATACTCAGGGCCATGCCTACCTCATAGGAAGTGCCACAGTCACAACTGGTAAATGTAACCCCTTTCACTTGAAAACTGGGACTTAACACGGTACTTATTTCAAAGGGTGGTTATGAGAATAAATGATATTACACGTGTTATGGACTCTTTTTTTTTTTGCGTTTTGGCGGGTGGGGGGGCATGCTGCCATTAGCATGACCGTGGCTGTGGATCCTGCCCCGTGGCCACTTTTGGTTCTTACCAGTGTTTTGAGCATGATCCCCTAGCCTTCCCGCCAATCCTGTGAGTTCCTCAATCTCAGTCCGTGGCAGACTTCCGCTCCCTGCCCCACTCCTGCAGCGTCTCCCCTGCTCATGCAGTAATAGACTATTTCACTAGGGCAATGGCTGCCCAGAATACAGCCACATTGCTCAGTCTCCTGCACTCCAGGTGCGGCCCTTGAGCAGGCTCCTGATGATGGGGTGTGAGCAGAGTGACGTGTGCACCTTGTCGGAGGGGCGGGGATGCTCCCCTTATAGGGAAGGGAAAGGCCAGCCCCTCCCTTATTCTCCTTCCTGCTGGCTGGACCGTAGAGATTCTATGAGAGCCTTGCTGGACCACATACTGAGGGCCTGAAAAATTCATGGAGCAGAACCACCATAACAAAAGGAAAGACAGACATTTCCGTCTTACTTGAGCCATTGTTATTTCTGGTCCTCTTTTTCCAGTAGCCCTGGGCCTTCTATAGCTCATCCAGCTCACAGATTTCCTCCACTGCTAGACCAGAGAGATTTCTTTGTCTTGTCTTCTCTGTTCTTTTTGCTTCTGTTCTTTCCTTTTTTTCCCCTTTTCTGTCTTTTTTCTCTCTATTCGTTTTTGTCATTAGGCACCTTGATGGCTGCAAGATGCTAAGTGTGCACATTCCTTAGTGTGAATCAAGATATCAATAAATATTAGCTATTATTCTATTATTCTTCATCATTCCTCACCCCCACTGTTCTGGAGGCCGTAGGAGCCGCTAAGTCTTCCTCATCACAGGCCAGCGCCTCCCTCACTCTGAGACTTTGGAACTGGGCTCACAAGTTCTTACCTTCCTCCCAGCACTTGTCAAAATATTTTTTTCCAAACAATGTTACATTCCTTCCTATGAGGAGCTCTGATGCCAGCTGTTAAGTTAATAAAAGTTCCCTCGTTCTAATAGGTTTGTTTTGCTTTGCTTTGCCTGTAAGTCTGGCGTCCAGCATTTCTATTTCTCTGATCTCTAACTGAAAAACAAAACTCAGGGAACCTGGGCTCCTGGCCTGTGGAGGGAGGCTGGCTGGGTCAAGGTCAGTGGTCCCTGAGCTGAATTATGGTGTAGGATGGCAAATCGGAGAATGTCAGGTCCGGAAGGGCCCTGAGAGGCCAGATGGGAAAAATGAAGCCATTGCTAGATGTTACACAGTGAGCCAAAGACCACACCAGGAGTCCTGCTTCCTGGTCAGTCATCACCTAGGTTGTTCCTGTGAGTATATGTGAAGGACACAAAAGAATCAGATATGGGTCCTGTCCTCTCGGGACTCACAGGCTCATAGTAGAGCTGAGACAAGCTCCTCAAAGTCAGTGCCACGTGGCAGAGAGCGATCATGGCTAAGAGTTATGGGCACTCAGGAGGGAGGGCACCTTGTCTCAGAGGGAGCACAGAGAGACTTCCTGGAGAAGAAGCATTTTAGTTGGTTCTGGAAGAATAGGGAAGTTAGGACGTGATAGCTTTCCAGGAATAGATACCTTTCATATCACAAAGGTTATTGCACTTTCATAAGCTGGTCGCTGAGCATGACAGAGATGGCCCTGCCTCCAGGAGCTTATAGTCTAGAAAAGAGACAGTGAGTGAGCATAATTACACAAGTCAATATCTAATTACAATCGCCAAGGACGCTGTAAAGGAGAGAACTCGGAAGCTACCAGACCATCTAGCAGGCCCTGACCGGGTTGGGATCAGGGAAGAGTCTCCAAGCAGCTGTCACCTCATCTGAGAGCTGGAGGACAAGCAGGAGTCATCACATCAGAGGTGGGCTGGGCGCTCGGTGAGATGTCCCAGCAGAGGCATAGCGTGTGGGAGGGCCAGAGTCAAGGAGGAGTGCAGGGCGCCCGGAGCCCAAAGAGGGGAGAGAAGGTGCTGGAGATGCAGGAAAAGGCAGCCATGTGTTCTCAGCAGGGGTGCGAGGATGCAAGGGGCGTTAAGAGGGGAGAGAAGGTGCTGGAGATGCAGGAAAAGACAGGCAGCCATGTGTTCTCAGCAAGGGTGCGAGGATGCAAGGGACGGCATACTAGTGCTAGTGAATTCAAGTGAAAACGAGTGTGGCCAAGGCTGCCACTTGCCTCTACTCTCAGTTCTTCCATTCTTCCCTGATCCTAGAACTCCATCCAGTTCTTCTGCTGGGCACGTAGCCACTGAGAATAAAGACTACATTTCCCAGCCTCCCTTTTTGCTAAGTGTTGCCCTGCGATTAAGTTGCAAATGTTGGAGTGTAAACAAAATGGTGTGCACAAGTTTCAAGAAGTGTCTCTATATGGAATGGAAGAACCCTTCTTTCTAATGGCTGGAATGCAGACACGACGGTGGAAGCTCAAACAGCCATCTTGATCTATGAGTTGAGAGCCCTGTATTAAGGGTAGTGAAGCAACAGCTAGAAAGAGCCTGGGTTTTTGATGGTCATGGACCTTCTACGCCTGCCCTGGATTTGCCTCTAGATTTTTTTCACTTGAGAAAAATTAGAAGTTCTTATTCAGCATAATTCTAGGGCTTGGGTGGATGAATCAAGATAATACAAGATGCAAGTATTAAAGGATGGAATTAAAATCTGAAAGAGGAACCAAGAGTCGAAAGGACAGTCGTTGTTTCTGGAAGTTGAGGTGAGAGCTGGGTAGGAGAAAGCAAGAGTTGTTTTTTGGTTTTTTTGTTTTTGTTTGTTTTTTAAGCACTATTTAATCTTATTTAATCTTTAATCAAAATATATGAAACTATATTTTGAAAATATAAAATTTAGGAAAGACCGGACTTGGATGTGGGTTTTCCCTCTTTTAAATCTCCAGATCATGTGGACAGAACTCTCTTAGTAACACACAGTCTTTATATTCAGAGTGACCAGACTGGTTTGCAGTTAGATCCACCACTTAAGTTGCAAATGTTGGAGTGTAAACAAAATGGTGTGCACAAGTTTCAAGAAGTGTCTCTATATGGAATGGAAGAACCCTTCTTTCTAATGGCTGGAATGCAGACACGAGTTATTTTCTAAGGAAGGGAGTGACTGTCTGAACCTCAGTTTCCTCATCCTTATAATAGGCATATGAGTATCTTCCTCATGTGTTAATGCAGATGGAGTGCCTGGCATGCATCTGCCACATGGTCTTCTAGGTGGTCTTCGCTGTGGTTATTTGTATTGTTTGTTCTGGATTAAGAATTCATGGACTTGCCTCATCTCCTTACTGCAGTGGTTCTCACCTTGAGTGTGCATCAGTCACCTGAGGGCTTGTTGAAAGCTGGCTGAGCCCCCAGAGATTCTGATTTAGTAGGTCTAGGGGGAAGGGAACCGAGAATCCTAGCAAGGTCTAAGGGGATGCTGGAGCTGCCACTGCTGCCTCAGGGACCACACTTTGAGAATCATTGCTCTATTGCAAAGCTGCTTTATGAGGGACCCAAAGTCAACCGTGGGAAGCAGACCGTAAAGAAGAGAATCAGAAGGGCTCTGGCGAGGAAGGCTTCTTGGAGGATAACTCCGAGATGGGGAGCAGCCCCTTTGAGGAGGTTTGAGGTGGAAGGGGGAATAGGAGAAGCGATACTTGAGCTGAGTCTTGAAGGTCCAGGAGAAATTTGCCCGATTGGCTAGACAAAGAGCCTCCCCAGCACAGGGAAGTGCTGTTGCAAAGGCAAGAGCTCGGGAGAGAATGTGGCACATGAAAGCACAGTGTCTGTTTTCCCTGACTCCAATGGCTTCTTCAGAAGAAACAATGGTACAAATGGAGCTCTCAGCTGCTTGTCGTTTGCACATTTGAAGATCTCTTTGAAGGGCCAGAGTGATGAACAGCTCATCTAGTAAGGTGTGTGAGGGTCTGTGATGGGGAGACATAGCCGGAGCCTTGAAACTAAAAGGCTGCCTTTACACCCTCCAGACAGGATGTCTTTGATGATTCTCACGCATCGGTGATATCACACACACAGGGAGAACATTACAGAGACTCATAAAAAAGTCTTTAATCTCAGTACTGTCTGTTCCATGGATGTATTTTCACAACCTCAAGGGAGATGTAGCTTGGAGGCTCAAACGTTGGCATCTCCAGGGCAGCAGGGCAGACCGTGTAAAATGAGGTCTGGACCTGAAAACCCAGGCTGCAAGTTCACCCAAGGGTGCAGCTTTCCTGCGTGGAGGTGTCTTCTCCCCCTGGTCCTCCAGTCCCTTCTCTTTTCCTGTCTCCATCTGGCCTGTCGCCTGGCTGTTTCCTGCTCTGCTGTAAATCTCATCCCAGAGAACACAGCTACTCACTCGCCTGCAATACCAATTACACGTTAATGGGGGGTCAGCAGTGACAAACACAGCTGGTTTCTAAGCGTTCGAAGGTGCCCATGCTGAGCTCGGGGTCCCAGGGGGCTGCCGGGGCCCTGTAACTCTCTGAGGGAACTGCAGGCTGGAGGCCTCCAAATGCTACCACCTACGTCTATGTCCCATGTTAATTCAGTCTCAGCCATGTGTGAGACTCCAGGCTAGTGGCTACAGGATGAGGTTGTAGCTCTGTCCACTCCGTCCAATGACCTTGCTTATCAAAAGCCTATCATAGGAAGTCCTAGTGCTAGGGCCTTTTCATGCATTCACACTTTCATTTTGTCACCAAGAAAGGGGACATTTTCCTAATGTGTCCATTTCATAGAAGGGAAAAGTGAGTTTGAAGCAGCGTAAATAAGTAAGGCAGTCGAGACGGAGTATAGTGTAGGGGTTAAGTGTGTAGACCCTGGAACCAGCCTGCCTGAGTGTAAGTCTCAGCTCTAGCTGTGTGACCTTGGGCGAGTTACTGAACTCTCTGTGCAGCTGTTTGCTTTTCAGTAAAATGAGGGTCCCTTTGAGGGTCATGGAAGACAATGTATGTCAAACACTTAGAACAGCGGCTGCACGTTCGTGCCATACGGGTGATAGTTATATTGCTATGTTAAATTAATTCATGGGCAGCAAAGGGGTTGACCTCTGCCGGTTCCAGTCTGTCGTCTGCCCTGCTGCCCCTAAGGCTGGTTTCTGAGAGGTGGGGGAATAAGGACTAAGTGATGATGCAATGTCTGCGTTCTATATTTTGGAGTCAGAGTGCCATGAGTTTGAATCCTGACTGTGTGACCTTGGTTGAGTCTTCTGACTTTCTAAGTCATAGTTTCCTCATCTTTAAGATATTGTGTCACGAAGCGGTTGGAGGACTAAACAAAACGACAGCCGCTTCGTGTCGGGGTGAAGCGCCAGGCTTTGGAGCCACGCCGCGTGGGTTAAACCCCCCAGTGTTACCGTTTTCCAGCTGCGTGACTTGGGGTAAGTTACTTTCATTCTCTGGGCCTCAGTTTCCTCATCTGTAAAGAAGGGGTGTTACTGGTTCCCACATCATTAGGGGGATGACATGAACTGTCCCACGCAGAGCCCTTTGAACAGCACTTGGTGCATAGTCAGCACGGCGCAAGTGTGTGCTGAGATGACCAGGCACACAGACACCGCAGGCCGGGTCGGCGCTCAATAAACCACAGCAACGAGGAGGAGTGGGGAGGAGGTACAAAAGTCAGCCTTTCCTCTTACTGTCTGTGAAGTCTCTGGGCCAAGGACTCTCCAGCCTGACTGCATGTTAGAGCAAGGTGGGGAATTTTTTTAAAGACACCAGCACTCAAGACACATGCTCCAGAGACGCTTAGTTAATTGGTCTACATAGAGCCTGGCATTGAATGACTTTTTTTTTTCAAAAGCTCCACAGGCAACTCTAACAAGCAGCCAAGACCGAGAACCACTGGGTTAGAAAATGACTGAGGGGCCCCCTTGGAGGAGACATTTTAACTAGCTTGATCGGGGCAGGCCTCTCTGAGGAGGTGACAGGTGAGCTGAGATCTGAACGGTGACAAGCGGGGAGCCAGGCAAAGACCTGGATGGCGGGGGGTGGAAGGTGTTTCGGAGAACAGAGCAGGTGCAAAAGCTCAGTGACAGGCGTGACTTTGGTGTATTGGAAGAAGAGCAGGAAGGCCAGGATGGCAGAGAGGCACCGTGTGAGAACCCAAACCCGGGATGGCAAGTAGGAAAAATTAGTCCCCCTCTGGCCAGAGGGACTAAGTTTAGCCCTTGGACTAGGCAGAAAGCAGCTGGGGGCATCCGCCACACATGTTCACAGCTGATTTAAGTCCCTCAAGTGTCCTCAGGTCAGGAAACTGGGAATCCCTTGGGAATCGATGTTGATCCAGACCTCAGACTTCTGGGAAAGTTGCATCCTGTCCAATGGCCCAAGAAGGATCCTTTAGGACAGCAAGTGGGGAGTCGTTCCAGGGTCCAGAGAGGGAGGAGGGGGAGAGAGGCTGGGCTGAGTGCCCCCTGGGGCCCAACACAAAGGCCACTTTGGCTGGCGGCTGGCCACTCTGGCAGCAAGGGGCAGCAGGGCTGCCAGGAAAATGCCAGCCTCCTGTGAAGGCTTAATTAATCTGCTCTCTCCAGAGGTAACGGCTTGGTGGGGAGCAGGTGTGTCTATTTTCTGGCACAATTATCTGGGAAGTGAGGGCAGGAGCCTCAGACGACGTGTTGCAGCTCTGTGTGTGTTGTAAGGAGTATCTGTATGGATGTGCACGTGTGCCTGTCTTGTTCCGAACTGCATGTCTGTGTGTCACATCCTCACAGGAGAGTGTCCTGCTGGGTGGTATGTCTATGTGTCCTTCTCGTGTCTGTCTCTGTGTCTGTGTGTCACAATGTCTTTGCAATTCTGTCTTACTCATATCAGAGCATGTTATGTCTGAATCTATCTTTATCACGTGTGGTTTTGTGTGGGTCCGTGTGCGGACGTGTGCACATGTGCATACACACGTATTCCTAAATGAAAGATGCTCTCAAACCACCAGCCTTCCCAAGCAGGCTAGTCCCACCTTTGTGGCCCATTCCCTCAGCTGTTGAGTGGGGCCACAGTTCTTGGCCCTAGGGCCATGTGAACACTCTTTATGTTGAATGTCCTGAGAACACATCTCAGTCCAGCTCCTTTGTCCAGGGTGCAGACTAGTCACTCCCCACACCGTATCAATGTAGGTGCTTCCTATTGTAGGGCCAAGCGAGGCCCAGCTGCATCCTGGGGCCTGGGCTCTGATGTGGGCTGGACCATGAGGCCTGGCCTGGGGCCACTATTGTGTGTTATGTCTGTGCGTTTGCATGTGCGTGTGTACCATAGGAAGAGCCTTCCAGTCCATGTGCCTGAGCAGCCTCCCTAATAGCTGAGGGCTCAGGGTAAGGTGCAGAGGAAGAGGAAGTGACCCCCCCTCCATGGGGGCTCAGGAAACATTATCAGCCCAGGGCCAGCTGAGACCAGAGGATATGAGACCTTAGGGAGCCTCTCTAGTTATCAACAGGGAGCGTGATGAGTTTCCATAGAAACACTACACCGCTTATGCCTGAACCCTCGCTGACCAACCACTTGTCCAGCATGGGCTGGGCGTTTGCTCTGGGTCAGGCTTGAACCTGGGCTGACAGCAATCCCAACAATAGTAATCACAAAGCAGTGCCATCTTATATCGCTGGTACAGACTCCTTTACCTTGCTCCTCCCTCCGCCTCGCAGAGCCCCCAGTCTCCGTGCAGACCCTCTGGGCTCCTGAGTCTCACCCACTTTGGTCCCCCTGCAGGGCCTGTTGCTAGATTGGCCTTTCTCCTCATCTTCCAGTGGCCGGCTCTTTCTCATCTTCCAGGTCTTGACTTAGAGGTCACCTCCCAGAGAGGCCTGCCTTGATTTCCCTCCACATCTTGACTCAGTTTTTGTCACAACGTGCTTCCGAACTTGTACAGCTATCTGCCATTGTCTCATTTTTCAGGTGTTCATTCCGTGTTCCCCAGCTTGAGCAGAAGCTCTGTGAGGGCAGAGCCCTGTGTGTCTTATTCAGCCCCGTAATTCCAAGATCAGTGCCAGATGCAGTAGATGTTTAATAAACATGTAGTGGTGGTTAAATTTACTGAACCCTTGCTATATGCCAGGTGCTGAGTGTTACCTCATTTCGTCCTACTGATGAAGAACAAAGTGGAATGAGGGACCCCAGGGGGCAGCTATCCGTGGGCACCTCAGGAACTGTCCCCCAGACCCCTGCAATCCTCTTGGAGGTCCATAAAGAAAGTTAGTTTTATGACTTCTATGGCTATCTTAGTCTGTTCGGGTTACTATAATAAAATGCCACAGGCTGGGTGGCTTCTAAACAACAGAAATTTATTGATCACAGTCTGGAGGCTGGAAGTCCAAGATCGGGGTGCCAGCATGGTCAAGTTCTGGTGGCAGCTCTCTTCCGAGTTGCAGACCTCTGACTTCTTTCTGTGTCCTCATGTGGTGGAAGGGCCAGGAAGCTCCCTGGGGCCTCTTTTATAACAGCATTAATCCTCTTGGTAAGGGCTCGACCCTCAAGACTTAGCACCCAAAGGCCCCACCTTCTAGAACCATCACCTCAGGTTTTCAACTTCACAAATTTCAGGGGGACACGAACATTCAATCTATAGCAATAGCCTCAAGTTTACACAGCCAAAGACCGTCCTTGAGCTAATCTCCAAGGCTGGCCTTGTCTCTCCCAGTCATTCCAGGAGTCAGGATGCTGCAGTCCAAACTCCACTGTGCTCCCACATGTCCTCCCCCACCCCCATCCCATAGAAGAACTTGCTCAGGGTCCTCCACTGGACAGCGACGGTGCCCCCGCCTGTCAGCACACCCTCACAGAGTGCTCGGCACACTTCGTCAGCTGGCTTTCCTCACCCCTGACATCTCCCATGTTTATGTTGTTTGTCATCTCCCCCGCTGGAATGCCAGTTTCTTGAGGGCGTAGGCTGATTGTATTCACAGCTGCAACTTCAGCTCCTAGGACGCTGCCTGGCACATAGTAGGTGCTCAGTAAAGATCTGTGCATGCCCAATTGCACACCATGGTGTAGTGGCAAAGATATTAGTTTAAATATTATTTAAATTCAGATCAGTCGGATCCCAAATCCACCAATTCTTTCTGCTTCCTTCTGCCTGTTTCTGCATCTGTCCCACGAGGATGGGACGAGAAGTTTCAGCAGGCAGGTCTGCTCAGCGTCTTGGCCTTGGAGTGCCCCCCACTCTCCCACCGCCCACAGCTGCAGAACCACAGCCCTCCGGGGAGAATGCCAACCGACCGAAGTGGCTGCTTTTTCCAGACGCTGCCTGGCTGCGTGATTAGGGCTCATTTCCCGGCAGCAACTGGCAGGCATTTATTTCCTTTTAAAAGGACAATGTCAATGGCATATTTATGGTTTAATTTTTGTTTTCTCCTTCACAGCTCCCCACAAAACTGCTGGAAGAGAGCACTTCAGTCTGCCTGCTGCCTGCTCTCAAAGTAGCAACACTGGCCTTTCTCTGAGGCTCAGGCGCAGCTGCCTCTTAGGTCAGCCTGTCTTATGTGCCCCAGATTCCTCTCAGAAATGGGCTGCAGGCAGTATCGGAACCTGGAGCCCCTGGGCCCACCAACCCAGACCTGGGCAGAGGTGGCCAGGAGTATCCTCCCTGTACATGGGTGGCTTTGGGGACAGCATATTCAGATGTTGTAACTGTTCTTTGTTGTTGTTTATATAACTTTTTAATTTGACATTAAGACTCACAAAAAGTTACAAAAATGGTTGAGAGTTCCCACCCACCCTGCACCCAGCTTCCCCCAGTGATAACACGTAAAGTAACCAAAGCACATTGTCAAACTCAGGAAACCGATGTCAGCATGATATTAACTCAGACACAGACCCTTACTCAGGTTTCAGCAGTTTTTACATGCACTCCGACTGTATTATTTTTAATCTCCAAAGTTTAGCAGTTGCCCAAGCTCCTAGTTGAGAGAGTCAGCTGGTTTAGGAGGTGAGTTAAGACAAGCTGCATTTTCCAGCCCTTCTCTCCTCTACTCCAGCTTTTCCAGAAACAGCCGCCTTCTGTTCCTTCGGCTGACCATTCCGTACTTAGCTCTTATGGCTACAGAGCGTGCTTGTATTGCTTTGTTTATTTTTCAGTGTTAGGCATTGTCCATTGCTACCCTGCTACAGGAGATGCAGTTTTAAATCTGTCTTCTCCTGCCCCAACCCCACACTTCCATTCCCCTGCCCACCCTCTCCAAATAGCCAAGCCATAATTTGGGGGAGATTACACTTCAATGTTATAACTGTTACAAGTTCTTCATTTGCCTAGTTTTCTGTGCACTGATCACTAATGTTTTTAACCTCAGACTCTCCGCAAATTGTACAAAGCTTTCTGAGGACTTCCATGCACATCCGACTCTCTATCATCTTGAAAGAAGTTGCTCCTGAGACCTTCTGGCATTTCCAAACTGAATTTGTTGCCCTCGGCTGCTGGCGTTCTGGGTTCTCACCCCCCATCAGCCTGAGGATCCCTTCGTCTCTCTTCTGAGTTGGATTTCCTGTTTCCTGGATTCTACACCTTCCCGTTTCTTGATTCACAGCCTCGTTTCCGAAGAGCGCATCCTCCAGCAGTTTCCTAAGAAAGAGTAGGTGGGAGGTAAATTTCTCAAAACACTGCATTAGAAATACTTCTCTTTCAAAATGTTAAAGGCTTTGCTCCTTTGTCTTCTCACTTCCAGAGTTTCTGTTGAGAGGTTTAAAGCCATTCTGATTCCATTTTTACCTCTCTGGAAGTTTGTCAACTTTTTTCTGTGCTGCCAACATCCTGAAATTTCTCATTGACCTTCCGTGATGGAAATCTAGCTTCGTGCACCGTGCAAAGCACTTGTGGGGGCCTTTAGATCTTGAGATCCATGGTCTTCACTTCTGGGTAATTTTTCTCAACTGTTTTGATATTTCCTCCTCGCCATTTTCTTTATCTTTCTAGAACTCCTGTGATTCGAGTCTTAGTGCTTCTGTGCCAGCCCTCCAATTTTCTCACCATTTATCTCCTCTTTTCAATGATTTATTTTGCTACACATTCTTGAGAAATGTCCTCAACTTCATCTCCCAAATCTTTGGCTGAGTTTTATATTTTTTTCTCATATTTTTTTCCAAGAGCTCTTCTTGTTCTCTGTGTTCCTTTTTTATGGCATTATGTTCTTTGTTCATAGATGCATTATCTTCTGTTAGCTCTTTCTGGATTTAGAGGGTTTCGTTTTTATTATTATATACTTCTGCGATTTTTCTCTGTGCATACTGTCTTTTCCTTTCCAGTTCCTTTGTTCTGTGTGTCTATATGAGCTCTCATAACCTTAACCCGCT
>NW_006433024.1:18282271-18293894 GCF_000325575.1 Pteropus alecto | reverse complement strand
CTCTTTCCCACTGAACCTAGAGAAGAATTTCTCATCTTGGCATTATTACCACTTGAGCAGGGTCGTTCTTGGTTATGGAGGGCTGTCCAATCCACTATAGGACTTTAGCAGCATCCCTGGCCTCTACCCACTAGATGCCATTACCCCCACACCATCCCCATCATGATAACCAAAAATGTCTTCGGATATTTCTGTCAAATGTCTCCTGTTGGACAAAATTACCCCTGGCTGAGAACCACTGACCCAGACTCAGCCTCAGCATTCTTGTTAACACAGTGCTCCAAGTAGCCACTGTCAACCTGATTTGGCCCATGGAATGAAACTCGTTTGGCCAACAGAGCTGGCCATCTCACATAGGGTCAGAGCCTAGTAGATGAACAACTTAATTTGGCAATTCTATCACCCAACTTCAGGGCCTTTTCTTTGAAGAGGACAGCACATCCAACCTACCATATCCTGAGAATAGACAGAGAACAGGGCTGGGCTTGAGGGCTCCAGCCCTGCTGTGCTAAGTCTCATGCTGACAGCTATGGACTTGGTCCCATGGGGCTCCCAGAACCACCTAAATGTACTGGGGGTGGGTGGGATGGGGCGGGGACAGAGTTGTTCTTTGCTTGATCTGCAGAGTGTGAAGAGATGTGTTGGTGACCAGATGTCATCATGGTCCCCCTCCTGACCTCAATCTCTGCCACTGCCTGGGTCCCAGCAGGAAGGTGGAACAGCCTCAGGGCAATCTTCAAAGTTGGCCTCAGATCTGTATCAGATTCACCTATGATGCTTGTCAACATGCAGTTTGCTAGATCCCACCCCAGATCTTCTGAACCAGCCATTTAGGGATAAGGTCTGGAACTTCTCTTGTTAACCAGCTCGCTGGGTGAAGACTAGTACCACGTGTAAAGTACACAGATGTTGACTTTGATTCAAATCCTGGTGCTGCTCCTTGATAATATACAACCCAAATAGCTAACATTACTGAGAACGGCTAATATTTATTGCGTGTCTATTATGTGTTAAGCACAGTGCTAAACTGGGCATTAGCCTAGTTAATCAATCTCTCTATGGTCAGTTCTATTTTTAACGTGTTTTAGATGAGAAACCGAGGCTCAGGGAGGTTAAGTGTGTTGCTCAAGTTTGTACAACTTAGAGGTATATAAAGCGGGGACTTGAACGGGATCCTCGTTCTTTGCACCATTCTTTGCAATTACATTAGCGTCTAAGAAGCTGAGCACTGGCTCTGGCAGCAGCAAATGATCAACACAAGATCACGTTCTATATCAATAAAGAGTAGTTTTTTGTTATTAACAACCGTGTGAGGCTAGAATCATTAGCCCCATTACGCGAAAGAAACTGAGGCTCAGAGAGCCTAGGTTGCTGCTTCTAGAAAGTGGTAGAGTCAGGACTTGAACCCAAGTCTGTGTGACTTCCAAGCCTAGCCTCAAGCTTCCTCTGTTCAGTCATTCCCTCGCCCGCTCTTGGCGGGGCAGGTGTGATCCATACACAGCCTCTCACAAACAGCCAGGCGAGTTTGACCTTTAATCCTTCCCCTTTGGGGATGTTCTAATGCTCCGCCCAAGACTTCACTCCGTATCATCACCACCTTGACCCACTCGGCCAGTCATAGACACTATGTGGCATGGATAAAGGGGTGATTTCAGCAAATCAGGTGAATTTTAGGGTAGAGAAGTTTAGGATTTCTCAATTTCTCACTAACTCACTCATTCGACAAATCTTTTTAAATGCCAACCATGTGATAGGGCTGAGGATGCAGCAATGAACAAAATAATGAAGCTACACCCTACTGAGACGAGATAAACTATAAAGAGAATGGTAAGCATATAATTTAAAATAAGTTAGGGTAAGGAGAGAGCAAGCAGCAGAGAGGGAGTCACGATGGCCTCTCTCACTGGGGTGACGATTGATGGAGTAAACTGCAGGAAGCCAGGGAGCCAGCCGCAGAGATATCTGGGGGGAGATGCCCCAGAAACTGCAGGAGAGAAAGTGTGTGAGAGAGCGTAGGGGTGCGCGCCCAGTGTGCCTGGCCGTCGGAATATATGTCATTCCCGCGGAAATGGTCCTGGCCAAGTTCACTTGAGCTCTTCAGGACAATGAAGGGAAAAGGAAGACGCCAGCTCTGGCCAGACCAAAATTAGGTCACAGCCGAGGAAGGACCAGGGCCAGGCTTTCTGTAAGGAGAGCAGAGAGACTTCCTTCTCTGGTGGCATTGAGCACTTCTGGATAAGAGCAGGCACAGGGCCTCCCTGCGTGGCCCTAGGCACAGAGCACTGGGAGAACTTTCACACCTGGAGCAGGCACTGAGGCCCTGCGATGTCCTAGGCACTCCATCAAGGGCTGTGCACACTGCCTTGCCAAATCCCCACAGTAATCTGGGGGTAAGAAGTACTGATAGCATTTTTAAATTGAGGAAACTAAAATTAATCTCATCACTGGAAAGTGGCAGAAAAGGAGTTTGAGCCCAACTCTATGCAGAAGACCAAGAGTTTTAGAAGCAATTACCCAGACTGTAAAGTTAGAAGGCCAGAACATCCTGAGCCTTCAGTACCTGTTGACTGCATGGATGGATGGATGGATGGATGGATGGATGGATGGATGGATGGATGGATAGATGGATGGGGAGATGGAGGGAAGTGTCAAGTGAGGAGTGGATGGATAGTTGGATAGTTTGTGACAGACACAAATAAGCAAGTAGAACCCTTTCTAATTTAAGTGCATATTTTTAAAAAAAAATTTATTTCTGTTTTGAGCCTCAGGGTCTCCATTAGAGGGCTGGACTCGACCAGTTATTTTCAAATGTTTGTTTTAATAGTGAAATCCTGTCTTCAAATGCTACCTGATGGGAGAAGCTGGGCATGAGGAAAGAATTGCTCTGGATAGGGTTGAGAAAAGAGGTAGGCAGGGTGCCAGAAGAAGCTCAGCTCCTCATTTTCTATAGGAACATCAGATACACCGTTGTAAAACTAAGGAAGACCTTGGACAAAGGTGATCCAGAATGTTCTGGTTTCAGAAACAAGGACAGACATATTGGGGAGGGGTGGCAGAGGAAGGGGAAATCTTAGCCAAACCCCTAGCCTTTTCTGCCCACATCAAATATTGGCGCCTAGTGGGTTAGCAAGGGCCTGTGCAGCTAAGAGCACAGCAATGTCTGCTTCTAGCTCTCCCGAGGAAGTATGGGTAGGGGAACTAGGTATTGTCTGAAACCCTGCCATGTTGCTCTGCCACCTTAGCCCAGGGAGCCACAGAGAAGAGTGAGTAACTGGGGGCAACCTCTGCCACCTGCTGTGTCTCGTCTGTGAATCAGGCCACAGTGTGGGAGTTGATTGATGTGGCCAACCTCACTCACTGGGTAATGGGCTTTGTTGGGCTCCCCAGAAGGTGGGACTAGCCAGACCAGGCAGGACGTTCATTTGGCTTATCTGGGATGCTGAGCCCAGTCAGGTTGGGAGATGCTGGAGCCACTGTAGCTTGGTGAGGGTGAACATTCTGTGTGCTGGTGCCAGGAAACAACATTCCAGCACTCTTGGTTGGAGACCCGTCTCAGAAAAGTGGAGAAGTCCACAAAGACAGGACTCCCATAGAGTTCTTGGGAGATGAATATTCTAGTTTCTCTGTTGTACAACACTCTGCTGAAAGCACAGAGCTGAATGTTTAGGTACGTGGAGTCAATAAGACTTGGGATTGAGTCCAACTGTGCTGTTTATTGATCGGATAGATGACTTTTAAAAAGTTACCCATCTTCTCTGAGCCTGAGGGCACGGAGGGAAATGCCTGGGGCTGTCTGGCCTGGTTACACCCTATTTAATTAGGATGGGATTCCAGCTGCTTACTATGGCTGACCTGGCTTCAAATCTACCGCCTGGGCTCACCTGGAATCAGTCTCCTCTCTCTCTCCCTAGGACTTTTATACTCAAGATTTTCTCTGAAGTACTTTTCTCCCTTTCCTCTCTGTCTCTTCATGAGGTGTATTCTTTATTTCCTTTTAAAGGACACTAACAAATGAACTTCAAATGTCCGTGGCTTAAGGTAACAGAAGTTTATTTATTGTTCTCATAGCAGTATAAAGTGGGTGTCCCTGCCCTGTGAGCAGCTCTCTTCCACACAGACTCGGGGATCCAGCCTCCTTTTGTTCCATGGTTCTGCCGTCCCCATCAGCATCTGCATCCAGATGAGAGAAGGAGATACTGGAGAAGACACACCTGTTTCTTAAAAGCCTTAGCCTAAGAATGGCACATATCACTTCCACTCACATTCCACCAGCGAGATCTCATTAAAGCCCACACAAGCAAGGAGAGGGTAGGCTGGAAAGTGTAGCCCCCTTTCCAGGGACAATTCTACACCAGGGAAGGGGAGCATGAATTTTGATGGACAACCACCATCTCTAATCTCTTCTACATCTGGCTCGTTTCACCTCTTCCTTCAGGTGTCAAGTGTTGCTTCATCTAGGAAGCCTGCCCTGAGTCTCCAGGTATGGGGATTAGGTGCTTCTCCTATGAGCATCCAGCATCTCTGTCCTTTCCTGTATCACATTGTACTGTCTTCTTGTTTGTATCTAGAAATAGAACACAAGCACCTTGAGGTCAAATTATGTGTTTATCTCTGTACCCTGAGGGGCCAGTCTGATACCTGGCACATAATGGGTATAATATATTATTGGATGGATGGGCGGATGGGTGGATGGGTGGATGGACAAATGGCTAGACAGATGCATGGAGGAAGGACAGACAAGCCTTTCCCACATGAGCCTTCAAGCTTCCTCATGCCTCAGCTGCTTCTGATTCTTTGAAAGCTGGCGTGGGCTGGAAAATTCCTGGCTATACAGTACTGTGAAAACTCTACTGCTGAAGAACCACCGGCCCATGCAGAAGGCTTCTTGCCCTTCTGCTGCCTTGTTCCTGACAGCCCCAGATGGGGCAGCTGCCCCTGGCTCTCAACCTGGAACCTGCTGTACCTCCTAGGCTGGGTCTAGGTTGCTAACCCTAGAGCACCTGCTCCCTTTGTTCTTTCTGTGGAGAGGGCTCCATGAACCCCACCAAATCACCTCTTCTTCCTTTACCTTTATCCTTTAGACTAACAAGAAGTTATAAAATTGATACACTAACTATACTCTAGCTATGTAGTAAAAAACAAAAACAAAAACAAAACGAAACAAAACAAAACCCTGAATTTTTGTAGAAATTCAAACTTTAAGTCAAAAGGAAGAAGCTCCGGATGTGAAATTTTGTGAAACCTGGATTCGAGGCTTCACTCTGTATGACCTTAGGCAAGTCACTTCACAATTTTAAGTCTTTTATATTAGTAAAGTAGGACTAATAAGAATATAATAAGAATAATCTTTATGTTGTATGATTGAAATGAGGAATCCAGGAAATTATAAATCAGAACATTCTTTGATCTAAAAAGTGCTTTCAAGGTGTAGTGTTGATGTTTTTTAGGGAGTCTGATAAATGTCTCCCTTCTTCCCACTCTGAATTCTGAACCAATTGAGAAATAAAACAAAAATATTGTTGTTGTTAGTGATGAGGCTAATAATGGGAACACATAGCTTATCTACCTGGGAAAATGAGCTTCTTAAGCTGGACCCCAGAATTAGGCAGTACTACCCACTCCCCAGGAGCTCCACGCACCATCCCAGCCTGGGATGTCTCGGGCTGCGATCTCAGTGCTCAGATGGGGAGAAGTGAGTGACTCTGAGATCTTAATTGGTGGTGAAGCTGACAAGGTTTGCTCATGTGGGTTGGATGTGGGTGGTGAAGGAAAGGAGGGAAACCAGGATGGTTCTTATGTTTTCAGTCTGGGGAATTGGGGGGATGTGGTGCCATTTATAGAGATAGGAAAGTGGGAGTTGAAGCGAGTTACCTGGAAGGAAGCAAATCAGTTCATCCACAAACTGAGTGGTAGCCCACAAACGCCTTGATAGATCACATATGGTCACTCACCTAATTGGATTGAGGCCTAACCCTGGTCACTCTCTAAATCTTGTCTGTATTGTTGTCCATGATGTCCAAGGGTCCATAGATGAGTGTCAGTTAGAGGCAGTGAGATCATTCAATGCCCCTCTGCCCCTCGGAAAGGTCAGCTGTCACCTCCAGGACTTACTGTGCCCAGGTCCTCTGCAGGCTTGGGGACCACAGACAAATAGGACACTGGTCTCATCCTTCACAAGGGATCAGCCATGCTGCAGTTACTTCACCTTATTAGAGGCTGAGTGGCTCAAACAGAGCCTCACAACTCCCCACCCGGTGCTCTTCCTACTTCTTTCACTTTCTATTTGTAATAGTCCCCATTCTGCTCAGGACAGCCCATTCCCCAGGTACTGCCCTCACCCCCATCAGAGGGGACAGGTGTGATGATAGCCCCCAGGGGCCCTTGTGACACTGACTGTGCTCATAGGATCCTGGGCATTTCACACGATCTCTGCTCTATTCCTTGCAAACATTCCCAAGGTCACCCCTGGAGCTTCATTCCAGATCACATACATATTGTGTTTAGGAAAATATTATTCTCTCCCAGATGGGAGCCAGTGAGTGCTGGAGGCTGGGGTGGGTGGGGAGGGGTGAGGAAGGGGCTCCTGTTCTGTACCGAACTGATCCTGCAGGGTGCATCTTAAACAGTGGAAGACCAAGGGAAGAGGCCCTGCCCCCACGGGGTGAAGTTTGGGCAGCTCTTGGCTGCCTGATCCTGTCCGATCTCAGAAGGTGGCAGGGAAGATGGCCTTGTGAACTGAAATCGGCAGGGTGGGGGGGCGGAAAAAAACACAGAGAAATCAGAGAACGGCTTGGAAGGTGAGCTGAGGGCAGATGGTTCCACCTCCCATCTGCTCAGAGCTGGCCCAGCACGGGCTCAAACTGGGAAATTGTACCAAGATCTAGCAACTAATAATGGAAAAATGCAACTGGCTCTTTCTTTTCCTTGGCCCATAAGCCAAATAATGATATACTTGTTATTGTTTCTGGTGAATAAAATAACATCATCTATTGAGAGTTTACTCTAGGCACCATGCTAAGCATCACTTATGCTTCTACTCATTTAATTCCCTCATCAACTCTGAGAACATTATTATCCCCATCTTACTGAAATGAACATAGAGAAGATAAGAGATAACCCGAGGTCCCTCAGCTAGGAATGGGGGAAGTGAGAATCGGATCAGCTTTACCCATATAAAACTCACACTGTTGTAATTACTGTCACTTCATAGTATGTTTTGTTATCAAGTAAAGTAAAATCTCACCATTATTTCATTATCATTCTTGTCCAAAATTTCTGGCTAATCTCAAGCAATTACTCTTCCAAATGAACTTTACATTCCCACTGCTATTTTCCCTGGAATTACATTATCCTTATTAAATATATGAGAGAAAATGGACATCTTTACTTTGGGGCTTCCTTTCTAGAAACATGAATGTGTCTCTACTTATCAGATATTCTTTTTTCTTCGGTAAAATGTTAATAGATTTTTCTCTAAAGCACTTGCAATGTTTCTTATTAAGAAAACCCTAAGAGGTTTTTCAGCTTTTTGTTGCTATTATGAGCAAGATCCTTTTTCGAATAACTTCGAAATTAAATCCGATGACTAGATGGGAAAACAATTAATTTTTACCTAATTCTTCTATTTAGTTCTTTTACTAAACTTTCTTACCAGTGCTGCTCATTGCCGGCCCAGCAGAGTTGTTTGGATTTTTCAAGGTAGAAAATCACGTTGTTGTAATTTTTGCCTTCCTTTTCAGTATTTATAATTCCTGTTTGCGTTTTCTTGTCCTCGTGACCACCTGCAGCAATTCTTTCAGATGCTGAGACTGGGGCCGTGTCACTTTGAGGTAAGAGCCAATACCATTGTACACATCACTTGCATTTCGTATTTTGCAATCGCCTTCGCATACATTCTCTCATCTGATCTTTGCTGTAGTCACTTAATCAACCCTCACGTGCTGAACTCCTCCTATGTGCCACGTGACACAAGACATGTGTTTCTTATCCCCATGCAGTGTACAGTCCAGTGTCAACCCAGGAAGTAAACAAACACAAATTAATTAAACATTTACAAGTAAATAAAACACAGACCAGAAAGTGTGTAAAGTACCGTTACCTCCAGTGTCCAGATAAGGAGTCGAGACCCCGGATGGGGAAGTGACTTGCATAAGATCACATGGCAGATAGGAGCCTTTCTTGTACCTCGAGGCCGAGGGGGCAACCTCTTGGCTTTCTCTAGCCTGTAAACATGGTTCTTCCTGGGCCAGAGGGCCAGCTGTCCTCCAGGCAGGGCCGGTTTCCTTGGCAGCGACCATTCCAGCTGGCTGAGAGCTGAGGACAGAGCTTCCTGGCTTTCCTCGACAGCCAGCCAGGGAGCAGAACGTTGCCATTGGCAGGGCTCCTGTGGAGCCCAGCAGCCAGGCTGAAAACCTCGAGCCCCACAGCTGTTGCCACTCGACCAGCACCGCCTGTCCTCAGGGTTTAGAGGTGAATCCCGCTCCCCTCCTTGGAACACTCTGCCCTGGAAAGTGAGGTCTGTCTGTAGGACGTGACCTGGTTCCGAGACATGTGGTTTCAGGCCCAGCTGAGAAGCAAGGCCAATGCCAGACCTTCTGAAGTGGTAATGACTGTGGCCATTGGGAACAAGGTCACATTTGTCTGCAGATACCCATTGGCTCCATGGTTGCTGAGAATATGGTGGTTGGGGTGATACCTTCTATGGCTCCATTTACAAAACCAATCCTAAAGCTCCCACCCTTCGGACCTCCTCCATCTGCTCCAGCCGCATTTCACCTTGAGCAGTCTTCATGTTCAAGGCCAAAAGGCGGTTCTGTCACCAGTCCAGATGCATGACACTTTACTGTTCATCGTGTTCTTTCTCAGGCGACCTCATTGGAGAATGTGTCAGCCTATAAGTTGGGCCTTATTTTACCCATTAAATAGACAGAGAAATCAAGGCTCAGGAGAGCTGCTTGAAGGAACCATGAACAAGCCTAGTTTTCCTTGGATGATGTGGGGCCAGGAGGGCTGGTCCTGACCCAGAGGAAAAACGTTCAGAACCTCGGCCCCAGGGTCACCATCTTTCATCCATCGATCCCTACAAGCTAAAGGAGGCCCTTCGAACAAACTCAGGGTGCCATAGTTGCCTCGTAAGTTAGCATGGGGATGTAGGCCTGGCTCCTGACAACTGGCTAAGGCCAATAAAAGTCAATGACATGTCCACTCAGACAGAAGAAAAGCAGGTTCTAATAGGAGATGATGACTTTGTCTCTACTATGGACCCCACTGGCTGCACAATGAAGCCTACAGACCCTTTCTCAGAGAATTTTTTAAATTATAAAATAAAATCCATAGAATTACAAAGGAAACCAATTATGTTAAAATATGATTCTCAAAGTCATTCAAAATATTGCAATATAGTAATATATGGGCTTTTTTCACTGATTCATTAAATAGCAAGATCCAGAGGTAGATTTAATAACTAGTATGATTTCAAAGTAGAGAAGAGCACAAATGATATTTCAAGTTGCTGCCACAACTAGAGCGTAACATGAAAATACCTGCGATTTCTCATGGTGACAAAGTCACAGGTACTGCTGATCACTGTGGCTCGTTGCCTATACACACTTGACGAAAATGCTAAATTTCAAAAAATGAAGATGCAGTTTTTTCCCCATTCAAATCCATGGACCTCAGTCAAGAGCTCTTGAAAGGAGGCTGAAGCTCCATGTAGGACCTAGTGGGTGATGGCTGGGTGAGCTGTGCATTGGGTGGAGAGAGACAGAGCTTTATCAGGAGCCTTTGCCTTTGACCACCCCTGGGTGGTCCTAGTCTGGCCACCGATGCTCAGATCCCATATTTCAACTGCTTCCTCTACTGTCCTCTCATCGTAATCTCAGTGGAACTTTGAAAAGTTCCATTTGTGGAGAATGGACTCATGGGAAAAGTCTGCTCCCAAGCCCATTCCCAGAGCTCATCTCTTCTGGATTTGCATAGGCTTCTCCAGTCCCACGACCAAGGCCAGTGGCACTTGGAGAGGCATGGGGGTGGGGCTGGGAGAGCTGCCCACTGCTGACCAAGCCCATCTTCGTTAACGAGTCCTTCTCGTACAGGTTTTTCCTCTTCATGGTCTCATTTCATCTTTACTAACTTCTTGTGAATTAGTACTGCCAGCTCCATTTTACTGGTGAGGCCCAGAGAGGTAGATCATTTGCCCAAGGTCACACAGCCAGGAAATAGAAGTTGCCACTATGAATGGCCACTGTCCTTTTCTTGGATCCCTTTGCTGCTCAGAGAAGTAGAAAGCAGGTCTCCTGTCTCTGCGGTGTGGCTGGCTGGCTGGGAAGCTGGAACTTGCATTTCGTATTTAGCTTCTTTCATTCATCCCTCCCTCCATCCATCCATCTATCCATCCATCCATCCATCCATCCATCCATCCATCCATCCATCCATCCATCCATCCAACCATCCATCCATCTATCCATCTGATAAACATGTGCCAGACACTGTGCTAAGTAAACCCCAGAAATGTTGTAAAAACAGACACAATCTGGCCCCCGTGGAGTTTATGGTCGAGGGAGGGGGCCAGAAAGAGACAGACACTAATGGAATAATGACACAATAAATGGAAATGGCAATGGTGCCAAGTGCTCTGAGGCAGAGATGTGTGGCTGGGAGCATGTCGGCTGGGCTTTGGCAGAGGTCAAGGGGGAAAGAGAAGGGAGAAAGCCATACCAACAGCGGGGCAAGCTCTGGGGTCAGGCTGGGCTTCAGATCCTGGAGGTGTCACCGACCAGCTGTGCAAACATGACAAGCCCTTCACACTTTGAGACTTGATTTTCTGAAAAATAAGGATTATAATAAGAGTACATACTTCACAGGAATGTCATGAAGATTTAATGAGACTCAGTGAGTAAAGCTCACTGACGCCTGGCCCCTGGTAAATGCTCCGAGTTAGCACTCTACCCCTTGTCAGTGTGGACAACAAATAAACAAATCCATAAAAGCACTTCACAGGAAGGTCTGGCCCTAGACGGAAAGGGTGTGTGGACAGTTCGACCTCGGCTGCATGCTGGAATCGCCCCCAAACCAATGAAATAACCGGGGTCTCAGAGGGTGCGTCCCGGTGACAGCAGCTTTCAAAGCTCCCATGTGATCCCGGTGTCCATCCATGTTACCCTGAGACAAAGGCAGGGCACGGCCCTATGGCTTCCATCCCCAAACTCCCAGGGCCCCAGCGGGTTGGTTACTGGGCTCAGGCCCGTTAGACGGAACTGATTTTGTGAGGAGCATGGACTCTCCATACCTTCTCCACCTTCTAGGAGCCTTTTTATGCCTCCAGCTCTTGCCCCAAACACACCCCTTTCATTCTTTTGTCTCCCCACCCAAGGGCCCAGCTTTCCCCCGCCATCGGCTAATCCGGTGACTCACATAGAGCTAGGCGATGCTGCTGTAGGAATGCTGTCCTTCTTAGAGGCATTTACCTTCCCAAAGCTCCCGAAGGCGCATCGCCTGCCATCTCTGAAAGTTTGCCAACATCTGGGCCCCTCAGGGGTGCTACCTGCCTCTTCTCCCTCTCCAAGTGGAAAGAGGTTCCCTGTGACGTCCCACAAAATACTCCTGCTCCCACGACTCCATGTGT
>NW_006433024.1:18256190-18282234 GCF_000325575.1 Pteropus alecto | reverse complement strand
GCCTGAGAGGGAGAAAGCAGCTTTTGGCCTCTCGGTCTGGCAACTCTGCTACTGGAAACAGCAGCTGTGGGGGCTTTTATTGTTATTTTTCTGGGCTAAACAGGCTTGGGCTGCAGAGTCCATTTTCCTTCCTTCCTGGGGCTCAAATGCCTGGGACACGCAGGGTAGCCCAGAGTTGGACTGACAGCTGAGGGAAGGGGGCCCCTTCGGCCCTCAGCTCCTTCAACAAAAAGCCTGGTGTCCCTCCAAGCGGGCAATCTGATGGCCAGGTCAGAAGCTCCCATTCACCTCCTGTGCTCCCAGAAGCTCAGCTGGGCACAGGGCCAAGCTAAGGGGGTCAGATCAATCTGTTGTCTAGGCAAAACCGAAACCGAACAGGTGAGGATTGTTTCTGAATCTGAATCACCTCCTTTGTTAAATAAAACCAACCTGGAAAACAAAGAGTAAAAAACCTCCATAGCATAAGTTGTTGCTGGTGTCCCAGCAATGTTGACAATGCTGGCAGGTCCTGGCTCGGGCCTGTGGCTGGACTCAAGGATGAAGCCACACTTTCCTACCCCTGAGACTGTCACAGTCTAGTGGGAAAGAGAGACCGGAGCAGGCTCTAGTACCACGGAGGCCCCAGGCACTGTGCCAACGCCCAGGTGCGTAGACACACGGTGAAGTTTTCCGCCGATTTCCGACGCTTCTGCTGGGAGTAGCGCGTCCCACAGTGTGCCTATGTCTTCTGTCATTGCTGCTTTTGCTAACTCCTTCTCTGACGTGCGGGCCCTTCTCTCTCTTTTCCTTTTCTCCTCCTCCTGGAAGCAGCCCCCAGCCTCACCTGCTTCAGTCTCCTCTCTCCTAGATCCTGCCCCCCACGCTTCCCCTGGTTCCCCGCTCCTCACACGCTCCACATTCTCCTCGTATCACCTTCTGTTACTTGAATGTCCCCTCTGGCTCCCTGTCGGCTACCGCCACCAGCATCCTCCAGCGCCCCTCAACCAAGAGACCCTGCTAGATGTGATTCCTGAGAAGAACTCCAAGGACTACAGATTTTTTCAATCTTGTTTCAAATGAAAAGCTCAGCTTTATCAATGGCTAAAATGCCTTTGCAGCCTTGTGTTTAAGTTCAAACACAAGGCTGCAAAGGCATTTCCTGCCCCTGAGATTAAATGAGATGACGTGGGTGAAGCTCGGCCCACATTTGGCACTCACAGAGGCTGCTTCGGAGTGAGCCCTCAGACCACCCCAGGGAGGTCTCTGCTCTCCTTGGCTGTCAGGGCACGTTGGAGAGGAAGCTTGCAAAGCCTTGCCGTGGGTGCGATGCTGGAGAATGGAGGGGGCACCAGGAAGGGAGTCATGTGACAATCTTCAGGCATGTGTGTAAAGGGGGGGGTGTGTGTACATCTGCCTGAGGACATGCGTGCGTGTGACTGAGAGGTGAGACTAGAGAGGCGTGTTGTGGGAATGCCCCCGCCGTGCTCTGCTGAGTCTCATCTCTCCTTCGGGGTTGCACTCAGCTGCCCTATCTTGCTGCCACTACCATGCTGGCCTCAGTGAGGTCAACACAGTTCCTTTGGGCTTGGCCTGACCCCTTTCCTTTAGTTCCCCCCAAAATGAGCAGAGACTAGCTGTCATTTCCAGAATGATTTTGCAGAAAGAACAAGGTGAAAACTCGATTATATTTATGCCAGCCCGATGCCCCACAGTCACCTCTTAAGGCCTGATTTCCGGTTTCAGGAGATTCTGAGGAAGCAGCAAAGACCTTTGAGGGCCTCCAATTCACCACTCTGAGATAACCACAAAGACACATGACCATCCTGGGGATGAAAGCGTTTTTCTGGACACTTTGTACTCACTAAGGGTCAACTGTGGTCCGTGGGTGTCAAGCTGCGGGGCAGGGGATTTCCATACGCTGAATTCCTACCCTGCACAGGCACTGTGCTCAGAGCTTCACATCATTCACTCACTCATTCCCCATCATGACCTGTGACGCAAGGCCCAGATAGGTCACGTTCCTGTCTAAGGTCACTAAAAGTAGGAAATAGTAGTTCTACTGAGGAAACGTTCTCTGTGGAAAGCGAGTCCACATGACATATGCGATAGCCCTGGATCCTCCCAAAACAGCAGTAAAGGGTTAGCTCCTATTATCTCCCCGTTTCATAAAAGAGGAAACTGAATTTCAGAGAGGGGAAGTGGTTTGTCCAAGATCATCCAGTCGATTGGAGGCAACATTGAGACCCAGGGTCAGGAAGTGAGAGAAGCCGCTTCCCTCTATTCTCTCAGGCTGTCTTGAGGAGGAAATGAGAAAATGCAGCAGTTCCTAACTTTCTGAGAGCTTTGCCTCAGTAACTACAGTCAATTCAAGGATTTACAAGGGCTCAAGCTTAATCTAGGCAAGAAGTTCCTGGCTTTGGGATGCAAGCCAGAGCCGAGCTCTGCCAGCAGCCCAGTAGAGCCATGGTTCCTTTCTGTTTTGTTTTAACTCGGCTGGAGTAGGAATTTGGGATGCTGGGGTCTTGTTAAGCCTCTGCCAGAATCCCCTCCCCTTCCCCTCTCCACAACCCTCTGAGTCCTCCTGCCCCAGCCCAGGCCTAGCCCTAGCCAAGTTCCTGGGTCACTCCTGGGTCAGCTGGCAGCTCTCCTTCCCGGTTCTCAGTCCCCATGAACCCTACTCTTTCTAGCCCTTAGCAGGATCTCTGTCGTCTTCTCTAGCAGGGTAGACTGGCAGGATGCAACCATCACAGCTTCAGGTGCCAGGTCTCCCAGCCTAAGTCCCAGCCCTGCCACGCACAACCTGTGTGCCCTCAGGTATGTTCACTCACCTCTCGGAGCCTGTTTACCCCCTAACACAACCAACAGTAGGGACTCCGCCCAAAAAGATGACGTGGAGCTTTCTTCGCCCCCCGCCGCCCACCACCCATTTTTAAAAAATTTTCAGTGATTATTATTTATATAGCCCTTATTTTGTTCCAGGCACTTTTGTAAGCTTTTTTATTCCTAATATAATCCTTGTAAAAACCCAATGAGGGAGACACTGTTACTATCTTATTTTAAACACGACTCTGAGGCACAAAGAGGCTAAGCAACTTGCCCAAGGTCACACAGCTTTTTTTTTTTTAATTGAAGTATCATTAACATATAATATTATATTACACATAGCTGTTAAGAGACAGGGGCAGGAATCAAACCCAGGAAGGCTGGCCCCAAAGTTCATGCTTTTAACTTCCTACTCTATACTGACATAATATGTATAAAGCATTTTAGTATAAAACTCGACATGGTATTCGGGTTGCTGTGTGACCTTAGATATGTCATTTTACTTCTGTAAGTCTCCATTTGTTTAATCCCTAAAATGGGACTAGTGATACCTCTCTGACCGGTCTGTGGTGAGAATTCCATAGAACACTGGGTGAGAAATATCTATCACAGATCCTAAGGCAGAGCAGGCCATGGGCTCTTGGTAGTCATTCTCTCTGGAAGGGACAGGTGGAAAGAGGTTGGGACTGACTAGTTAGACACATTCACTGAGACCGCAAGAGCAAGTTTTAGAAAAATCACTAGCCTTGGGGCCCAGGTGAAGCAACAGGCGACACAATAAGTGTGCAGAGCACAGATACAGGGCCTCTGAGGCAGGAGGTGGCAGCTGTGGGTCCTGGCAGTGGGGAATTGAAAGAAGGATATGAACAATTATGGGACTGTCTAACCCTCACGACAACCCTGAGAAAACAAGAGTCTCAGAGAGGGGATGTGACAAGGCCACACTTCTAGAAAGGAGTAGAGATGGGCTTTGTATCCAAGACAACTTATGATTTCTCTTCCCCCTTCTCAGATTACCCATCAGCCAGATGAAGGGTCCCAGCTATGGGGTCGAGTTCAAGGTCAGGAGTTACTATTTCCTGCCAGGATCCAGCAGTGAAGGGTGAGAGTCCTTCCCAAAGAGTTATCCCAAACAGGCAAGTGCTTCAGCTAAGGAAGGACAAGGGGACTGGCCTAGGCCGAGGCAGGCAGGCAGGGGTGATCCAGCAGCAGGGGCAGCCAGAATGCTGCCTTGAGTCAGGCTCCATCCTGGGAGGCGGCAGGGCATGGCCAGGGCTCAGGGGAGAATCCCTCTTGAAATCTGGAGAAGGGCAGGGGGCGCTTCCCCACCTCTGCTCATCCCCCAAGAAGTCTTTCCTCATGCACAGGTCACAGAGCAACCCACCCAGGACCTACAGCAAGGGGGTGACAGGAGCCCTTTCTAGGGCAGCTGTCTGCTGTCTTAAGAGGCAGGAAAGCCACTTCCTGTGGCTCCAACTGTGCCCAGTGAAAAACCAAGCCCGGGCCCACGGCTCTCTGCTTCTTTCAAGCCAGAGGAAGGCTGGGATGGATTCACCCAGAGCTGTTATCTTAAGAGGGCAGATCCATTTCTTTGAGAGACTCTGCACAGTGTTTCCATTCTCCCTGGTGATGACAGCCTGTGTCCAGTGGCCCCAGAGTGAGGTCACCTCAGTAAGTTCTGACTCAGCGTTGCCATGGAGATGCTCAGGATGCCACCACCTTCGAGCAGCACCTTTCCTCCAGGGGCATTGAAAGGGAAGCACGGCTGATGTTGACTATGTGTCACCCTGCTCCTGGCTGCTGGTGTTATTTGTCCCCAAACATATGTTTTCAGATCTCAACCCAGCAGAGTGGGCCAGGTGACGAGAGTGGGACTCTCGTGGGGCCGGCTGGCTCCACCGTGTGTGTCTGTGTGTTTGGGGCACAGGGAGAGGTGTTTATGAGACCTCTAGGGTGCCTCATTTCCTCTCTCCCTGGGCCCAGCTGGGATCCTGATGACTGTGCTGCTCCTCCTGGACCCAGACTGACATTCAGAGCAACCTGGTCTCCATAGCAACCAGCTGTGACATCACAAGGAAGCTCCAGAGCCTTCAGCTGGAGCAGAGGAAGCATGAATGCGTGTTTAGGGGAAGAAAGAGCATCTGCTTCCCCTCCTGAGCCCCCTCACGTGATAGGGAAAGTGGGTGTAGAAAAGCGGAAAGGGCGAGGAACTCGGCCTGGAAATGCCAGGTCTTCCTGTGAGTTGTAAACCGCGGCCTCTCCGGAGGTTTGAGCAGATGCTAAACAAAGTCTCCCCCTCTCTCTTTCTCCCGTCTTTCTCCTTCTCTTAAAAATTACATCTTGATGTCTCTAACCATAAAATGGGGCGATAGAAGTTATTCTTATGGAAGGCTTATATGTGCCAGGCACTGTGGATGTTCTCATTTACTTCATAACAACCCAGTCGAGCATTTTCCTCTTAGCGCTTTCTCTTGTATAAGCCGAGGAAGGTGAAGCACAGCAAAGGATTTGAACCCAGGCCATCTGGCTCAAGAGCCCGTATTCACAGCCTCCCAGGCATCAGCGGCATCTCCATTTCCAGCCACGCTGTGGCTAACAGCTCTACGTGGGTTTCATCTCACTTTGCACTGACAGCATCTCCCCTCACGTGAGCATAAAGCTCTTTCCTTTTCCGTCTTGGGGCTTGCGCAGTGCCCAACATGGGCTGCTGTCAGGAGCATGCTCAGCATGAGGACATGTGGAAGGAATTTGGCTTCCGCTGGGCCAACCTCAACCGGAGGGGCACAGGAACTGGCAGGTGAATGCTTCTGTCAGTCTGCCATCTGGCTGACAAGTCCAAGAGTCCCTCTATACACTGCTAGGAAGGTCCCAGCAGCACTGGGTGCCAGTCATCCACAGCAGTGAACTGATAATGCACTGCTGGCTTTCTGTTTTTTGTTTTTTGTTTTTCATTCCTATTGGTCCCTCATTTCTGCTCCTTAGGATCGCCTCCAAAATAAACTTCCCTCACACACTTCCTTGTATTGGGTTCTGCTTTGAGGGGACCCTGGGCTAAGACAGTTGGCACTAGAGTAGCCCTAAGAGCAACATTACAGGGTGGCATTCTGGAACTAGATCACTTGGCGAGATGCAGTGAGGACCCCGTTGTAGTGGGATGGGGGATATGACAAGCTCTGGCATCCTGAGACTCACAAGTGTTAAGACCGTCACCTGTGGTGGGCTGGGCTGAGGTGCAGGTGGAAGGTGAAGCTCAAGGTTATGTGGCAGCTCCAGCATTTGAAGGACCCGGACAATGGTCATTATAAGGATCATGAGGTTGGCTGGTTTCTGGTATTTGCTGTGGAAGGCTTAAAGAAAGAAAGTATTGGGCTCGAGCCAATCAAGCATCAACTCAGGGCATGCCATGAAGACCCAAATTCTCTCCGGTCATGTTTAAGGAGATGCTCTCCTCCTGTAGGCAAATGGTACCCTGTGTTGAAAATCAGGCTCAGGATGGAATTGGAGGGGTAGCAGGGCTGTAGAGGAGCATGAATGCTCTGAGACTTTGAACACTGAACCCCCTACAACTCAGCAAAGTACTCACCAGCCAGTTGGTGCAGGGGCCAAGGCTGAGCTGCCTTTAAGAAAGGCCACCATGTTGTTGCCTCCACCCATCCCCTGCTCTAGCTCAGGGCCTGACTGAGAAACCGAGTCGCTGATGGGTAGTATACGGATGTCCTCAAGCAGAACACCAGCCCCCACAGCTTATCTCATGTCAGATGAGCACAGGATTAATCAAGTCTTGTGTGGAGACACCACCTGGCAAAGTGGGGACGGGGCCTGGGCTGGGACTGAGCGAGATCTGGCTTCTAGTCCAAATTACCAGTAATAAAGCCATGTTTTTGAGATTTCACTAAATGCCAGGCTTTGTGCTGAGCCCTTCAGATTTGCAGCATCATAAGATCCTTAAAATGACCCATGAGGAAATGTCCACCTCCATTTCACAGATGGAAACCAGGGGGTAGGACTGGGATTCAAACCCGCCTAACCTCCCTCTGAAGCACGTGCTCGGCCCTCGTCCGCAGCCTGCTTGTTTTGAGGGTGTGACAGCCTCAGCAGAAGGATGTCCAAGGTGCAGAGGAGACCAATTTGACCTAATGGGAAGGTCCAGGTAAGCTTCGCAGAGTGGCGACAAGGCAACCTGCACACTGAAAGAGCCGAGTAAGTGGAAACCATGGTTAAGTTATTAAGCATCCGTAGTGAGGCTCTGTCTTGGAACTGAGTTTTCAGAAATAGCTTAAGACGACTCAGATCAAAGCCAGTCAGCTTTAGCCGCTGCCGCTCACTCAGACAGCACGACCATGGCAGCTCCCTAGGTTACAGAGCCCCATTTCTATCCCAAGAACTCGAGAGACCAAACACTCCTGTCTCCGCTCCTCTCCTCTCCCCGGCTTTCTGATAAATGAGCCCTGGAGGATGGACGTTCCCCCATCGGGGTGTTTCTGGCCTGGTTGGAGGTAGAGCTGTATTGGTTGGGCTCCAGGGTTTTGAGTCAGAGAAATCCACTCAAGCCGTGTTCAGCAAAAAGGGAGGACTTCTTTATGAGGCTCTGATGGCATCTTCCAGATGGTCTACCCTGAGCTGGCAGGAAGGGCCAGGCCTGGGGACACTAGGGCTGGGCTGGGAGCTGTCAGGACAGTCTCTCCCTCCTCATTTCTGCTCCTCTCTGCCAGCTGGCTTCATTCCTCTCTCTCTTTGCCAAGCAACGTTTTCCATTCCTCAGAGGCCATGGCTGCCCTGAGCAACAGTGTCCACTCTTTTTGGCTGCAGCCCAGCCATGTGGAGAGACCAACTGGCTATGTCCTACCCGCTCCTTTCCTTCCCAAATCCAAATCTTTGGAAGAGAAAACCGATAGCCCAGATTGGGTCACGTGTCGAGCTCGAGTCTAATAACCCATAGCTGGGGTTCGGGGGTGCGGCACAACCCCGCACCCTCCCTTGGGGATGGGGAGGGAGGTGGTGCTGTAGACAGAAGGGTCTTTGGCGCATAGACTGTACAGACCTCCCCAAAAGTGGCCATAGCAAAATACCTACCTCGACATCCACCGCCGACCTTCTTTCCTCCTCACCCCCACTCTGGTCAAATGCCCACAGAGAACATTTTTCTTTATTTTTATTTTTTATATACAATCAATCAGCTCTAGGTCTCAAGCAATCTTAGAAGTCATCAACTAAAGCTTTATCCCATCAGTGGAATTGATATTTTCATCTTTATCATTGTCATTATGAGGCAGAGGCAGCCAGCTCTGGCTATAGATCCAGGCAATGGGGTGCTCCTGCAAGGAGAGCCTTCAATCGGGTTGGCCAGAGGTGGGGCAGCGTGTTCTGGGTGGTGGGGCAGGAACGACGTTCTTCTCCTGAGCAACAGACCTGAACCGGCTCCCTTCTTGTCTTTTAAACAAGCCACCAATTAATGAGTCCTTATTATGTTCTGAGCATGTGCCAAGCCGTGTACATGGATCCGGGCCACGACTACATGTTCGGCTTTGGGAAAATTACTTAACATCTCTGAGCTTCGGTCTCACCTGTGAAATGGGTTTAATAATGTGCCTACCCATAGGCTTGTGCGAGGATTAGATGAGTTAATATAGCAGCAGCAGTGTAGGTAACTGCTGGCTAGATTTTGGTATTATTTACATACATTTGTCACTTTCATCTTCACAATGACTCTGAAAGATAAGATCAATTGTCCTCCTCCTCACCTCATCCTTGGCTTATTGGGGTTCTTTGGGGAGGACGAATGAAAATTGAGAGGTCGATTTGTGGCTCCCGAGTGCTGACCTGACCACATGAAACACACACAGAGAACATGTGATAAACCAGGTTTCTGGGCCTGACTCCGCCCAGATTGATTCCACGAGTCCAGGATGGGCCTGATGACGCATTTATAGTGGGTGCAGCAGCCCAGATGATTTAGAAATGGAGAGCCGGGTTAAGTGACTTGGCAAAGGCCCCACAGCCAGTAATGGGGAGGGACAGGATTTGAATGTTGAGATAGGACCCTAAACTGGCTTTATTAACACAAAGAGCGCTTCCCCTGGTGGGCGGGCACTGACCCCACTCTCTGCCATTTGTAGGGCTGAAGGGTTCCGGCCAGGCCCTCTGTCCCAGGAGGTGGGCTGGTGGGTCTCTCTTGAGCAGGGTTCTCCCAGAAGCTATTTGCAGGCCACTCCACCTCCAGCATGGCTTTTTTCCCCCAAAGCCACCCTGAACCAAAATAGCAGGGGCCCGGTCAGCCCTTTCAGATTCTGGACGGTTTCCCCAATGGTCGGGGCATGTCCCCTGTTGGCTCCCCGCAGACTTCCTCTCCAGGGTCCTCTGGTGCCACTGGGCAGGCACAAAGCCTCTGGCAAACATCAGGAGCTGCCAAAGCATTTGGTTACTTTGTTCATTTTATTATTAAATGCGCACCGATGCCAACACATGGAAACTACTGCCTGGGAACAGGAGTGGGAACATGCTCTGGGGAGTCTGCTGGCTGGATCGTGGCCACAAGAGAAGCAGACAGGGATCTATGGGAAGAAGGGAGGCCGACAGCCGGATGGCCCAATTTAGGGCATCTGGGGACACCCAAAGACCTCTGGGGTTTCGAAGACCTTTTTGGGAAAAAGAAAGTTGGGAGGAATTGGGGTAGGAAGGAGGCTGGTTCCCTGACCCTCCAGGCAGAAGACTTTGAGCTGCTTGGGGCCTGGAGGCCCTGCTTAGCCCAGCTTCGAGCAGCCAGACACATCTTCCCCCAGGGATGGCTGGATCCTGGGTGTAGGGCGAGGGGCGGGGTACATGGCACAGTACTGCACCTGCAGAGGATCTTAAACCCCAATGCAATGGGAAAGGCAGGGAGGCCTCTGTGGGAGGGAGTCTTGACCACATACGCGACGTGCAGGGTGGCCTGCACTCAGCAGACCCTCAGCACACGCAGCTCGCATTACAGCACCTTTCCAGGATGTGGTAAAAAAAGAAACTCAGAAACTATGCCCAATAAGGACAGGCCAGAAAAGTGGGCCCTTGTGCAGAAGTAGCTGGCAGGAAAATTCTCAGGGGGCAAGTTCCAGGCCTCCAGGCCTCCACGGCTTCGTGTGCAGGCACAGAAACGCCCTCTCACCAGCCAGGATGTGTGTTCTCAGCTATTACTGGCCGGTGAATAAATAATTGGAAAGCCTTACCAGGATCTGCCACTTACCCTTTAAGGGAATGAACTTCTGTTTCACTTGGAGAGTTAAAAAAAAAAAAAAAAAACTCCCCAGACAAGAGCCTGGATTGGGGGAAGTGTCTCTCCCAGCTGCTGTCATGGAATGAGCTGGACAGATAGAGTGGCACTGATAGCAACCTGAGGATTCCCAAGAGAGGCCCCCTCACCCCCAGCAGGCCGGGCACGGGAGCCGTGGAACCGCCTGAACAAGTTACCTTTTGCAAGAAGCCAGCATTCCCCGTGCCACCCCGTCCTGGGCTTCTCACACTGCAGCCCGGGGGACTCTACCAAGGGTGCTCATTTCCTTCATGCAGGAAAAAGTTTTGATCACACATACTCAGCATATTTACTTATTTACGAATAATAATCCTGCATTGCTGTGCTAATGTATTATGAATGTTAGCAGACACAGAAGTAAATGAAAAAAATTAAATGAGGTTAAAATAATATTTTTAAATGTTTTAAATCATTGTGCATGGTTTACGCCATCATTAGCTAAGTTTTCAAAGCAAACGTCTATACTTATGGTTAGGCTCATCAGTAATAACGGTGGATCTAAACTCACTGCAAATTGTCTTCTCACTCATATTTGAAATTTAGGGGTCACTTTCTTATTAGACCCAGTTGCACAGTCATTGCCGTGGCCTTGCCTGTGGCATCGGAGCAACAATGGCAGAGCCCACACTGTGCTCAGCTCTGGATTCAAGGGCTTGTGTTACGTTCAGTGTTTTTTACTTCTTTTCCACCTTTCTTTCTAAGTCTCTGTCCATTTGGTGAACGATCAGATCATTATAATTTATACATCTACCGAACTGGTCTTACATAAAGAGAAAAATTCTTCAAAACGTTAAAAGCAAGGAAAGGACCCAGCTTCTCTGTTTGGTCTGAGTCTCGCTCTGCCCTGAGTAGCAACTGACATAAAGACCAAATTGGGACATCAGTGTCAATCTATAAATACTGGTAAAAATGAACTCTTTTCCTTTTTTTTTTTTTTTTTTGGCATAAAATGGGCATAGGAATAAGTTTTAATATTTCTTTCCCCTCAGAGAACTACCTTGCACACCTCCTGGGGTGCTTGCACCCCACTTTGGAGACCCCTCTGTCAATCTCTTCACCCTCCCCCTCACTTCTTAACCAGTCTCTATTGGAAACAGTAGCTGGCAGGAGCTTGTGAAAATGTGAAAAATGTGGATTTGGTCAAGTCACTGCCTGTCCCTTTGATCCCACAGGACTTGGGGAAAAGTAAAACTTCCTCCCAGGACTGGCTGCTTCGCACACCTCCTCTGTGCCCCCTCCTCCCCAGTCCTGTCCCAGGCTGCATCAGCCACAAAGGCCTCCCGGGCTCCTTGGCCCAGTCATGCAGCTCCACCCAATTTGACGTGTGGCCGGCTCCCTCTCAGCCTGCAGGTCCTAGTTCTAATGTCACCTCTCAGAGAGGCCAGGCTCAGCCCTTCACCTAAAACATATCATCCTCCCGCATTGTTCCTTCATAACCTTTAAGGCAGCAATCACATTTGGTCACTATATGAATCTGTTTGTAGGCTCTGTTTGCTGTCTCTCACACTAAATGATAAGCGGGGGACCACCAGGGTGCACCCATGTCTGCCTGTTTCACTGCTGTATGCCCGGAGCCCGGAGTGTTTCTGATGTATTACAGGTTCTCAATAAATAAATGAATAATGAAATAAATGAATCAGGTCTTAGAGCATCTACAAATGTTTTTTCTGGACTAGACTTGTCTCTTGGCCACAGCTAGAAACTACCAGGTATGGGGAAGCAGCCTTTCCACTCCCTGGCTTTGGACCTCGCCAGCCTCCCTTATACTAGGTACTCAGAGAAGCCTGGAGTGGTTTCCCAGGGGAGATGAGGCTATGGAGAACGAGGTGTCCGCTCCCCTCCTCTGAGGGCCGAGAACCCTGAGTGTCAGAGAGGGATAGGGCTGCACCTAAAGACACACAGCAAGGTCAGGAAAGAGAAAACTGTCAGGAACACAGGTGAGGAGGAGAACTGGGGTTCGCTTGGCTATGTGAACTGAGGCACCCTGGGAAGTGTGTGGTTGTTGGGGGCAGGGATGCTATTGCTGGGCCGGGGTTGAGGCTTCACCCTCTTTGTAACTGGAGTTTGTGCTCACACGACCCTCCTGTGACCCTTCTAGTCCCCGCAGGCTGGTCAAGGAGGCACAAATGAGGCTCAAAGACTGATCCAAGCTCACTCAGGTAATAAATGGTGGTGCCTGGGTTCACACCTGGTCTCTCCCGTTCAAGGGGACCGCTTCCCTCCTCCCCCCACGCCTCTGCCCCCAGGCCCCTTCCGGTCAGGGCTAGCAGCAGTTGTGAGGCAATTTGCAGACTTGATCACCTGTGATTAGCTGGTACACAGGGGAGAGACAATCACCCGCCTTCACCCAGGTGTCAGCAGGTGTGGCTGCTTTCCTGGCACCAACCCCAGCTTCTGCTCATTGCCTGCCTCAGAAGAGAAATGAAATCTGACCCTCTGGGAAACCTTGGAGAGAAAGCAGGAGAAAATACCTCCTTTCAAGAAAGGGACCCAAAGGGACCCTTGTTTTACCAGATTCCTCTGTGAAGTGAATCTCTTTTTAATATATCCTTAAACAAAACTGAAGAATGGCTGGGGTGGGATGTGGTGGGGACCATTTCAACATGTCCTTCCCTCTTTGGGTCTCAGTTACGATGAAGGGATTGGCCTTGACAACCCAAAGCCAGCAATGTATGAGTCTCCCATTTGGGATGGTAGGCTCTGTGGATGGACTGGAAGGTTCCCAGAAGGTAGGGACTCGATTTGGGTCTTGAAGGATTGGTAGGAGGAAGAGCAGGGATAAAGACACAGGTGGGTAGGTAGGGCCAGTTCCCAGGAGGCAGCCTGGAGCCCAGCTGCAGGGAAGGGAGGAGTGAGGGGGGAGGGGGCGGAGGGAGGAGGAGGAGGCAGGCAGAAGGGAAGCAGGTGTGGTAGGAAGAGCCTTGATCCAAGAATCAGGACACCTGGGTTCCGGTCTTGCTGGGTGGTGTGGAGGGGGCTTTCTGCCCCTTCCCAGGCCTCGGTGTCCCCATATACAAAACTGGTAGGAGGGGTTTAGACAGAGAGAACTCTGAGCTCCCCTGGGCCTGACGAGGCTCCGAGAGTCCTTCCCTGCCCCGCTGTGCAGCCTTCTTCTTGCTCTGACTGAGGCTGCCGATGTCACTCCACTTCTCAGGCAGCCCCTGCTGGCCTCCTCGATCCCTTTAAACCCACTTCTTCCTGCCTGCTGTTGCCATAAATGGTTGTTGGGGCCTCCTCTCCCTGGAAGAGAAGACTTTGTGACTTGGCAGGGGGAAGGAGGTAGGCCTGGCCTCTGTCCACCCCCTTACCTGCCACCAGCCCCCAGGCCATCTGTTCTTCAGGCCGGGTCCCAATAGGGAGGCCATTCAGCACTCTACCTGTGTCTGCCCCCTGTCCCTGGCCTAGCCCGAGCAGATGGCCCGCCTGCCACCCCTCCACAGAGCTCAGAAGCCTTGAAGCCCAGCTGGAACTGGGGGCGGTATGGTCTGTGGTCAGTGCCAGAACCTGGGCCCTGAGCCCCTATTTCCCTAGGCCTCTGTCATTAGTCCTGGAGCCCTCCATACACCCCACTGCCCAGCCAGCCCCACCCATGCTATTCAGGGAGGCACCTTGAGGGCCACACCCTCAAATACCACCAGATCAGTCCCCTGGGTCCACACAGGACACACCAGTGGTGGCCTGCCTGAAGCCACACAGCTCCTCAGAAGATAAGCCAGACTGGAACCCGAATTTCTGGCTTCTGATAAGTGTTCACTGCCTCACAGTTGTGGTCCTCAGACTGCAGGATCAAGTGGAGCAGGGGGTTGTAGGAATGCAGATCCCCGGGCCCCATCCTCCCAGATTCTGAACCGGGAGGCCTGGGGAGAACCTATTAACCTGCCTTCTTGCTAAACTTGGCAGGTGATTTCCGGAAGGTCTCATCATAGGCACTGCTATCTTGGCTGCGTCTCTGTTTATTTCTAGCCTGTATGGCAGTCAAACATCTGTGACACAGGCAGAATAGGAGTAAATAGCCCTTTTTCAAGGGTGAAGATATTGAGGTCCCCAAAGGTACACAGTTTCACAAAGTAAATTGTATGCAGTAAACTCTCATCAGAGCCAGGCCTGGTACTGAATAGTTCTAGCTCCTTAGTTAATGGCTTTTGGATAACAGTCCCCTGCCTTGTCCCCAAGGGAGAGTGGAGGTGGTCTGCAGACACTACCACCACTGCTCCCCAACTCTAACACACAAAGGCCCCCAAGTCCCGACAAGACGATGGTATCTCCAATCATCCCAGAGCAATCCTAAATAAAAATAACATTTAACTCTAAAATAACTGTAAGAAAATCCCAGGATGACAATAGTACTTTGATGAGTTTTTTTGTATTACATTCTTTAAAACCATCTCCTCCCATTTTACTGGTGGCCCTGCTTATGTGATGCCTGAGCAGTGTCCCCACTTCCTCGGAGACAGCTCATTGTCTAGCTCAGCCAGTGCGAGGTCTGGGTGAGGGTCTGACTGGCCCCTGGAAGCTGCCATCACATCCTTGGGCCCGGTGCTTCCCCAGCTCCCCAGTTCCACCAAATTTCCTCCCCAGAAGCTGGAATGCACTCACCAGTGAGCCTGGCATCTCAGAGGACCCAGGCGAGGCAGACTCTTGTTGATGGGGACTTGAAATGTACGCTTATCTCCTTGAACATCTACTTCCTGTGGGGGCTCTGAGGGAAAGCCCTGTCTCCCTCCAAACCCCTCTGAGGAAGCACCCCGCCCTAACCTCTTTAGAGAGGAAAGAGACCCCAGTGAAGGGCGGCCCAGCTGGGGGTACAGCTCAAGCTGCTCTCTCCTCTTGGGACCACTGGTGTGAGATGGTACTAAAGCCGGGAGAGACTTCGGGAGCTAAGAAAATGGTGCCGTATGCCATTGAATAAGTCGTTTAACCTCTCTGAACCTTACTAAGGTAAAGCAGGGCCAGTATTCTAATCTTACCTAACAGGATTATCCAAAGATAAAAGGAACTAGCAGACATGCATTTAGCACAGAGCCTGGGAGTCACTGAACATTCAACACACTGTCTTTATTGTCACTCTGAGCTAGTTTGGCAAGGGGAGGAAGAACACTGGAACGGGAGGCAAGGCGCCTGCGTTCTCATTTGGTCCCTGCCACCAATGAGTGGGCGGCTTTGAGCAATTCCCTTGGCCTTCCTGGGCCTCAGTGTCACCATCTGGACAACAAGAGTGCGGGACCACATGATGTCTCTCGGTCCTTCCACGGCTGACCTTCCATCCTTCCATCACTTTCCACAGCTCCCATTCATCCTTTCCAGATGAGTTAATTGTCGCCATTTCTAGACCCCCTAAACTGTGAGCCTCTCTGGGCAGGGCCCCCCGCCCTATCCCACACTGCATTCCTCCCCATGGCCTCATGCAGGGAAAACATGTCCCAGGCTGTGCGTGCTTCCTGAACCTCTGATTGCAGCCCCAGGGAGAATCACGACATCAAGGTCAGTTCCTTGGGGCTGGTATTCGTCCCTCCATTTTACGGACGGTGACGCTGAGGTCCTGGGCATGAAACAAACCCTTTGACACAACTCAGGGAGCCTGGGAGTCCCAGAGCCTCGGCCTGATTTTCTGCAGTGACTCAGGACTTCAACAATCATTACAGCAACAATTACTCCTCAAATTGCTTATTTTTCACTGTTGACGCTGTGTGGGCCTTTTTTTTACCCCCCTTTTCATTTCAGTTTGCATTCAATAGGCTGGGGGAGGGAACTGAGTGTAAAGCAAAGCAGGAGAAAAAGAAAAATGGTGGGGGGGTGGCGGGGTGGGGGGTGGTGGTGGCAGTGGGGGTGGGGGGTTGTGGAGGGCTGGGCTGAGGAGAGAGGCCTGGGTGGCTGCAGGGGTTTCTCACCATCTCCCAGGCTGCCCTGGACCTTGGTGGGTTCTGGGGGCAGGGAAAGTAAAATGGTGGCAGAGGTGACGGCAGTTGAGTGGGGCGTAGTTCAGAGGGTAGATGCACCCATGGGAGGTTCTCATCAGGCTTCCTGGACTCCAGGGATTAAAGCCTGGGGCCGGGCACCTGTACGTGTGTAGGAGGGGGCAGCTGAGCCTGCTTCTGCTCTCACAGTCTCCCCGCATCCCTATACTTTTGCCACTCTTTTCAGACACCTACCAAGGGCCAGTGCTGTGCTAGGCGCAAAGATACAGCAGTGGACAGACACAGTTCTGCCTGGAAGTAGTTTTCAGCTAGTCCTAGGCACTCAGAACCTAGCTGTCAAATCCACCACAGTGCCCTGACGGAGCTGCTGGAGTCGCTGGGGGTCTGTAGGGGCCCAAACTTGGGTTAGAGTATGAGAGATGCAGTGGGGGGTGGGGGTGGGGCGGTCATGAAGGGTTTTCAGAGGGAACGAGCTGAGATCAGAGAAGCATGAGCACATGCTGGTAGCTGTAGACTGCAGCATGTCGGGAAAGGACGTCCCAGCGGAGGGAACAGCACACAGGACAGGTCCAGACACAGGACAGCGCAATGCACAAGAAGGCAACTGGAAGTAGCATCTGCTCAGATGTCTGTCACCATCAGATGACAAGCTTCTCTGATGCAAATCTGGGTTCTACTCATCACTCATTTCATGCACATATATACATATGTATGTAGGCAGGCATTCATTCCTTCGTTCGTTTCAGTGATATTAAGATGGAATACTGTAAAAATCTTGCAGGATGAAATGGGAGAGCTACGGTGGCCTTGATCCTCAGGCTGGGCACTGCGACATTCCTTCTGTGGAAGAAGGGACGCCCCATGGCTCTGCTGTACAGTCATTTATTAGGAGTGATTATTCTTCCTCTCTCTCCTTCTCTTTTACATAATATGTATAGAGTAAGAAGCTGGGAATACAATGGTGGGTGAGGCAAATGAAGTTTTTATCCTCATGGAAAGTATATTCTAGAAGAGGCAGGTAAAAGAAACAAGGAAATTTAAAAATTTAAAGGTAATCTTAGGTGGTGAGACATGCTATAAGGGCAGCGAAACAGGGTACAGCAGGTGAGTGATGGGGGGCTATGTGACTGGGTGGTCTGGAAAGCTCTCTAAGGTGACCTTTCAGCTGACACACGTAGAAAGAGAGAGAGAGAGACAGAGACAGAGATAGAGACAGAGACAGAGAGACAGCCATATGAAGGCCTGAGGGGAAGAATATTCCAGATAGAGGGAACAGCATATGCCAAAAGCCCAAGGTGGAAACAAATTCGGGGGATACCAGCACCAGGAAGGTGGATGCGGTGTCGGGGGGCCCGGCGCATTCAGGCCCTTGCTGGCCTGAATTTTTTTTATTCTGGATTTTATTCTAAGCGACAGGGAAAGTCACATTTATAATCTCTGATCAGCTTTTTCAAAGCTCTTTTGGGGTGCTGAGTGAAAAGTGACCTGGAGGCGGCAAAGCTAAGAGCTGGGGGACGAGTCAGGAAGGAAGACAGCAGTCCCAGTGAGAGGTGACCGTGGCCTGGGTCGGAGTTAGGTGGCATGTTTTAAGGTAGATGGTGGCGGCTGAGTTGAAGAGGCACAGAGTGGGCAGGATGGAACCGGGCCCCCCACTGCTCTCCTGGCAATAACGGCGACACTCATATTCTTGAGTACGGAGAAACCTTACAGCCACTTTCTCACCCTGTGAAATGGACAGGGCACTAGTCATAGGCCCATTTTCAGCCATGTAAAACGGAGGCTCAGAGGGGTGAAGCGTCCTCTCTCCTGCCGCAGCATCCCACCGACACCTACTCTTGCTGTAGGCCTGGCTGGGGTCAGGTGTCCTCCCCCACCCCAGGCCTGCGGGAGCGGTCAGGCAGAGTGGGCTTCTGTTTACCGCCTTGGGCTGACAACACATTTAGCAGCTGGCAAAAAGCAGGGAGGCCGCAGCTCCACATGCTTGGATTGGCAAATGCGCGCTGTGCCCGTCTCTTAATATAAGGATATAAAACAATAATTTATTTATACTCAGAAACCAGAACACTTCCTTCTGCCAGATCTTCTTGCAACCCCCTCCCTCAGCCCCACAGAAGGGTTCCCAGAATGCCCGGGGGTCCCTGGGGCAGCGGGTGGCTGAAGGGCAAAAGGAGAGCTGCCCTGGGAGCCTTACGGTGGAGGGCTGTGAGCATTATTGAGCACCTACTGTTTTCTAGTCCTAACTACTTCTTATCTCATTGTCAAAATAATCCTGTGAAAGGGAGATAAAAAACAGGAGGCAGAGGGACCAGGGTTTGAATCCAGGCTCTGTCCCTTTTCAGCCGATGATGTGGGAGAGCTACTTATCTACAAAGTGGTGATAAGAACACCAGTAGCTACCTCTTCAGGGCTGGCATGCAGAGTCCATGAAATCACACAGTATATAGGTACCCAGCATATAGTAAGTGCTCAATAAACAGTAACGAGCCTTGAAGAAAGGCCTGGTTGGGATCCCCATAGTAGACGCCTCACAGCCTCCAGGCCTCGCCTTTCCTTACTCTATAGCTTAACAATAGATTGTCCCCTGCGGCTTGACCCAGAGCTTGGAACATCTCCTGCCCTGAAATTTAAGATTAATGACTTTATGCTTACTGATCACAATCCTTCTGGTCTAGCATTCTTTCCAGATTATTTCCGTCTTTGTTCCTGGGTTGCTAATGCCACTGGAGGACCACATTGCCAGAGGAACGGCTCTGTGAAGCACAACAGACCCCCCCGGAACCATCGTGCAGCCTCTGGAATAAGGCCCAGGCTTTCCCTTCAATACCCTAAGCAGGACTGAGAAGGCAAGACAGTTTTAAAGGCATTAACCTGCTGCTTTCTCAGATCACCGGCGCTCTGACAATAGATGCTTATTCTAAATAGTCCAACTCCTGTGTTGGTCTGTTGGCCGAGTGGCACAGGCAGCATGAGCCCTGGATTCAATTGCCCTCTGGTTATAGCATCATGAGACTGGGGGTGCCACTATCCCTGTTTAATAATGGGGGCGGCGGGGCTACAAAAACTGCCCAAGGCCACACAGCTAGGAGTTGGCAGAGCCACTGACAGATCTGTGGAGTTCTGAAGCCAGGGTCTGAAGACTGTCAGCAAGCATTAGATCCATCTGAGAGTTCCACCCTTCACCTCGAATTCACCCAGTGCTGGGAGAGGCCTACTGTGTGCAAGGCCCTGTGCTAAGGGGCAGGGCAGCTCCATGAGGATGAGTCAGACACAGAGCCACCATCTCAGAACACACGGCTTGATGGAGGCAGACAGATAACAATAGTTCTCCTAATGCAGTGTGTCAGGTGCTGTCACCAGGTGTTCCCGGGGCTGTAAGAGGCAGCCTTGAAGGCTTCCTGGTGTGTGTAGCGGCGAGGGGTGGGGAGACTTCTCAGAGATGAAACTGCCTGGTGGATGGGAGAAGGGGGCGTTCCTAGCATAGGGCCCACCTGGGCAAAGGCCAGGAAGGCTGGAACACTGGAGTGCTTAAGGGTCTGCAGGGGTTGCTTCTCAGAGAGAGTCTGGGCATGGGGCAGAGTGTGGGGGCAGGGCCTGGTATGCTGAGACCTCCCTGCCCCCAACCCAACCAACCAGTGGTGTACCCTTGGCACCGACTTCCAGGTGGACACTGCATGCCAGCTATGATGCTGCCTATGCCAAACCCTTTTTCCTGGCCCTAAAAGTTGAGATGCACACAGTGCCTTCCATCAACAACATCCTGGCACTTTGACCCTCCAGTGGGGAAACTGAGGCAACGACTGATTCATGGTAGTTATGAAGACTCCTCGTGGAGTACAAAGAAAAAGAACATGGGCTTTGGAGCTGACGGATTCAGGGGCTGGCATTCTTAGTGACAGCCTGTCTGGGCCTCAGATCCCCATCTGTAAAATGGGCCGTCTCACAGAGGTTGCCATGATCTTGATATGCAGGTCACCGGTCTTGCACCCTGAAATTGTCTGAAAACGCGTTAGCCTTTTCTCCTTCAAGTCAGAGTGAGGGTGGGGCAGGAAGGTCAGTGGCGAGTCAGGGAGGGGAAGCTCTGGCTCAGCCTGCGGAGTCCCCTGGGACAGCCATCTGCCTCTGGGGGTCCCTTTGCCCAGCCGCGCAGGGGTTAACCCGCAGCTAGGCATGGGAGGAAGAGAGCGCGGATGGATGAAGTGGGCGAGGGCTCCAGTTCTGGCGCTCCCTCCACCCGCTGCCCCCAACCCCAGGCCTGGAGCCTCGGGGCTCCAGGGTGCAGCCTCCCCGCCGCCGGAGCCCCCAGCTCGCCGTTAGTGCGGGACTGGGGTGCTTGGGGCCTTTGGCGCCCTGGCCCTCTGCTCCTCGGAGCAATTACATAATGATGTCTCGGTGCGCGGCGGCAGGGCCGCCTTTGTTATTGCAATCCGCCTCGGCAGCAGCCGAGAATATTAATAAACCGATTACTCCAAGTGCCAGGCTGGGCTTTATTTACGTAGATTTGGGTTGGGGCACCTTAGAGGGAATAATAAACACTGCCTGCCCCCTCTCCCGGGAGAGGGGAAGGAACCGGCACCCCACCGCAGCCCCTCAGCTCAGAGCCTTCCCCCAACCCCCGACACCTGGGTCAGCAGTCCCAACCGAGAACAAAAACAAATACTCCAGAACCAAAAGCTGTGGGTTACAGGCCTACCTCTTCCACTTCCCTGATGGATAGCATCTGGCAAAGGCCGACTTGTTAGCCTTGCCCGTAGATTGGGCCAAATGATACCAAAGTGTCTCTTCCAATGAGGGAATCTAGGAATCTTGTTTTGCAAACTCTAAAACAATGGTTCTCAAACTTTAGCTCCAATCAGACTCTCCTGGAGGGCTTGCTGCAAGGCAGGCTGCTGCTCCAGCCACTCCCTCCTTCCACAGTTTCTAATTCTGTAGTCCACGGTGGGATTGAAAATTTGCATTTCTAACATGTTCCCTGTAACTGCACATTGAGAACTACTACTCTGAAGCGATTTTATGAATTAGAATCTGTTGGCACAGGTGACGCTCAGCACTTTGAGAGCATCTGGACCCAGAATGAGGCTCTTGTTTGGCTTGCAGAACTATCAGCTGTGCCCACAAGGAATAGTCCACACTCCATCCTGTCTGAGTTTTGGAAGCCGTCCCCTTCACACCAGCACAGAGCAACAGATGCCCTGGAACTAGAATACAAGGCCTCTCACAGCTGGTGGCGGAGGATGGCTTTCCCACAGACAGCAACACCTACCCCCCACTCCCACCCACTTTCATTTCCACATGTTCATTCATTCATTGGGTCAATGAACATTTATTGAGCACTTACAGTGAACCAGGACCTGAGCTCAGGACTTACACTTAACCCTCCAAGTACCCTGTGAATCATCATGATTTTCCTCTTTCCATTTGACAGATGAAGAAACAGGCTCAGAGAGGCTGAGAAACTTGCCTAAGGCCACAGAGCTACTTATCAAGGACTAGGGCCGAGCCCCTAAATCCAGGATGGTCTAACTCCAAAGTCCTGCTCTTACCTGTCCCCTGGAGCCTTGCCCTATTGGAAGCAGGAAATGGCTTATTGTGGTCCTCTGGCACCTAAGCTGTCACATCCTTCCTTTGAGAAGGGCTGAACTTCATTGCTTCTGCCCATTCTGATGTCTCTCCCCCAGGTGAGGAGCTGCTTGCCATTCTGTTGTCCTGGAGCTGCAGCAGCAGCAGCAGCAGCTGAGGGGATGATTCACAGGAGGGAGGGGGGCCACGGGGGAGTGGGGTGGAGGCCTGGATAGTGTGGGGGAGGCTTGCCTCAGAGTTCCTGAGCTCCCAGCTGCTTCTCCCAGTCCCCAAAACTGTGCTCAGCCTGGGACCACCAGGAGTGGAGAGGAAAGCCCCAGAGGTCTTCTGACCAGGCAGGCTCCCAAGGAAAGAAGCTCTAGAGGAAGTGAAGGGAACCGGGAAAGGGAACCAGCAGGAGCTACGAAAGCCCAGGCCCTCTGCCTCGCTCTGTGGGATAGTAGCCCTTTCGTCTTCGGCCAAAGTGGTGCTCTTCATGACAGCTTCAACCCCTCTGGCCTGACAACTCTCACCCTAGAGCTACCTTTGACTGTTTACAAGCACTGGCACCTCCTGAGGCCCTCTCCCTCCCTCCATCTTCCGGGCCTGCCTACTAATAATATCAGCAGCAATGATTTACTATGTGCTTGCTCCTTGCTGTACATTTATCCTCCAGTAAGCCCTAGGAGTAAGCTCTACTACTTCCAGTAAGCCCTAGGAGTAAGCTCTACTACTATCCTTATTTTACAGACCAGGAAACCGAGGCTCAGAGAATTGAAAGCACTGGCCTATGGTCCCATAACTAGGATTTGAACCCATGTCCAGCAGCTCCAAAACCCCTGGGCTCAACCACAACAGCCTCTGACAACATCTTCTTCTTTCTCTATGTGCCCCCCATCCCCAGGGAGTAGATCACTACTGAGACCCATCCCCAGGCCCTGGCTACAAGAGCAGGGCCAACCCCCATCCCCTTAACCTCTCTCCTGTAACTCCCAGGTGCCCAAACTAGGCCCACTGCTGGCACCTTTGAAATCCAATTGCATTTGCATTCTTCCCCCGGGGAATTCGCAACCCACAGGTGATTTCTGGCACTGTGAGGATTAAAACTGACATTGGTGCTCCTTATGCCCATGCCACCTTCCGGCACCCACCTGTACAGGCTCACACAGACACTCAAGCACACTCACATCAGGCACAAAGGAGGTATAAAGGAGGCGTGGCTGCCCCTGCTGAGGGGAACCAGGGCAGATGGAAGCCAGCTTCTCCCATGCTCCAGTGGGAGGCTGGAAAGGAGTGACGGTCCCTCGGCTGGCCTTGCTGGCTCCATCCCCCACCCCTCCTGGGGTTTTGAGGAAAACATTCCATAATAATGAGAATCACAATAATAATGATAATAACAGAAATTAGCTTTTCCAGTTTGCAAGCCTTTTTCATCTAATCCACTCACTCTCGCAAGCTCTGCGAGGCAAGTGCTTTTATATTTCCATGTTTCGGGTGCAGCAGAGGGTTACAGAGCTAGTTAGGAGCAAGTTGGGACCTGACTCCCCTCTCACCCCTTCTCAGTTAATGTTCCTGCTCCCGCCTCCTAAATATGACATGTCATTGTTCCCACGTGCCAAGCACCTATTCTTGCCTAGATTTGGGGTACACTTTACGAATGTCAGTTTTAATCCTCACAATAGCCCAGTGAGGTGAACTTTTTAATGCTCAATGTAAAAATGAGGTATTTCAGAAAGGTTAAGGGCAGAATGGCAATCTAAGGAATGTTCCTGAACTAGAATGTTCCTGCTCATCAGTTTAGAGAAGTGTATAAAAAAGAAATGAACATGAACTTCTGATGGGCACTTTAGGGAAAGTGGATGCTGGGAGGGCAGGGGTGGGGGTCTCTTCCTTCTACTCCAGCCCCCCAAGCACTTTGCCTGTTAATTGTGCGCTGTTTCTTCTGCTGCTATCTGTGTGTGCCTAAGGCCACACAGTCATCAAAAGGCTGGACCTGGTTTTGAACCTGGACAGTCTGGTTCCAGAGCCTGCTTGATTAACCTTTAAGGAACTGGTGCAGAAATGACTCAGACCTGGAATCAAAATGCTCACCTAACGAGATGCCTGGGGCACCACTCACCTCTTTCTGCCTCATTTACTTGTGAAATGGAGCATGTCAGCAACCTTGCCTTCCTCTTCCCTCCACTCCTACCCCACTCCGTTTACGACCATCAGACAAGATGAAGAGATGCAGGCGGTTTTCTAAGAAGGAGGGTTCAGGGTGGTGGGAATTGGGTCAAGCACATTACTGGTTGCAGGGTGTTGGAATGAGTCCAGAATTTGGGGGAAGAGATGCTGTTTATAGGAGCCTGGTTCTTTTAGGCTGAAAGGATCCTAGAGAGCCTCCAGGCCCCCCAAACTCCATCTCACCCCCATCAGACAACTGCTTCCCTCACCTCCACATGTCCAGGAGCCCCAGATAAAATCTTAGTCTGTGACAGTGCAATTTTACAGCGACATCGCTGGAGCAGGGTGGAGGATGAAGGGATGTGTGTGTGTGTGTGTGTGTGTGTGTGTGTATGTGTGTGTGTGTGATGTGTGATGGTGTCATATTATTTGGCACACCAAGCAGGAGGAGAGAAGGGTGGGCCTGGGCTGGAAGCCAGAAGGCTAAATAAAATCAAACATTAATGACAGCCATCTGTAAAATGGGATTGATCATCCTGACCTCATAGGTGGTTGTGAGAATCAAATGAGTTAATACCTGTAACTCTTTAGCACGAGGTGCCTGGCACTGAGCAGGCGGTCAGTGGACAGTGACCATTGTAATTGTGTTATACAAACTTGAGGATCTACCAGGCAAGCAGTCCCTTCTATTTTAGACACTGACCTAGGCCCCAGGGAATACCCCGAGGATATTTAAGACAGTGTGGTTTTCCAGCCTATGAGGGTGTTGATAGTTTCACAAAAGGGGCACAGTCTTCAGAACTTGACAAGAAAGTCTTCCTGGGCAGAGCGGACTCTGGGTTTTGATTCTCAAGAGCCTTCTCCCAGGGCGTGAGCGCGCCCCCCGCCGGCAGTCTGCAGGAAAGCCTCAGCCGGGGATACCCCGAGGATATTTAAGACAGTGTGGTTTTCCAGCCTATGAGGGTGTTGATAGTTTCACAAAAGGGGCACAGTCTTCAGAACTTGACAAGAAAGTCTTCCTGGGCAGAGCGGACTCTGGGTTTTGATTCTCAAGAGCCTTCTCCCAGGGCGTGAGCGCGCCCCCCGCCGGCAGTCTGCAGGAAAGCCTCAGCCGGGGAGCCCGGAGCCTAGTCCCCCAACCCCTCTCTCCCGCCCGCCCCAGCGGCCACCCTCGGGGGCGAGGCAGCCGCGCGCGTGGGAGGGGACGGCGCGCCATTGGCTTCTGCGCGGCACTGAGAGGAGGGACCAGCGCGGGCTGCCAGACTCGGGCAAACCCCGGCCGCTCTGGGTGCTGCGCGCAGCCCAGCCCGGCCCTACCCTGCCCTGCCCGGCGCCGGCGGCGCGATGTGAGCGCCCGAGGGTCCGAGGTCCCCCTACACGCCAGCTCTGCGCAGCCGGCGCCAGCATGCGCTAGGAACGTAAGTTTTGCTCCCCACCGGCGCTTCCGAGCCTCGCACTTTCCCCTCCCGCCGCCGGTCGGCCGGTGCCTGCGCAGCGCAGCGCCAGCCCAGCGGCGCTCCTGCGGCCGCAGGGACCACTGGGGACAGTGAGGACCCCATGCGCGCGAGCCGGGCGCTCCAGGACCTCTCGGCACCGGCAGATTCGTCCGGGACCCCAGGGATTCCCTCCCCGACCCTCCAGGGCGCCACCCGCAGCCCCTCTGTTCCTCTCCTTCGCGGTCTCTGCTCGCCGCCCTTCCCTCTGACTCGGTTTCCCTCTCCGCGGCTTTGTCCCTCCGCCGTCTCCTCCCTCTTGGATTGTTCGTTGTCGCGCTCGGCCTCCTCTTCCCGGGCTCGCGCTCTCTGCTTCGGAGCAAGACAGACGGAGCGAAAAGCAGCTTCTCTCGCGCGGAGGGCTGACTCTGTCCCCGCGCTCGGTTCTCTGTCCCGCCCCCTCCATCTCCGTCCCCGATCCACCCCCACCCCATAGCCATTGTTCCCAGTCCGGGGAGTGAGCGGCACAAACTTGCGAGTCCCCCTCCTCCCCTCTTCGCCCCCGCAGGGCCGCGGACGGAGGGGGCGGAGTTCCCGCTGCCCACAAGTGTGGAACGACCTTCTGATTCGGGGGGCTGTGGGTGCGGGGGTGCTGGGCCAGAGGACCCACGGGCGCCCAACAGCCTGGAGCTTCCCGCCTGGGGTCTTAGAAAGTGGGTGAGTGGATGGAGCTGGGAGTTAAAGGACACATTGGAGCGGGAAGAAGCAAGATTGGAGAGACCCGGTATCCAGGCTGGGGGAAGCAGGCAAAAACGGAAGCCCCTCGTAAGCCCCAGTTGTTGGGGGCGGGGTAGGGGAAGCACAGGTGGAGACGGAAGCCCCACTCT
>NW_006433024.1:18222313-18256088 GCF_000325575.1 Pteropus alecto | reverse complement strand
TGCTGGCCCGGAGCAGGGTGGGCTGGGGCTCCCCGCTGTCCGCAAAATATTCGCTCCCACCCTGAGGGTGTGTCGAGAAACCGCCGGAACGCGGCACCCACCCTCGGCGCGCCCAGCAGGGTCCGGCTCTCGCCGGGAGTCCCCTCGCTCCACCCTCCACGCCCCCACCCAGCCCCAGGCTCCCGCCGCCTCCTTGCAGCCGGGAGAAGCGGGCTTCTCCGCCCGAGCGTGGAGGGCGGGAGTAGGATCAGGGCGGAGGCCGAAAACCCCGAGGTTCATCCAAAGCCAAGGCCGCTCTGCCGCTCCGCGCTTCCTGGTTGATTTCCTTCAGACGAACTTTTCCTGGTGGGGCTGTCCGGCGGGTTGAAGGCCCCAGGGCTGTAGGGATGCCCACCTCTGTCCCTGGCGGCCCCTCTTCCTGCAGCCGGCAAATCCCAGGGACACCGGAGGTGGGGCGGGTGGGGTTGTTAGATTGGCAGCGGCACTGACCATTTCTTAGCCGAAACTCCACACTCAGCCCTGGAGGAGGAAAGATTTTTCTTGCTGGGCTGTTAGGAAATATGGTGCTATTTCTCCAGGCCTCTGTTATCCTGTCTGAAAAATGGGAGGGCTGGTCCCCGCGGTCCCCTGGGGCCGCAATATCCTGGGATCCAGCTGCCCTGGCTTCTCCTTTTCCACTTGCATACTGTCAGCTTAATCAGCCCTCCCCTGTGTGGAGTGGAGGGCCGAGGCCCAAAACCCTACACCCGTATCTGGCTGTCAACACCGGCAGGATCCACGGCTCAAGCCCCTTCTCCACAGGGCCCTGCCCCCAGAACCACCCCCCGCCCCCCCAGCAGCTTCTCCTACCCTGCACTTAGCTGCGTTCCCTCCCCCAAGATCTTACGATAACCCCACATCCTCTGCTGGAGAGAGGGTCTGCTGCTCTGAGGGTGTAGGGGTGTGTGTGTGTGGGGGGGGTGCGATCATATTCCACAAAGCCCAGGACTGTTCTTTACTTTCCCTCTGAACAAAATGTGAGCTCTACACCAAAAATAATTTAGTGAACAAAGTGCCAGGCGCAGTGTGAGGGAGACACCTGTGGACAAAATATTCTTGCCCTTGTGGAGCTGACACTTAAAGGGGAAGGGGCAAATAACTAATAAAATCAATAATCAAATCGTGTAGTGTATTAGGAGGTAAAGGAGAATAGTTGAGCGTCAAGGTCAGGGTGGGATTGCCATTTTAAGTAGGGTGGTCAGGGCGGCCTCCCTGAGGTGGTGACTTTTGAACTAAGGCTCTGAGGGGGTTAAGGGGGGGCGGGGATAGCTTCAGGAAGTAAAGATCCTGCAGAGAACAGCTTATACAAAGGCCCTGAGGCTAGAACGTGCCTGCTGTATTTGAGGAAGAGTAAGGAGCCAGTGCAGGGAGAGTGGAGTAAGGCCCTGTAGAGGAAATAGCGTGGCTGGCTATCTCTCCATTTCACAGATGAGGGCAGCTATGTCCAGAGACAGCGCGTAAGTCACCCTGAACGTGCAGGAGAGGCGGCTGCAAGGTGGGGGTGCCTGATGTTCTGACTTCTGGCCCACAATCCTTTCCCTTCACCCTGCATCTCAACTGTTCATTCACAGCACTGACTACGACCCGCCCAGGGCCAGGACTGGCCAAGTGCCGGGGACATGGCGGGGAACCACCCAGGCTTGGTACCCCAAGGAGCTTCATCTCTGCAACCTGTTGCCAGCCCCCTCCCCAGGTGCTGCCTGCCCACCTGCTGTCAATGTTCTCAGGCCAGCATCTTGACCCAGAGTGACCCTTGTTCTCTCTCTTCCCATTTCCTTCCTATGGCCACCCCCCTGTAAGTACCCCACTCTGAGTGTAGCCTGGAAGGGGACACGTTCTGAAGCTGGTGTGGTCAAGGGTGGAGACTGAGACAAAGAATTGAGTCTCCTCCCGGTCTGAGACTAACAACGGCAACATTATTATTGAGCATTCACTACGAAACAGGTGCTTTTCTAAGTGTTATTTGTGCATCTCCTCACTGGTGGAGGTAGCTGTCATTATGACACTCATCTGAAAGATGAAGAAACAGGCCAGGAAATGTGGTGTCACTAGCCCAAGGCCATGCAGCTAGTAAGTGGTAGAGCCGGGATTTAAGCACAGGTGTTTGGAGTTGTGACCTCATTCTTTAATCACTAGTCTGAGGCTAACAGAGCCCCAAACCCTGGGGGAGATGGTCAGTCCTGGAATGTGGTTCTGGCCCATCAGCGTCCTGGGAAAAGAACAGGGACCCTTCTGCCACCTCCCGCAACCTACCCAGGAGGCAGAGCCCCACTTGCTTCTGAAAAAGTTGCTTCAACATGGTGGTACATCCCTTCAAGGAAACTCTCTTCCTCCCCTCCCCTCCCCTCCCCTCCCCTCCCCTTCTTTCTGTTTCTTTTATTTTTCCTCCCCTCCCCTCCCCTCCCCTCCCCTCCTCTCCTGTCCTCTCCCTCTGAGTTCCTGAGCAGCTACAGGGGTGGGGGAAGGTGGGAGTGGTGGGAAGGGACAGGGATGTGTTCACTGCCTTCTCACCAGAGCTCCAGTCCCATGGGACCCAAAAGCAAGTCCGTCCTGATGACTGTGGCCTCATGGGATCTGGAGGCACTAGCTGCCGTTGACGGTCCTGACATGGTCATTGGGCCAAGGGGGAGGCTGGCCACTCCTGGCCTGAAAAGGACAGGAATTCTCTGTGTGCTCTGCCCTTTCTGAGTGACAGGAGGGACAGGGAAAATCCTCTCAGACTCCTGAATGGGGACAGTGGCTGGATGCCAGCAGCAGCTTCAGACCCCTGGCCGGAGGCCCCCAGGGGTGTCCCCTCCTGGCTTTCCACCCTGCCCTCCCCGCTTTCCAGCACAGCAGGCAATGTTTATGTTTTGTCCCTTACACGTTGGAGATATTTGTTTGTGATGAAACTTTAGGCTTTTCTCTGTCTTTCTGGAAATTACGCACCTTCAGAAGACAGAGAACAAAGAACATGTGTGTCCGTGGAGACAAAGGGAGAGCCGGTGGGACTTGGGGGCCGGCGGCAGGAGCTAGGGCCTTTCAGGCAGCTGGAGTGTGGCTAGTGGATGGCAGGGGTTGGAAGCCGAATCATGAATGTCACAGCCGGGGCCACACTCCCATTTTTTTAGATGAGGAAACTGAGCCCCAAAGTCCAGCCCTGGCTTACCCATGATGGCACAATCTGCTGGTGACTTCAACTGGCCCGTCTCAGCCCAGTGACTCAAGGCTCCCCTGCCAGCCTTCCAGCTTCAGTGCAAACCCTCGGCTGCCAGCTCCCATGTTCCTGGAGGTTCATGGACATGGGGTGTGAAATCCCCTTCTTGACTTCAGGGCTTGCACCGTGCTCCCTCCCCTCCCTGCCACTTCTACTGTGTCATCCGAGCCCTTTGCAGTAGCGTCGACACTGAGCTCTCAGCGATGGTGGGACATGACAGAGATGGATGATGCAGCCCCGTCTGCCACTGGCTCACCTGCTACTTGAGAGAAGGCTGACTAAGACTGGCCCGGCCTTTAGAATAATTACGCTCTCCAGGGACACACCGTAACCCTGCCACATCAAAGGCTGGCCTCAGCTTCCTCTCCTAGCCCGTGGACCCTGAGACCCTTCTGCCAAAACCTGTACCCAGAGGCCTCTGTGATGATGTCGGTAATGCAGCTGTGTCGATCAAGCCTCCTTTGTGTCCTGTGACTTCCTAGTTTAGCTCTAACCCACCCACCACCTAGTAAGTCAGGCATTAGCACCCCCATTTATAATGAAGGAATGGAGAGGGTACAGGGCTAGTAACGCACAGCCGAGATGTGAACACAGGTCCGTTAACTCCCTAAGATTTGTTCTACCTGAGGACCCAGGTGGTGGATTCTGGGCTGGGGGGTCTTTGGACCTCATCTTGCCCAAGGAGGTGGTGATGGGTTATCCCAGGAAGGGACCCCAGGGGTGGCTGGTGTGGGCCCTGGCTTCCTTGCCAGGGCTCTCCCCGCCTCCCCTTCTCTGGCTAGGGCCTTGAGTCTCTCACTGCTCCCCATCCCCGGCTATTGCCCAGTCTCAAACTCCATTTCCAGCTATTTTGCACAAATGTGATAACAGAACAATGAGTCTCCCTGAAGCCCTCCCCAGGTCCTGCTGGAGTCACAGGGCTTCGCCCAAGGGAGGCTGGACCCCAGGGAGGAGTTCAGATGCTGGCGACTTGCCAGGGACTTTCAAGGGAAGAGGCAGTAGGGAAGATGGTTTAGAGCTTAGTTCTTTTTGGAGGTCAGGCTCACCCAGCAATTGCCACCCCTCCCCCCCGCCACACAGAAACACACGCACGCTACCCCCGGCTTGTCAGGATGTCCGGGTAAAGCACAGTTCATTTGATTTGAATTTCAGCTCTGCCAACTTATTCCAGGAGACACTTGAATAAGTCACTTTGGCCTTAGTTTTCTCATCTGTAAAATGGGGGTGATAATACAGCCGATCTCATAGGTTTGTGGTGGGGTTACAGGGAATTCCTAGTCTTGGAAGTACTTGTCCTCCACTTCAGCCCCTGGGTCGGATGCCCCGGGAGCAGTTCTTAACCAGATGGGGAAGGACAGGTGTGCTGCTCCTTCGGCAGAGGGTCTTGTTTGAAAAGGAAGTGGTTCTTGGCTGCAACGCTCAGCAGCAGTGACTCCCCACTGAATCATGGGGTGGCTCAGTAGCTGGTGGGTGTTCTGGGCCCTGGGCCCCTTCTTCTCCTTCCTCCTCCCCTTGCCCATCAGATTCCATGACAAGGACAGCTCTGCAGTCCATCTGTTTCTATGGAAACCAGGCTTCCTGGGAAGTCCTGTGGGGAGGGGGTGGCATTGGGAGAGGTCCTCTAGGATGGGCGTGAAAGTGATGGCCGGCCCCATCCGCTCAGCTGCCAGGGCTGGGCCTAGGCAGCCCCAGGTAATCTTACTAATTGCTGTCCTGTCCTTTACATAGCACATGCCGGGTGCCTGGCCCCTCCACTGCCTTTTCTCAGTATGGCTCATCACAGCCCTGTGAGGTAAGAAGTAGCAGTGTGGTTTCACAAAGGAGGAAATAGAGGCTCAGAGAGGTTAAGAAACTTTTCTGAGGTCAGAGCACAATTAAGACAAAGCACTGGGGTTCGAGTCCAAGTCCACCAATCATTAAGTATATGCCCCTCCACCCCACTGTGCCATCTGCCTCTGACGTTTTCACCCCTGATGAGCTCCTTCCTTCCTGCCTGGTTCGGTCTCTGTGGGCTTTGCTTGGCCTCTACCCAGTCCCGGGCCCTGTATCTTGCTGCCGTTGGGAGCTCTTTAGGGGTGTTCCTTCCTAGCCTCTGATGTCACAGCACATGAGGAAGGGGGAAGGGGCTGCAGGGAGTCACACCTTGGCCAGCAAGGGGTCTCTCAGCCCCCTCTCAGCTCATTTATTTGTCACAAATATTTGTTGAGTTCAAGTGCCAGAAACTGTCTCAGATCCTGTAGACAGAAACCCTGCCCCTTGGTGCTCACCTGCCTCAGTTCTCTGAGACAGTGGGGGCACGACCTCACCCTGCATTCTCACCTAGTCCTCTAACCCAGCGGTCCCCAACCTTTTTGTCCCAAGGGACCGGAGCTCCTATGAGAATCTGATGGTCTGAGGTGGAGCTGAGGCGGTGATGCTAGGGCTGGGGAGCGGCTGCAAATACAGCTGAAGGTTCGCTTTCCTGCCCACTGCTCACCTGTGTGGCCCGGTACCTAACAGGCCACAGACCGGTACCAGTCCGAGGCCTGGGGGTTGGGGACTCCTGCTTTAACCTCACCAGTGTCCTGGGCCCCCCGTAGGCCAGGCCCTTCGCCTAGAGTGTCTGCATTCTCCTGGAGGCTTCAGCATCCCGTGAACTGCTCAAAGCCACCTGGCCAGTAAGGGGAGCCCAAATTCTAACCCAGCCCTGCCTTACTGCAAAGCCCCTTTCCTGTGCTCCTCTGCCACCAGCTCACCTGTGGCCTGGGCAGATCCTGCCCCTGCTGGGCCTCAGCTTTCTGCCCTGTCTAGTGCATGGTCAGGGTGTGTATTTGGGAGGAGAGCCTCCCCTTGGGCCCGCCACATAGAACTGAGTGATCCCGAGTATTCTGGGTGAGTGGGGAGCCCTGCTTCTATGGCCTGACTGTCATTCGCCTGTGCTGACAAAGTGCCCACTGTGTGCCCAGGCCCAGAGCAGAGACTGTCAGGTGGGCACAATACCAGCCCTGCCTTCTGATCACTGGGTCTCAGGGAGGCCAGCTGCCCATGACACGACTAGGTGTATGGGCTGGAAGTGGCAGCTGCCACCTGCATGGGAACCCCGAAGTCCAGAGGAGGGAGGGCACTGCCCTGGGGCCATGCAAAGACTGAGGAGCAAGCCAGGTTGGGGGAGCAGAGAGCAGGGAGGGAATTCCTGGCTGGGCAGTGGTTCAGAAGTGTAAACAACCATTAAAAGCACTGTGATTGGCCAGCTTTATTGGGAATTTGAGGTCAGAGAAGCCAACCAGAGGGTCGTGAACTCATAGTTCGGGGGGCTGCAAGCCACATTCTCCCTTCTTGCTTGGCACCATGTCCTCCCCACCCTGTCCCCTAGCCTCAGGAAGCCTGGCACCTGGGGAGGCCCTGGGGCCCTTCAGAAGGAGCCAGGTCTGGGAAAGGAAGCGTGACAGCCCTGCCAGGCAGGCTTTTTCCATTGTGCATGGCCGAATGAAGAAAGGGAAGTGGAAGGAGCGTGGGCCGGGCCTGTCCCAGGCCGGGCCCTTTGCTGCAGGCACGGCCTGTGCTCCCTGTCTCTATCCTCCAGCACTGCTGCAAAGTGGGTGTTCTCGTCACCCCCATGTTGCAGAGACAGAAACTGAGGCTGAGAGAGAGGTGGTGACTTACCTAAAGCCCTGCAGCTGATGAGGAGGCAGAACCCGAAATTTGAACCCAGGTCTGGCCGCCCCAAAGCCAGTGTCCCACCAGTGCAGGGAGGGGAGTGGAGGAGGCGCCCTCAGTCCTCTCACGGGTTAGAATGGAGCCGGGACTAAAACACGTAGTGGCTTTGATGGGGAAGAGTTAAAGGGCAGATCTGAGGGGGGTGTGGGTGAGGTTTCCCCTGCGGAGGGGTGTGGTTTGGGTCAGGGGGTACAGGAGTGTTGCAGCTGCCTTCCTACCCTGCCCAGGCTGGGCCCGGTCCTGCTGGTGAAGGAGAGTCCGAACTCTGCTTGAGCAGTTAACTGCAGAGGCAGGTGCAGGGGCTTCCCTCCCTTGGAGATCAAGTTCAAGATCTCATTCTCCCTGGGAGGCCCAAGGCCCTTTATTGGTGATGAACTCGCTGCTGGGGCTGGGCTCTGGGGGTGGCCACAGTGGGTCCCCCCAGCCCAGATTCCTGACATCAGAGCCCGTGGATGAAGCTCGTCTCTCCTCCGAGAGATGCCAGTGTCCAATGGAGCCCCTTTCTGTAACTGGCCCCAGGAGGCTGGCACTGCCATGCCTCCCAGCCTTCGCTTTGCGGTTCAGGCCTGTGGTACAGAGGGGAGCATTGTGTGTTGGTGGGGAGGGGTCTTTGGGCAGAGGAAGGCAGCTGACCCTCTGAGCTGGGGTCACTGACACAGCCCAGGCATGGTGGGCCGTGGCCCAAGTGTCAGCCTTATGCCATGGGACTGAGGTCTAGGGACTATGCCCAGGGGCATTAAGCCCCTCTCCTGATCCTCCTTGGCCTCCACCCCAGAGCCACTGCCACCTGGGGGAACTTGGGGAGGGTGGGAGTGTTCGGCTAAGGACCCATCTCACCTTGTATTCTCACATCCCCGCGAGGTAGGACCCTTTATTTTCCCAACTACAGATGAGAAGACAGAGGCACCGAGAGATTAGGTGACTTTTATCCACTCCAGGGCATTTACGTTGAGAGAGATGAAAATTTGTGGTCACCCAAAAGCCCTGTGCAAGGATGTTTAGAGCAGCTCTGTTTGAACTCGTCAGACTCTTGACTCAACCCGTAGGTCCCTCGGTGAGTGACGGGATAATGACGCTGTTCCATGCGTCCACGGAGTAGTCCTCCAGTGAAGAGGAATGGGCTTCGATGGGCACTCAGCTCGGAAGACTCTCAGAGGCATTATGCCGGAAGAAGGGAGCCGGTCTCACGAGGTTCTAGGCGCTGTGATCGCATTCATATGGCGCATTTGAAAAAACGCGGAGCTGTAGCGACAGACAACAGACCAGCAGTAGCCAGGGGTGAGGGGTGAGGAGCGAGTGTGACTCAGACAGAGTGAGGGGGTCTGGGGAGCAATGCAACCACCCCGTGTCCTGATTTGGAGTTGGTGGTTACACGAATCTATACATGTGCTAAAATTCATGTAACTAACAAGAAAGGTCAGTTTTGCCGTGTGTAATTTAAAAATACAAGGCAAGAGGGGAGGCCGGAGGAGGAAGAGGCAAAGGCTTCCTGCACTGAGGGACCGTGAGGGGGCCAGCTCTGCATTCTCAACGATGGCTTCTGGGCCCACCTGGCAGCAGGATGGATGCCAGGCTGATTATAGCTTCTGTCTGAATTCACAGGAAGGTGGTGGCAAGTGTTGTGACAGCATCTATGTTCCCAAGAAGCAGTGTGGTTAAACCCTGGCTGCCCCGTGGGGCCGGCCGCCTCCCCATCTACTGGCTTTGGGCATTGAGCTGTCTTCCAGTCACCAGCAGCCACCTCTCATGCCCCCAAGCGTTCGTGTGTGTGGGAGGGGAAAGCGTGGCTGCCCATATTTGATGGATGAGGGACAGGGCCAGGGACCTTAGGAGGGCCACTGAGCCTGGACATCACACTCGCTGAAGACCTCCCACACAGATATTTTCCCCTCCCATACAGATTTTGCCTTTATCTCCAAACTCAAGCTGATGTGCTTCCTGTCTAGTTTATCCAAATCTAAAGCCATATTTTCTACCCGCCGCCACCCCCCCACCCCGCCCGATGTGATTCTCTGTTCTGATGTTTATTTGATGGGTGCTTTATTTTGCTTTAAGACACTGGGAGGCTGGAAGACTGGAGGTGACCTGAGGACACTTCTGCACTCTGTTTCTGGCAGCCCTGGCTGGGTTGGAGGAATGAGACTTGCCTGGGGCCATATGGCACTAAAACTTAGGTCTGAGGCCTGGTCAGGGAGGTTAGGCAAGTCCAGCTCAGGTACCTGGCCAAGGCGACTTCTGAGCCTTGCCAGAGGGTGGCCGTGGGTGGGAATGAGATGCGGGAGAACCCCAGTGTTGGTGGAGCACGCAGTGGGGCGGGGGTCCTACTGTCAACCCGTCTCCGTGGAACGTCATCTATAAAATGGGGGTAAATAGCACCCACCTTGCAGGGTGGCGAGGCTGTGATTAGAGGAGCCCAATGCCCTTCCCCGCCCTCAGCTTCCGGAAGCCTTTGCCTCATGGTGGTTTACACTCCTGTCTCTTCTGCATAGGTTTTGTGCTGACTGGAGAGGCAAAGGACAGGCACTCAACTCATCTCTGCATCTCCATTGCCCAGCACAGTGCCTGGCACACAGTAGGTGCTTAAGACCTGGCCCAGGGTGGAGCTGGGGGTAACTGGGGATAGAAGGTCACGGGAGGTGGGGGGAGAGGCTGGTGGTACGTGCTCATGGCAGGGAGGGGACAGGTCTGGACTGCCAGAAGCTCTGCCCACACCTGTGGCCATCCTTCCTCTGGCTTAGCAGCCCCTCCCCTTCCTTCAGTCGTGGCAGTTTGAAGGAAGTTGTCTGGGAGATGGGTGGGAGGGAGGGAGGCAGGGAGACAGGGAGGGCTTCCAAACCTTGTTCGCCTGACTGACTTCAAGCCCCTGTTCATCCCCGCACCCCAGGAACCTTTGGCTGTGGTCTCAGTCCCAGCACTTATCCTGGGCCCTTTTCCCGAGGGCCCTCCGTAAGGCTCTGTCAAGCCTGGTCACTCAGGCCGGGTGGGCTGGCAGAGCCGGAAGGGTCTTAGGACCACCCACCTCAACCCATTTTACAGATGAGGAAGCTGAGGCCAGAAAAGGGCAGCGACTTGTCCTTTTTCATCGCACAGCTGGGTGGTCAGGGAGCTGGTCCTGCGCCTGGGCCCTCCGAGTTTTTGTCCTGTGATGCGTCTGCTACCGCAGGCTGAGCGGGAGGCCTCGGCAGGCCCTGGGCCAGGGTCCGGCCACCCTCCGAGGCCTGGAAGCTGGGCAGGACCTTTGGCCTGAGGCCAGTGTCTCCCTGCAGCCCTTCCACAGAGGCCGGGCGCCAGCACAAGATGGCAGCCAAGCAGCCCCCGCCTCTCATGAAGAAGCACAGCCAGACGGACCTCGTGAGCCGCCTGAAGACCCGCAAGATCCTCGGCGTGGGCGGGGAGGACGACGATGGGGAGGTGCACCGCTCCAAGGTGGGCCTCAGAGTGGCCTTGAGCCGGCCACACCCAGGGATCCACCTCTGAGCACCAGTCTGGGGAGGCAGGTCTGGCTCACCACCTGGGGAGAGAGTAACTGAGGCCTATATAGCTGCAGGAACTCTAGGACTTAGCTCGTTTCTCTAGAAACTTAAGGAGGTATTAGGGGAATAATAATAAAAATGAAAACAGATTGTTAGAATTGAGTGCTTATTATGTGCCTGTTATTGTACCAGCTGCTTTAAAAGTTTTATTTAATTTTGCTGGCCCTGAGAGATGCAGATAACACTATTAACCCATTTTATAGATGGATAAACAGGCTCAGAGAGGTTAGGTGACTTGCCTGAGGCCATACCGGTAAGTGGCAGAGCCAGGCTTCGAGCCCACCTCAGGCAGAACCCTGAGCTTTCATTCTCGGACACCTTATTTTCAGCTTCCCTTGAGCTCCAGAGTCAGGTAGGCAGTGGCAGGGGTGGTGGCCTCAGTGTTACCCTCCCAGCCTAGATGACCCTTTAGCTAAGCAGAGGTACCCAGGTGGATCCCTGGGCATCCCAGGGGGCTTTGCAGGGATGAGCGGGCCAGCCCTGCCGAGCACTGCCTCACCCTGGTTGCCGCTAACCCATCTGTGTCCGCAGATCAGCCAGGTCTTGGGCAATGAAATCAAGTTTGCTGTCCGGGAGCCTCTGGGGCTGAGGTGAGCATTTATGTGTCTGTCGGGTGGAGGCAGGGTGATGGGAAGGGGCTGCGTGAGACCCCGCCTTATCGGCCTTGCCCCTGTGGTCTTGCCCTTGATTCCATCCGATCTCATTCCTTCCCCGCAAACCAGCCGTCCCTGGGCATCTCAACTGCAGAGGGGAGAGTCCCCTGGGGTCTGGGGGTGGCAGTGAGGGACCTGGCTGTGTAACTTTCCTCTCGACACCTCCCCAGGGTCTGGCAGTTTGTTTCTGCTGTGCTCTTCTCCGGCATTGCCATCATGGTGAGCGCCCCCCGCCCTGCCCCGCCCCATACCCGGGGAACCCTGAGCCTCTACTGGGGGCTCCTTCCTGCCCTGGGGTCCCCGCCGTCTCTCCCCAAATGGCCATCATGCTGAGGCCCCATCTGTTAAGGCTCCCTGGCTGCCTCCATGTCCTGGCTCCTTACACTCATCTCACCTGTGCCTGCCTACCTTGGAGCATCCTAGATCCCATGTCCGTGGTCCTGGTACCTTGCCCCTGGGAACCCCTCAGAGCCTTCTATCCTAGCATGGAGGGGTGGGGGACAATCAAATCCTGTCCCTGGAATGCCCCAGGGACCCTGGCCTTGCTCCTGGGGGAAGATGATGTCTGGGGAAATTTCAGTAGTGAATCTCCCCCACTTTGAGCTTTCTGCCCTTTGTCCACAGGCCCTTGCCTTCCCTGACCAGCTCTATGATGCAGTCTTTGATGGAGCCCAGGTGACAAGCAAGACCCCCATCCGCCTGTATGGTGGTGCCCTCCTCAGTGAGTATTGCTGGAGTGGACTCCAGGCGGGAGGTAATGGTCAGCTGGGGGACTAACTGGGGTTGTGGGATCATGGGGAGCCTTCCTTTGTGCAGGGACTACCCTTCCCAGAGCCCCGCCCCCTCAACGGAAGTCTGTCTTTGCTGGGTGTATGCTGCCATCTTGTGGCCACTGGTAGGATGTACCCAGTGGATTGGGGCTCTGTCTTTGTCGTATCTGGCCTACCACTGCGCGCTTGCTGGTGCAGTGTCCCACCTAGGCATTGGGATGCAGAGGTGAATGAGGCCCAGGCCCTGCCGTCCAGGGCCTTACAGCCTAGAGGTGGCAAAATCAACATGGTATGTGCGAAACCCCTCACACCACTGGTCGTCTCATTCGAACCACTTCTGTTTCCTCTCCAATCTGAGTCACATAGAGTGCGTGTTAGGAAGCTGAATTATAGCTTTAAAAACTTAGCAAAGATGGTGTCCCTCCCCTTCTCCAAAGCATTCTATGGCTCCCTATTACTTGCAGAATAAAGTCCCAGCTCTTTCATCTGGCATTCAGGGTCTTTTGTGGGGATCCAAGCTGTCTTCTCAAACCTAGTTCCCCGACACCCACCCACACCTCAGTGCCCCAGTTTCCGGAGGCCTCTGTGCCTTTGCACACACAGTTCACCCAGTTCCGATACCTCTGGGGCAGGGGGTGGTGGAGATTGGCACGGCTTCAAGCGCTCTACCCACACAGTGGGAGAGCTAGAGTTTACAGGGTTAGGTTTGTTGAGAGAAAATGAGCCTACATCTGGTGGTCAGAGCCAGCAGACACTGGGTCAGCTGGTAGAGGCTAAGTAGGTGGTTCTTCCACTGAAAATATGGCCTACCTATTCCCCCCTGGGGAATTCCTTAGAGTGATTCCATAAGGGGTTCAGGTTCTCTGTCTCCAGGAGACCATTTGGAAAGAAAGTGTGATTGTAGCACCAGATAACCCATTCACTCACAGACTCCCATCAACCCAGAATCAAAACAGAACCTGATAGGGGCAGAACCTAGAGCTCAAGCCTCCCGTGTTACACATGAAGAGACTGAGTCCCAGTGAGGGGACCTGACGTGCCCAGGGTCCCGTGGTGTGTGGGAAATTTCATGAATGGGAATGAGCTTATCGGCTGAAGCAGCAGAATTGAACCTGGAGGGAATGGGACAGGGGATGGGTGGAGGAGTTTTGGTTTGAGGCATGTGCGTGAGTGGGGGCAGGGGACGTGGGAGTCCCCTGCCCCAAGGGGGTGGGTGGATCAGGCTGTGCCACTCTGTGTCGCCGCCCAGGCATCTCCCTGATCATGTGGAATGCTCTCTACACTGCTGAGAAGGTCATCATTCGATGGACCCTGCTCACGGAAGCCTGCTACTTCGGGGTGCAGTTCATGGGTGAGTCCTGAGGTGGGCAGTGAGGGAGGGAGGCTGAAGGCGGACTGTGGCCGGGGCAGCTCTGCCTCCACCTTTCAGCTCTTCCATTTGGGTTTCCAAGAAGCGACGGAACCTGTCCGAGGGGGAGGGACTGCTGTGGCTGTGTTCACCTGTGTGCCTGCACACCTGCTCACGCGCCTAACGTGCCTATATCTTCCCGAATACACACATGTGCATTTCCACAGCCTCCCACACCCCGGCACAGGCGTGACAGCACACATCAGTGCTCGCCCCAGTCCCTGCCAAGTGGGGGACATCAGAATAGACATGTCTATGGGGTGAGGCAGCTGGCAGGACCCCCCCACCCCCATTCCCCAGCTCAGGGCAAAGCCAGCGAGGTGGCCACCCCAGGGCTCCCGGATCAGCATGCCATCCTGTGGTGGGGGTGAGGGCACATCCCTCCTCTGACCTCTGTCCCCCCCCGGCCTTTCTCCCACAGTGGTCACTGCCACACTAGCCGAGACGGGCCTCATGTCCTTGGGGATCCTGCTGCTCCTGGCCAGCCGCCTCCTTTTTGTTGCCATCAGCGTTTACTACTATTACCAAGTCGGCCGAAAACCCAAGAAAGTCTAGCAGCCCGCCCGGCCGGGGGCCACTCTGGGGCGGGGAGGCCCTGGGCCTCGGTTTCCCTTCGGTTCACGGAAGGCAGGAAGGACCCTGCCCTGCCCCGGGCAGGCAGGGGCGGCCACCTTCTTTCCTCCCGGGCACTGTCCGAATGCTGTGATCTTCTGGGCTTTCAGGTTTGGGGAAGGATGGGGGCCTCTGCACCCCTATTCTTCACCCTACATAGTGACACCTCCTTTTCTTGGGCCTCTTGGCCTCTGGATCCCCTGGACAGACGCTGACTGAAGAGCCTGCATCATGGGGTATTGGGCTGGGGCGAGGCTCCTGCCCCTCCTGCTGGGAGGCCCTGCTTTCTTTTGAGAGAGGCTGTGGGCCGCCTTGTCCTCCCCCTTCACCCCCAGCCAATCTAGTGCCCAAGCAGCTGAACTTGGCTTCTGTCTATGCCTGGAAGATCTGAGGATTTGACCCTGTGCCCCTACTCCTTACTGTGGGCCCTCTCCACATGTGGGGGCTCCCTCCACCCCCAAACACGCACACCTGCCCTCCCCACAGTCTAGCTGCAGCCAGCAGGTGGGGGTGGCTGTCTTTGAGCTGGCATTTCCCTTCCAGCCTTCCTGTGGGGTGGGCCACATGACGCCGTGCCCTGTCCTTGCCACCACGGGCTCTCCCAGGGCCTCGCCTGAGGCTGCTCTGCCTACACCCCAGCTCCTGGAGGCCCCTACGAGCTCCCTTCCCCCAACTGGCCTGGTTCCAGAGCCTGCCAGCGGCCTCGCACAGGCTGGCCCTGACAGATGGACGCACAGATAACCCCAGGTGGAGGCTACCTGTGAGTGATGGGGTTGGGAGATGAAGAAAGGCAGCGGCATCTCCTCGTCCTTTGGCTTGTTCCCGGATTCTGATGTTCACCTGGCTTAGCTCCCTCACTCACCCTTCCCACCCCCGCCCAGGGTGCTGCCCTCTGGACCTCCAGCCTGGGCTGCCCCCGAGGCCTGGTGGGGCGGACCGAGTGCCCTTCAAAGTCAGCAAAGGAAATAAATAGAAATATTTTAGCAGGCTACTTCCTCTTACGCCCCTTTGCCCCCAGTTGCCCTGGAGAAGGCCGACAACTGGCTCCCTCAGAGCCTAAGCCCCCCGGCAGGCCCATCAGCCTGCGTGTCCCCCAATAGTTCCAACACACTTCTTCCGTCTAGGACACAAGTGTGCACCCCAGCAGCCCTAGCCCCAGTCTCGCTTCCTGCTTTGCAGTAGAGTGTGTTTAGGGGGCGGGATGGTCCATAGGTGCAGCCCAGCTCCGGGCACTACCAGATGGGTCTGTATCTGGGAAGCCTATCTTGCCTACGCTGGGCCTCACACTACCCTCCCCTGTGCCCAGCTGTCCCTGTAGCCACTGCCTAGTGCCTGGAAGAGCAGTGGCACTACCGTTGATATACAGCTGAGAGAGGCCCAGGCTATGCTGCTGGTGACCGTGGCTGACCCGAAGGGAGCCGAGACACTAAGGAAGGGCCTGCTCTGCCTTGGCACCCATCTCTCGTCATTGACGTTTGTGCCTGTCCCCAGGGAGAGCCCCAGCAGGCTGGGAGCCCACCACTGCCTTGGGAGGTGGTGTTGGTGACTGGTGGGCAGTGCCACCAGGCCAAGGCCACACCCTCCATCTGACCCTCTCCTTTTAAGGCCTGGCTGATCCTCCGATGAGTGCTGGGTGGTTTGTCCTAATAACCGCTAGGCATGGCTGGTAGGTCCCTCCAAAGGCGGGGAAGCGGGGCCAGGCTCTGTGTTGGGCATCCACCTCGGCTAAGCTGGCCAGGCTCCCTCCCGCTCAGCTCGGGGGTGGGTGGGGTGGGGGAAGCGCGGGCTCGTCCCACAGGGCATAGTGAGTACCCACTGGGATGGCGCCATCCGGGCTCCGGCACAGAGCAGTGTCCGGGAAATTCTGTGCTGCTTGGTTAAACACTGCTCTGAGGCTTGGAGGGAGGGGGTCTGGCAGACAGACAGGCAGACAGACATACGGCCTGGGTGGGGGTGGGGTGGGGCTAGGTACAGGGAGACAAAGCAGAGTCCTGGTTGGGGAGGAGGCAGGGACGAAGTGGACAGGGCCAAAGGAACCCTCAGATCTAGTGAAGAAGGCCTGGTATGGGCCCAGCTCTTCTAAACGTTTGGGAAGACCCAGAACGCCTCTCCCCAGTTCCCCCAGATCCCCTCTGCCACCAGAACCCAGTGCACCCTCTTGCCCTAGCCCACCCCCCACCCCCCAATCAAGACCACCTTTCTTCACGGTCACTATTTATTCTTCGTTCCTTTTTCTTTTTTGTAAGAAACAGTCACAAAAACCAGTGCAAAACCATTAGTGTGGGTGTCCTGTTTTATATTACAAAAACTCTTGATATATAATATAAAAAGGGGGCTCACAGGAAACAAACATGATAAATTAGCTCCGCTATCTACTGCAAGGAACATTTACAGTTTTCAAAATAGACTTTTAACATAGGGCTCATGGGAGAAAGGAAGAAGGTCTTCTGGGGAGACGGGGTTCTGGGGCCTCGGCTCGTTTGAGGGATCCCGTCTCGGCCCCTTAGGCATGGATAGAGGAGAGGGACAAAGGAGGCCGAGGAGGGGCCCTAGCCCCTAAGGTGTCTCCCCTTCTCCCAGAGACAGTAGTTTTTGGAGCAGGAACGAACGGGGTGGGTGTGTGACAACTTGGAAAGGCCTCCTTGGCCCTTGCCCTGCTGTTGGATCACAGGAAGTCTTTATAGGGGCATTCCTAACCTCCCCCAACCCCTGGCAGCCAACAACTGCCACTAGCACCTATTATGGGCTGTATCCGGACCAGCCCAGCCAGATCTGGAGCCTGAGAGAGGCTCCTTAGATTGGGCAGAGCTTTCTTTTCTCACACAATGGCTACAAGTAGCCTTGTACATACCTACCAGCCTGGGCTCAGGCTAGAGAGCAGACCACCTCCCCGCTTTCCCTTTCCAGCCTGAGGGGCCAGTGGCTGTGCAGGTCAGTGGAACAGATTCAGGGCTCCTTGGCACCTTTCTGGGAAGCCTTTGGTGGTGACAGTTTAACAACTACCCATGATCCCATGTCAGCCAGATGGGTCCCCTGTGACCTTCCCTCTTCTCAACTCCTACGGGGGCCAGAAATGGGCGGGAGTGGAAGAGACTGGACGAGCCGGGTGGTATCAGATGTCAGGCTCCTCTTACTTTCAAGGGCCCAGATTCTCCTGGGCAGGGGGAGACCAGATGGGGCCCCTGGACTGGAGCCACACAGCTGCCCAGTTTGGCCTTGAGTCCCCTCTAAGCAGCCTGGGATTTTTTAATGTTATTTTCTTTCTGGTCAACCTCAGACCAGCCATTTGCCTCTTCCAGGAAGCTGGAGGTAAGCGTGTGGGTGAGTCTAGAGGGGCAGGGCCCAGGCCCTTCTCAGGCTGGGCTGGGGTGCCAGCTGCTGGATTATATGGTCCAACAGCTGGGGACAGCAAAGACCCTGGATCCTGGGGATGGCCAGTCCCTAGGGAGCTCATGGCATCATGGAGTTGCCAGAGCAGGCTGCTCCAGGGACAATTTGGAAAGACTCAGTCTGGAGACCTGGAGGGAGGGCCAGGGCTGGTGGGAACAGCAGGAGGGGCGGAAGGGGTAAGGGGGAGATGGGAGGAGAGTCTAACCAAATCTTCATAGCAAGCAGAGCCCTGGCTGCACCTCAGAAGCAGGCAAATGGGAGACTGAGGGAGCCCTGGACTTGAGGCTGCAGCTTTGTGGCTAGAAAGCAGGAGGGGGAGGCTGGAATCTGGCACAGGGCTTGTGACGTAGAATGGGCTTCTCCCAGACCCTGAAGACAGACAGACAAAGAGGAGGGCCGCCACCATGCTGACCCTCCCATTCCCATGCCTGTGGCAGACATCACTAATCAAGCATAAGGGGTCTGGCAGACGTTGCTGATCAGGATCACGCCGCCCTCTCCCAGAGTCCAGACCAAACCTCAGGTCCTCAGCACGGCCCCCGGCAGCCACTCCCGGTTGATTGAGGTTGAGGCATCTTGCAGTCCAGTCGCCAACACTGGTTTAGGTCTTCATATGCGAGGCTGATTTGTGGGTGCTGTGTGGGTGTCAGTGAGCCCGTGGGAAAACCTCTTCCTGCCGGAGCCTGGAGGGGAGGGAGCGCCCAGAAATGCACTATGGAGAGTGGACAGGAAACCAGGTCACAGCAGAAATGATGAGATGCCCTGGAGTTCTTTATCCTGGAGATAACGAGGCTCAGGGAGAAACAACATGTGGCCTTAACACTGGGGGAAGGAGAGAGAGCAAGTGGAGGAACCACAGAAAAATTTCTGCTGTGCATTGAGCTGATGCTATAGTGAGCAGTCCAAAGGCAGAAGGTTGTCTTGGGAGGTAGTGAACTCCCCATCCCTGGAGGTGTACAAGAGGAGGGTGGAGATGTCTTGGCTGGGATCATACGGAAGATATCCAAACCATGGTTCTGGGTGAGGAGAGAAGAACCCGGTGATCTTGGGGGCTCCTTCCAGCTCTGAGAGCTGGGGAGCTGGTGGAGAACAGGGAAGGGGACTGGCTTGTGGGGGGAGGTGGGCGGTGTGGAAAGGGGACTCTGGTGTGTGTACGTGTGCGTGTTCCTGGGGGCCTAGAAGTGCAGGTAGGGGTGAGAGGGAGGGCAGGGGGGACAAAGTCCCGAATTTTCTTAGCCGTGGACCTGGGAAGATGTAGTTCTTGGTCAGCCTGCCCTGTCTCTTCTGGGGAAACCACGATGCTGAGGCTGAGGCGGGGGTGGGCAGCAGGTCTGCTGGACTAACAGAGGTGGAGGGAGTGACAGGCAGCCTGGAGATGACCCAGTTCTTGTCCAGAACTGTTGTGCATGTGCTGTGTGACTGGATGAAAGTCTGTGCCTTCTTCTGGATAATGTGGTCCAACAGCTGGGGACAGCAAAGACCCCACCAGCTGGGCCTTTCTTGGATCCAGTGTCCGCAGCCCACTCTCGGCCTCAGCTGGAGCAGGGACAACTCCATGGACCGGAGGACCAGGGATTGCGAGTCAGTGCCGAGTCCTCGAGGACATGTTGACCAAGTCCATCTGGGGACCCCGGGCTTTGGCGACCTCTCCGAGATTTGCTTTTATCTTCCTGTTACCCAAATCCTCTCTTTCTTGGCACCTGGTCCCGAAGCTGTGAGGAAAGGCCCCAGGCCTGGGGCTGCCAGAGTCCAGCTGGGCGGAGGAGGGGACCTGGGACTGGTGTTCCTTTGGTCTCTGGTGCACACTGCATCAGGGGCGCAGGTGCTGGGGTCCCTGCAGAGAGCTCATGGCCCCCACCCCAGAATCCAGGCAGGGTACATCGGTCAGTATTTTTGTCACTTAGTTAAAAAAATAAGTATTTCCCCCTGCCCCTTCTTTTGGCCACTTATGATGGCCTCCCCTCCTCCCCTCCCCCACCCCTGGAGCCCAGGGGGCAGGGGCGTGAGGGAGGGGAGGGCGACGGGTGCTGGGTGGTTGTGGGCAGGGTGAGTCTCCAGGCTTCAGGCCACACCCTCTACTGGATGCCCCGGAAGAGGCACATGGCGAAGATCATGGCGAAAAGCTGCAGAGAAAGTGCGTGTCGGCTCGTTAGGCTGGGCCCCCAGCCCTCCACCCGGCGCCCACTCTGCGGGAAACGGTCTGTCTGTCCTACGGCAGGACGCGGCGTGCGCGTCCTTCTCCTGCCGTGGGGACTCCCGACGCCCCCTGGCGGCAAGCCCTTCTCACCAGCCACGGGGCCCCTTCACGCGGTATAGTCACCGCGAGAAAGGGGCTTTGGAAACCAGGAGACATGGCTTCAAATCTAGCTCCCTCTTTGCCACTGGTGACCGTGGGCCAAACACTTCCCTTCTCTGGGCCTGCTATGTCTCTAGAACTCACCGTGTGCCAGGCACAGTTCAAGGCGCTTTCTTAGAAACCCTTTCACAGACCAGGAAGACCGAGTCACGTAGCCTGCCTGAGGTAACACAGTTACAAGCAAGGAAGCCAGGGTTTGAGTCCAGGCATCTGCCCCAGAGCCCGCCTGTGCTCACAACCTGAATGCCCCGCTTCTCGTTCACAGGGCAGTGGTGAGATTGAAGTCTAAAGCGATCATCTAACGACATCATGGGGCCTGTTATGTAGGAGATGCTTAGTAGAAAGTCACCAGGGTTGCTGTTAACAGGCAGGGAAGGCGTAGGGGCACAGCCACTGAACACTGAGGACCCTGGGGTGGCGGGGAGGGCAGGGACCGACTCAGGGGTACGCCTCCGACCAGACTGGCTGATGTCCCCATGGCCACGCCTCTTCTTGAAAGTAGCACAAAGGACGGTTCCCAGACCTCATGGCCAAATCTCCAGGAGGGACAGTGGGGTCAGGAGGCAGGGCTGGTTTGGGACCATGGTAAAGGTTCCCACCTGGGAGCAGGGTTCTGCTTCCCATAGGGGCTGGGGAGCTGGACTCTTAAAAGCTCATGTTCTTCCTGCATCAGACACATGCCTGCAGTTTCCCTGGGCCTGGCACAGGTTTATCTGTTTCTTAGTCACTGCTACGTCCCCCGAGAGGACTCGTTCACCTCAAATAGTACTGGCACATAGCAGGGTCTCAGTTTATGCTTGCTGAGTGAATGAATGACTGAATGAATACATAAATGGCCCCTTCCTCTCTCCCATCTCCAACAGTCTCCACAAACTGCTCTAAGCATGGCTGTAAAAGGGACAGTAAGAAGCTGAGACAGGCGGCAATGTTGCCAGGTGTTGGTGGACCTTCAAGGCCGCCCTGGCTTCATGTCCCCGAAGGCCGACAGGTGGCTGAGGCCCAGAGTACCTGTTCCTGAAGACGGCTGCGCATGGGCCATGCTGCCCACCTAACCTCCCTGAGCAGTGGGTTCGAGATCCAGGAAAGGCTCTGCCCTCTGGCTGAAGCGACACCTATTGGTGTCTGCAAGAATCTGCAACTGCCTTCCTTTGGAGGGCGCTGGGACCTTCAAACAAAGGGGCTAAGAAAGCCCTTGAGAGGTTCAGAGGGCTGCACCGGCCCTAAACACACCGCAGTGGAAGGGCCTGATCTAGGAGCACAGACAGCAGCCCCTCCCTCAAGTCAGCTGTGCAGAGCCTTCAGTCGAGACTTCACTCTGGACCTTGGGTGGGTTTGGGGGGCTGATTTGGGGGTTTGGTGGGAGAGGAATGGAGATGGGAGGTGGCAGGAAGATGGGGGAGTGACTCTCAGGTCCTGCCTGTCCCCACAACCCAGAGAACTTGCTCAGACGTGTCCAGAGTCCAATGATGACACACAGGCAGCAGACAGACATGGCAGGGCTTACTACCCACAGTCCCCATAGTGGAGGACCCATGGGTCCTGGGGTAAGGACGTGGAGACGGAGATGGGCTGGGGATTGCAGGCCATGGGGGATCTTCCCCAGGCCCCGTGTGTGCCTTGCTTCTGGGGAGCCACAGAAGTGGGGCCTTCACTTACCTCGATGGCCAGCACCCCGATGGCGAGGGCTCCGGCCAGGTAGACGTAGGTTTCGAAGGCATTGAGGATCACTGTGTAACAGCCCTGGGGGGAAGGATCAGAGGTGAAGCCGGAAGGATAGTCTGGGGTCACGGGCTGGAGGCCCGCATCAGGACAGGGGTGTGAAGCCGGGAACTGGCATGTGCCCTCAAAGCTCGGGCAACAGCCTTGGCACAGAGCAAAGCCTCAGTCCCTGTAGGACCGTCCTCCCTCTCTCGATGCCCCTCTCAGCACGTCCTGGCTGGTGGACAGTGAGCGCAGAGTGTGTGTGTGGGTTTACCCGCTATGCCTCCAGGTGTCACTGCCAGACCATCCTCTCTCTACGCACACACCCCTGTTCCACAAGGAGAGGGGACAGGATACATGGCAAAGCCCTTTCTGAGCTTGAAGTTGACTTTGACATGCCTCCTCCGAGTGGGGCCTTGTCCAGCAGAGGGAGGACATCCCCGCGCCCCTCTGCTGTGCACAGGGCCTGAGGTCTAAACCGCTCATCTCCCTTCCATCTGGCTCTGGCGCCAAAGACCCTTTGGGTCCCTGGACTGGGCCAAGCAGACTGGGCTGGCCAGTGGAGGCCCCGGATACTGAGACACCCTCGGAGTGAGCAGGGAGGGCAGGGGGGATGGATGGGACGATGCTACCAACATGTTGTAAGTGTCTACCCTGTCGGGAACTCTGCTGGGGCCTCATGGGCTTGTTCTCACTTAGTCCTCATCACAGCCCCTTGGGGAAGAGGGCTCTCCCTGCATCCTGTATGTGAGGAAAGGAGGGCAGGAGCAGCTGGACCACTTGCTCAAGGCCACACACGGGGAGGAAAGGAAGCAGGGTTTGCACGGGGAGTCCAAGGTCCCCCTGCTCTTCCCTCTGCTCTAGGGGAAGGGAGCTGGGCATCAGGGAGGCTCGGTTCTCGCTCATCCAGGCCAGGCCTCTGGCTCAGGGCCCAAGCTCCTGTCGACACCCTCGGATGTCACATCTTCCTCCCTGTCATGATGGCTTCCTCCCCTCACCCAGCCCCGCGGGGCGCCATCTCTCCCAGCCTCACCACAGACTGCTAGTGCCCTAACCATGCTGCTGTCGCCAGCTCCCCATTCTCCCGTGCTCCCTCTCTGCAGGGCGGGAGTATCACCCCACCCCCACCCTGGCTCCGGACCACAGTTGCCCCTCTAACCTCATCTGACCAAAAGCAGCTAGGCAAGAGGTGACGCTACAGAGAACACCCACGTTTGTGCCTACGGCATGGACCTTCCCCTGAGCTCCAGCCCCATATGCCCAGTTGCCCACTGGGCACCTCTGCTGGGATGTCCCAAGGACTCAACATGTCCAGAATCAGAACTCGAGACCTTCCCCCAAGCCGGAGCCTGTGGAGTCGCCCTCAACACCTCCTCACCCTCCCTTCTCCACAGTCGACCTACTGCCACAGATGGTAGCTTTTACCTCCTGAATAATTTCTCACATCTATACACCTCTCTGTGTCTCCACTGCCATCACCCTGGTCTAACCTACTGTCGCTTCTCATTGGGACCGAGTAAAAATCCCTCCTGTCCGCTCAGGCTGTCCACCTCTAATCCCTGGCCACAGAACAGCCAGAACATCAACACGGCCATGTACCCCACCCCCCACTCCCCACGCAGAACTAGGATGGTTTCTATTGCCCTTCCAGCATCCTCGCGGACCTGTTGCCCAGCATGGTCGGGCCCTGCTGATGCCCTCACTCACTGTGCTCCAGCCCTACTGGCCTTCTCTTGGTTCCTGGAATATACCAGGCTCCCTCCCTTCCCAGGGCCTTTGCATATGCCGCTCTCACTCTCTAGATGAATTGCTTGTTACTTTTTCCAGAAAGATGAGAGTGTAGCACTTTGTTTCAAGGAGAGTCACAGCAGCACACACACTCCTAACCCAGCAGGAAGCAGATGGGGAACAGTGGGGATAGAGCAGAGAAACGGTGATGCCGTAAGGAGAGAAGACTTAGGGTCACCCAGACAGATGGGGGATATGGATGGTTTCCTATTAGTGGCCCCCTGCTGGCCTAGAGGCAAGGTCTAGCAAGGTCGCCCTCTACTGGGAGACCCCTTGATTTATGTCCAGCAGAAAACACATCCCTGACTTTGCATATGCCAGGGTGACTGTCTTGCCTGACTTGCCTGGGGTGGCTGCCATGTGGGTTTGAGTCATATCAATGGGTAAGCCCAAGTATTCATCATGGGTTACCATTTTTTTTTTTTGAGATTTCCTCATTTCTCTTCATTAGAGTTCAATGGTAAACAGGGTTGGCGGACTAACTCAATACCATAGACAAGTGTCCTCTGTCTTGACTCCCGGTGGCCATGTGACCAAGTCCTAGCCAGTGAGACCTAAGCAGAAGTCTGTCGGGGGTTCCTGGGAAAGAGGCTTGTGCTCTTCCCCCTGCCTTGAACATGGGTGGGATGTCTGGAGCTATGGCAGCTATTTTACCACCATGAAGCGGTAAGCACAATGAAATGCCACAGAGATCACAGAGACCAGGTCTTGACTGACATGACAGAGCAGCTGATACAATGGGAGAAGCCACCATCTTCCAGAGTTCTTGCCATGTGTGGAACACAGGGCTATTTGCTTAAGCCCTTTGAGTCAGTAACTCGCAATCAAATGTGTTGCTCACTGATTCAAGACAGTGACGGAGATATAAAGCCAAATTGGAAATGCATCCTGGGCTTTAGGGAAGAGGGCTTTGGAAGAACACAGGTAGTTCCTTAGCAGAGGCTTTTAAAAGTGAAGAATGCTTAGGAGGGATGTGAGTGTCTCAGAAATGGAATCCCAGAAGTCAACCTCGGTAACACCCCTGAGGTCAGAGGAAGAATCATCGTAAAGAACTAATGTAGCTGCCCAGGGACCTCTCCCATGAGCTCCTACATCAAGGCCATGCCCAGAAGATGGAAGGAGGCATTGTCACAGAGGATGAATCAGAAATGAGAAGGATGGCAGGGCAGGAAAAGCCCTGAAGGACCAGGGCCCACAAGCAGCTTCCTGGGACAATTCCCAAGTGGCCTCAGGACACAGGTTTGGCTATAGGCACTGGGCATTCCTAACAGTAGTTCCTTGAAACAAGTTAGAAGTTCATTTGTCTTTCATATCAAATTCTAAGCCGTGGTGGCCACTCTGCTTTCTGGAGTTGTCAGTGGCCCAGGCTCCATCTCTCTTGATGCTCTGACAGCCTACGGGGCCACCCTCCTCTGCAAGGTCTGAGGTGGCTGTCATCACAGCTGCATCCCAGCCAGGGGGTAAAGAGGAGGGGTGGGCATAGCACTTTCTCTTAAGGATGTCACTCCGTTGCACAAATCATGTCTGCTCACCTCCCTTTGGCTAGAACATGGTCACATGGCCTAGCTGCAGGAAAGGACAGCCTTTATCTGGTGGCCATGGGGTCTTATAGAGCCCCTTTTTCCAGGGGAGAAGGGGTGAATAGAGTTTGGAGACAGGCAGAAGTCTCTGCCACTGTTCAGGGAATCTGAGGTCAAGAGAGTGTGTCCTGGCCAAGGTGACACAGCAGCCCGACATGTCAGTCTGGCACCACACCCCTTCTGCCATGTCCGGCAGCCTCTCCTGAGAGCAGAGACCTCCGGCCCCTGGGGTGGCCTGATCCCAGGGCCCTCATTTCTTTGTGTCTCCTCCCCCCAGCACTGGAGGGCAAGACCATGAGGGGCGGAGAAGCCGAGTTCATGGGGCAAAGCTGAGGCTAGAAAGAGCCTCGCCTTAGGCCAGGGTCAGGCTTCAGCTCAACTGTCCTCTTCCCCAGACTCTTAAGAGGCCTGCCTTGAGCCCCTGCCCTGGTCCCTTTTAGCCCCTCATCTGGCATTTCTTTCTTCACAGTAATCATTGCCGTGTGTAGTGATGACTTTTTGTTCGTTTGCTGCTTGTTTATCATCTACTTTTTCTAACTAGACTGCGAGCCCCACAGGAACAGGGCCTTGTCTCCTGTCCCCTGAGGGGTCCCCTGCATCTGGATCTCTCCAATGCGATCCTCATTAAAGGCCTATTAAGTGAGGGGTGCAGGGGCTCAGTCCACCTTCGCTCTCCCCCCTCCCCCACCTAGCCCGGTCTCACACCCAAGGCATGGGGGGCTGGTCACTGGGGACCCTTGTGTGCCCCAGAGGTGGCATATGTAAGGAAGGGAATGGGTTTTTTAGAGACTTAGATGAAGTCCTCGGGTTGCAAGAGAAGCAAGGAAGTCTAGGAGCTTCTGTGACCTTGGAGGGTCAGGTCAGGGAAACCTTGCTTCCTTGGAGTCAGGAGGTGCCCCCACATGGCAAATGTGAGCTTTCCCCCAAATACAGGGCATGACTGAGGAGGGGCCCCCACCATGTGACTCTGGTTCTGGCTCCCGACCTGCATTATTGGAATTGCAAGGAGCGTTCGGCCTGGAACACTGGAAAACTCCTACTGACCTTTTAGCCCCAGCCAAAACGCCCAGTCCCCTGGCCTGTGCCTTCTGCCACCCTCATCCTTCCTGCACTGTGGTGGAAGCTCGAGGGCCTGGATGGAGCTTCATCAGCCCCCACTCAGTCCCATGTCATGGCCAACACACCCATGGGATCAGGAGTGCCTTCAGACCCTTTGGGCTGACACTGCCCCCCAACCAGCTCTGGCCACCCATGTCCCCCCGCTTGGGGCAGCAGGGCCTGGTACCTGCTTGTTCAGGAACAGGTCCCTTCCCAGGAGGCATTCCTCCCTGCTCAGCAGGACCCCGTCCCGAGTCTGGGGTTCTCTTCGGCAGCAGGCCTCTGGCACCTCTTCACTATCCAAAGTCAGGAGTCGAAAAACTGATGCGAACTTGAAGTCTTCAGGCCCGTTGACCCCGCAGCAACCAAACTAGGAGGAAAACAAAGCCAAGAGTCTGGGGGACAGAGCTGGCCCCAGGGGCGGAAGTACGGATGGCCTGTGTAGAGGCCACAGTGAGGCAGCGGGGTGGGGTGGAGTGGACACCCAGGCGTGGGCTGGCTCCACCCTCTCTGCCTGTGTGACCCCGGGAAAGTCACTCAGCTTCTCTGAGCCTCCAGTGACTTTAACCTTAAACTGGTGGTGGAGGTAGAGATTCCTACCTCACCAGGCACTTAGCATGCAATAAACAGTTCCTTTGATTACCGTCATCAATGACGATGACAGTTGCTTGAGGAATCAGACAGCTTTCATCCTGAGTTTGGACCGTTTGCCTGGCAGTGGCTGCCAGCAACGCCGTGTGGATGCGATTCTGAGGCTTGGTGGCCAGTGCCCTGGTTGATTATTGATGTCTGCCAATTCTGAGGCTTGGTGGCCAGTGCCCTGGTTGATTATTGATGTCTGCCCACAGGCACATGAGCAGAGGGGACTCTGGAGGCCAGACTTTTGCTATGCTGGGCGTCGTGGCTCTGAAAGCTCACAGTCCAGGTTTGGGGGCTATGTCACTCACTGTGATCATGACTGAGTTCCAGGTGGCAGAGAAGACATCCGTGTCGTTGTTGCCCTGGTAGTGCTTGGTGAGCTCCTTGGTGAAGAATTCACGGGTGAGCTGGAGGCAAAGGAAGAGGGTGGCTGAGACCCGCGCCCAGCAGCTTGACGCTGCCCCCACCCCTCCATGGCCTCTGCATCTATCTGCTTCGGGGGAGGGAAGGGAAGGCCTCAGGGCCCTGGTGCCAGGCTCCTGGCATTCTCCTAAGCTGCCAACTTGGGGTGGGTCCCTTAAGCCCACCCCAAGGCCTGTGGCCTCCCTGCATGGTGGGATCACCTACATGAAGTCTACACAACCCCTCGACAGCCCCGAGGCCGGGGCGCACGGAACCTCACTCGCCCCTGCAACACTTCTCAGAGGGAGGGCTTGCCCAGGATGGGGCACTTCCCCTCCCGCCACGCCCTCCACCCTGACCCGTCCCTCAGACAGAGCCAAGCAGGCGCCCTGAGTCCCAGGCCCCGAAGAAGCCACGCGTGGAGCAGGGAGTCTTTGCACATCCACGGGTTCTACCCTCAAAATATTCTCACGGTCTAACCACCTTGCTTCCTGCTGCGGTGAAAGGGCCGGGCCCTGGGTGGTACCTCCAGAGGGGCACCATCGGGGCACCGATGTCTGCTCATAGGCTACTTACTGCCTGCTCCTCCCCTCCGTGCCAACAGCTCAGCGGCTGACCCCAGGGCCAGCCTGCGTCTCCTGCCCCCTCTCCCTTCTTTCCTCTCCTCTGTTTCCAGGCCACCTTTGGTTGGTGTCTGGCTCTTATAGACTCGGGGAAGGGAGCTGCTGCCCAGGGTGGTTGGAGCCCCTGGAGTAAGGTGGCCCATCAGGGCAAGTGGCCCAAATTGGATATTGGCCTGGGCCTCATCGAGCATGCTCTGTCCTAGTCTCCTGCATGTCACCTAGTCCAGGGAGGAGGAAGGGGAGACACACAGCCTCCCTGACTATCCTTGAACTGTCAAATGACTATTGCTGGACCATTGCTGGGAACGGTATGGAATGGAAGATTCCAGAATCTGGTGTGGGGTTGCACCAGATGCTTTGGAAGAGCAGGGATCCTTAAGGGTCCCCCTGACTCAGACCTTCTAGAAAAGCCTTAGCAGAAAGAGGCTTGCCAGGGTCTCCCTCTGGGCTGTGGGGCCTGTTGGGGTGCTGGGTCAGAATTTGGGCTGGAAGTGCTTGATGAGAGCCTCCCGACTCTACTGAGGAGGGGACAGGCTGGCCTTGATGGCCACTGAGCCCTGGCTGGTTGCAGGGGCCAGGGTGCGGGGGGCCCAGTACGTACATTTTCTCTAAAGATAAAGGCCAGGATGGCCGCTGAGAGCTCTGCCAAGAAGATGATCAGGATGAACAGGAAGAACTGCAAAGAGAAGAGGCCGCGTGAGCGTCTCGAGGGCGGGCGGGACAAGGGCATCACTCACTGAAGCGCCCTTCCATCTGTTACGCAACGGACGCAATGCGCTGATTTTGTAAGACTAAGGAACGTCACTGCCCGAAGCCAGACATTTTTCATAATAAACACACCAACAATCCATCTTGGGAGTCAACAATCTTGCAATACAAATATGGACAAAGCAAACATACATCTTCCGTACAAATGGCCCCCCTTTACAAGGCTCTTGCTCGGTAATCAGTCTGAACTACCCTACCTGGCAGCCCTGGGAAGAGACAGATGTTGAAACATGTTTGGGCTCCCTCTCGGTGGATTGTCCAAGCTGTGGGAACCCTGATTTCCCTGGGGACCCCTGGCTGGCTTTCCCCACCCGGCCAGCCTGAGGGCCCCCTCTCCCTGCCGCTGCCTCTCATTCCCGCCGGAAGTGGGGAGGCAAAGCTGATCTTCAGCTGTAGTAAAGGAGAAGGAATGGAGGGGAGATGGTGTGTCTGTCAAAATGTGGAAACCCAGGGACCAGGAGATTGAAATCTAACAGGCCCCTCTGCTCCACTCATTGCATTTCTTGAAGCTCCCCAAATAAACCATGATGCCTCTCATCTCGGGCCCTTACATGCTGTGCTCCCTCTGCTGAGAAGGTCCCTTCTTTCTTCACCCACCAGCTCCTCATTTTCTAGAGTGGGTTTAGCCTCGGCTGCCCTCCCTGCGAGAAGTCTTTCTGGGCTTCCCCACATCACAGGACCACACAGAGACGTCCTCATCGTAGCTGCCATGTCCCCAGTGCACCCCTCACGTAAGCATAGAGGCTGTAACCGAGTATGCTATTCCCAATGCCCAGACGGCACGAGTGTCGGTTCGTGGCTATCAGGTGAATGGATGAATCTATGAATGACTGACTCAGCATCACGACCTTGCTGTCTGCTACATGTCAGGCCCTGGTCGTCATGGGTTTGGGGCTGAAAGCTGTTAGATTAAAGAGGAAATGGCGATGCCTTCATTGCTTGGTATTACTAGTGCCCTCGGCATGTAAACTCTGTGACAATTCCAGAGTTTTCACCCCACCTGAGACCACCAGCAGAGGACTGAATCCCCAGTGTACATGGAGATAGGTTCCCACACACCCTCCCAGCCTCCTCAGCCAGCTGTCCTAAGACCTGCTCCCTTGGGTCACAGTCCCCAGAGCACTGGGTGTGCCTGGCTGGAAGGAGGTGAAGGGTCCTGAGCTCAGTGTCGGGACATGCCAGCCCTCCTTGCCTTGCTTTGTGTGACTTGGGACAATCACTCAAACCCCTTCCAGCTTCAGTTTCCTTGTCAGTCAAGTGAGAATGTAACCCTTGCTACTGGGGTCACGGTGGAGAATAATGAAGTAATGGATGTGAAAGTGTTCTGTATGCCATTAAAAAGGCTGAGCGCAGCTTGTCATCGAGGCTTTTATAAGTACAGAAGGAGCACAGAAGCCAGCTCGAGTGCAGGCTCTTCCCTGAGCCCCCAGAGCCTGGCTCCGGTGACACATTCTGTGCTGGTTTCCTCACAGCCATTCTCAAGGGCCGCCGATGACGCCCTTGGTTTCTCTTTCTGTCAGAAGAAGGTTTCTGTCACTTTATTCTCCTCCTGGGAGGCCCCAGTCATGTTTCCTCCCTGACTTTTCAGCTTGAACAGCAGCTCCCCATAGAGATCTCGAGGCTCCTTCAAACCTCTTAGGCTGCAGACCACTTTGGGGGAGACCATTGGGATGGATTCGAGTTGATCTGCCCAGGACACAGACATGAAACATCTCCTAGATGTCATATGGTTTTGTTGTTTCGTTTTAAATCCCCTAACCCATGGAGAACCCCTGGCTTAAACAGATCAGCCAGTGCAACATGTGGATCTGTCACTTCTCATGCCTAATTGTCATCTTTGGCCACGAGGATCTTGCCAGGTTCCAGCTGCCTCCAGCTTGGGCTCTGGCCGCGAGGAGCCCGATGCCTGTCCCACGTCTCTTTTCTGTTTAGAGCCTCCATTTCCACACCCTTGTTTCCCAGGAGGAAACAAGCCGGGGAAGGGAATGGCCGCTCCAAAGTGGGCATCTCCAAGATTTCAGAGCAGATCTTTTTGCCTCAACCCAGCTCCTTTCAGAGTGCCAAGCTACCCTTGTCTCCGCCGAGGAGCGTGGTCCAGGACTGAGCTGTCAGAAACCCTGCTGGACCCTGGGGGTCTGCTTTAGACAGGGCAGTGGTAGCCCTGCTAGGGGTCAGCTGTGTGGGATGACCTTGGGCCGTGGTCAAGGGTGGGCAGGGTTCCCCAATATGAGGGGAGTGTGACAGAGGGCCTCTTGTGGCCCTGGCCACAACACCTGCAGTCCATTCTGCCACCCCCACAACACCCTCTCTCATACACTGGTTGGCCCTTGGAATGAAGGATGCATTTGAGGGGTGCATTCCCCACCTCTGTGGCCTCTCATCTCCCCGACAGTGATGGAGGCCCCAGGCAGGGCTCCTGGCACTTCCATTTGGCTGGTGATGGATGGTCATCCGGTTCTGTTTCTCACGGCCTCTGCGGAAGCCCCACCCTGTCCTGTGCCCTCTTGGTAGAGTTGCTGGCTGTCCTCAGGCTGGCAGAGCGGCCTCAGAAAGTCTCCATCCGTGGTGACGTGATTCAGTTGGCTCTGGCTATGGATCGCGGCTTAGACAGTTATAAACTATGGATGAATCTAAGCTCCAGCCTCGTGTCTTCCACATGCTCGTCACTCTGGGAACATGCGTGTGTTACCCAAGATGACTCAGCACGGCTTCACTGAGATGGTGCAGGCTGGCACGACATGAGAGCTGCCCACATGGTGGCTCTGAACCAAGAGGAAGTGTGGCCTTCCTGAGGACAAGGGCCAGTGCGGGCGGTCTCCGGAAAAATAATGACAGCTACCACTTACTGTAGTACCACATGTATAGGCACTACCTAGGTACTGTAGCTCATACGTGGATTGTTTCAATGAACCGTCTCAGCAGCCTGGAGAAGCAGCTGCTGTTATCATCAACACCCCCACTTTACTGGTGGGGAAATTGGAACTCTGAAGGGGTAGCATGGCACAGCAAGTCAGCGGTACACCTGCGATGAGCACAGGAACTCTGATTTTAGAACACGGCCTTTTAACACCAAGTTATCCTAAAACCCATAGGAGCCTCCAGGTCTTAAGGCTTCAGATGGCCTGCAGGGTCTCTTGTGGTTCAACATTGGCCCCTTTAGTTTCTCATTCATCAAGTGCTTACATGTGCCAGGAACAGAGCAAAGCAAGATGCACATTTCCTCACTGAACCATGATCACAACACTATGCCTGGAAAGGAGGCATCGTTATCTTGATTTTATGTAGGAGGAATTTGAGGTTCAGAGACGTTAAGTAACCAGCCCCAAGTCTCACAGGCAAGAAGTAACAGAGATCAGAGCCAGGCTTTTCTGACTCCAAAGCCTATGCTCTTACCTATACCTCTGATACCACCTTCTCTGTTCCTTCATTCCAAGTCTGTCTTTTGAGCACCTACTCTGTGCTAGGTCCTGGCAAACAAACAAATATACCGCAGATGTGGTCCTCCCCACCCTCATGGAGTTTACAATGAGTCGAGATTCATAATTCAAGAAATGAAATTCATGAGATGAAATGCAAAAGATTTATGAGGAGAAATTAAAGAATGAACCTGGTAACTCATTGATGGGGAAAGCAGGCCTCCCCAGAGAAAGGGGGTCTGCAAACCTCCTTGCCGTTTCTTCCTCCTGGAGCAGAGTTTTCCCAAACATGGGGACCAAGGGGTGACTTGAATGTGTGAGTGTGAGTCACCTGAAGGAAAGTGCCAGGCTGTGGTGCCAACGTCATAACAATGACACGTCTGCCAACTCGCCGTCTCCAGCCTGAAATGATTTCCTTCTGCTTAATAGGGTCACCACTGGTCATTCGGAGGGGATTTCCCCGGACCTGGCCACATTTCCCCTGACCTTGTCCAGATGTCTCCTGGGGCTTCCCCTAATCGAGGCCTTTCCCAGGGTAGGTTTGGGTTCATCTAACCTCATTGCATTTGCCTACAGACATGTTTGTCAGTAATTCCTGAGCATCAATTTCCAACACTTTGCATAGGATGGGAGAGTTAAAGCAAAGGCGCAAACTGCCGTGCTGCCTACTGGTGAGCGTTTCCAGACTTTCCTAACCCATCTGCCTACAGGCGCATCTGCTTCCAGTTCTCGTTTCTAATAAATATTTACTAAATTTACATACTTCATGGGCGATTCAGCTCACTTATCTCTTTTAAATACATTCATCTCTTTCTGCTGTTCTCTTGTCTAATTTAGCGTGCCTTTGTTATAAAATATTTTAAAAATTCGACTCAAATAAATGGGCCAAAAAATATCCCTTAAACTACTCAGAAGGAAGCACCCAGGAAGAAAGGTTGCCACGAAAGGTCAACGATAGGCTGAAATTTGCCCTATCGTATGTGAAAATGCTGTAAAATCATTTGATCATAGGAAAGTGTTTGAAAAATTGATCATTAAGTGATGTGGTCGTCAGGTTACATGATCATTGGGCTCACTGTCCCTGGGCTAAGGGTCAGTGGGACACTGTGGGCTTTGGCGTCAGAGCGGCGGGGAGAGGATGGATACTCAGTTAAACCCCATCCCCAGACCCCATTTTCTGCAGGCCTCTGAGCCAGGGTTTCTGAAGAAGCTAAAGTTACTCCCTCTCGGCCCTTCTCAAGACAAGTCTTCTCTCCCTCCCAGCAGGCTGAGGCAGTGGTCTCAGGCTTCCCTAAGGACGCCAGCATCTATCAGGGGTGAGATCCTGGAAGCGCCACACGGCCAGGTCCAGGTGGAAAGACGAGTGGTTCTTCTTATTTTTTGAGGTCGTGAATCTTTTTGAAAACCTTCCAGAAGCTGTGATGTCTCTCCCCAGAAACATGCACATGTACACAAGATACACATACACACATAAAACACAACACGCATGTGTAGGCACACACACGCAGGCCCTGACATAATATTTCGCACATAATTTTAGGTGAATTTTGGATCACGCGAGTCCAGGCCAGGTTAGAAGCCCTTGGATCTGCCCCGTTCTGAGACACGGGAGACCTGGGCCCAAGTGTGCCCAGCTTTTGACCTGCACTGTGACCTCAAGCTTGTCTGAGCATCAGAGAGGGGAAGGGAGGGTTGAGGAGGGGATGAAGAGAAGAGAGGGGAGGACAGTGGAGGCAACACTGGGGAAGTGGAGCGAGAGAGAGGCAGGGAGACAGGACAGAGGCAAGGAGCATTCAGACGGGTAAGAAAAGAGACAAAAATGGTGGGAAGGGGCCACTGTAAGGTTCAGTGGGCTAGACCCGGCTACAGCCAGGACTTATCTCTCTTGGGGGACTTGGGGCAAACGTCATCCTGGGCCTCAGCGTCTTCCTCCTAAGCACCAGGGAAGGAAGCCATGTCCTCGTCCAGCTGGCAGGCTCAGAGGGAGCCACTTAGCTTAATGCCTCCCCAGTCCAGAGCCCCAGCCTGGCTTCCTGTCTTGGCTTCAGAGATGAGCCCATTCACAGTGGATGAGCCCTGGGGGCCGAGGTGCGGTCGGGGGGGGCGG
>NW_006433024.1:18209227-18222246 GCF_000325575.1 Pteropus alecto | reverse complement strand
CAGTTCTTTTTAAAGTTAACCTGGCGCTCAGACTTTTCCCTGCACCATCTGACACTGTCGAGAGCTTTCCAGCAGGGGGCGCCCACACGTTTCTTTGTTTCACTTCAAAAGAAAAGTTTGCGGCCGTGTATGCAGCTGAAGGCCAGAGGGAACCAAGGCTACCGTGTCACACATTTCACAGCTGACTTCACTTTCTCTGTGCGATGTGACACGAGTGGAGGCCGTACAGTGTGTTCTAATCCGAGGAGCAGGCACCGGGCCCGATCTCTACCTCCCAAAGCGCTGGGTGCTGCGGGCTCCTCCGTAGGAGAGGACAGATACCTTTGCAAGGAAGTCCTCCTGATGACCAGCCCAGATCTCCCTATCACTTAACTCCCACCCCAGCCATCCACTCACACATTTCTCTAAGCAGCGCTGTTTTTAACTTACTCTGTAGCAGGACTGGGCTCAACCCATAAGTTCTCCTAGCCCTGGGGGCCCACAGGATCCTGTAGGGAAGAAGACTCATCTACTGCAGCCAGGAAGGTCAGCAGAGGCCCACAGGGCTATGGCTCATGGGAACGCAACAGACCAGAGAAACAGATCATCTACCCCTTATGCTTGGCTCCCACATGCAGCCGAACTGGTTGACTCCTCACTTAACAAGCAAAGACACTAAGGCTCAGAGATAGGAGTCGCATCATTAGTTAGGGGACAGAGCAGGGTGCACACCCAAATCCATGCCTGCCTGTTGCCCAGCCCTTCCTCACGGGCTTGAGGCCTCCCTGTGCCTGTCTATGAGGAAGGGGACGGCCACTCTTGCCCCCGATGCATCTTCAGCACCTAGTGAACTATGTGGCCTGTAGTAGTAGTTCAAGGACTGTTTATTTAATGAATAAAGGACCTTCAGAGATCATATCATTTCTACTTTTGAACTGGAAATACAAAAGGTGAATGATTTATCCAACAGCTACCTCAGATCTTTTACCAAGGAGTTATATATATATTTAAGTCCTGAAAAGCAAGCAGGTAGAAACACATCATGGTCAAGGTTCTCAGTTGACTACGCCTTGGAGAAGCCTGCCTGTTCACACCTGGAGGCCAAGGCCATTCTCCACCCAGGGGCAACTTGCCCATGGCAGGCACGGCCCAGTGCCAAGAGCAGGCTCTGGAAGCCGGGGTTGCTAGTGCAAATGAGAGAGGTTGGTGGCTGGCCTTCCCACTCCAGAAGGACAGCCTACTTGGCTCAGACCTCAGTCTCCCGAAGTACAGGTACATGGGCCTCCACCTCCCATCCCAGGGCACTCACGGGTGGGGTGGGGGATGGGTGTACTCACAAACAGCAGCAGACACTTGTTCTCGCGGACGGCCCCACAGCAGCCCAGGAAGCCGAGCAGGAAAAGCAGGCCCCCCATGGCCAGGAGGATGTAGGCACCCGTGATGAGCAGGGGGTTGGCAGCCACGATCTCTCGGAAGCCGGTGGGGTCGACCATGACCCAGATGCCAATGCCTAGCAGGCAGGCCCCACCCAGCTGCTCCCAGGTCCAGTCAGGAGGAAACAGAAGAAACAGGCAGGCGCGGAGGTTAGACACCCCACAGACACCATTCCCTGAGCGAGGCCCCGGGGCGGAGGTGGTGAGCCCCAGTAGGCAGGGATTCCACTTGCTGCAGGAGCCAGTGTCCCAGCACTCGTCACCGCTTCGAATTTCCCTGCTTACTCTGATCTTAAGGGCAGCATGCATCGTTTAAACCCAGTCTCTGACCCACACACCATCCTGGCCTGCTGTGAACCATATCGTGTTGAGTTTATGTGCCACTTTTATATTCTCCTTAAAGGTCAGCGCTACAGGATAATGGGGTCATCTAGTCCAACCCTCAGATTCCACACTGAGCTCCAGAGAAGGCCAATGACTTGCTGAAGGTCACACAGCAAGTTTGAGGCAGAGCCCGGGCTGAATCCTGGGCCTCCCTGACTCCAGCCCCGAGGATACTCACCAAACGCCATGACACCCACGCTGTGCTTGCACCCTGCTAGGGGTGGGAAAACACAGACAGGCTACCCCCTCTGTCCTCAACAGGGGCTTTCAGTCAGGCTGGGCGCCCCACTCTCAAACCCTTGGCTCAAGAGCCTTGTTATGTCTTCGTCTGCATGGCCCGTCTCTCCACGCCTTACTCATCTTTGGAGGAAGGCAGCTTAGACCAGAGAAAGGGCTCTGCCACTCATTAGCTCTGAGACCTTCGGGAATGGCTTAACCTCTCTGAGCCATAGCTTCCTCGTGGTTAAAAGAAGAGACAAATTCCCACCTCCCAAGGTGGCCCTGAGGAAGAGAGGACAGAATGGATGTGAATGTACTTAGCAGGTTTCAATAAATATCTATCTGTTCCCTCTGTCCTGGGCACAGACAAGCACTGGAAGTAGAGCTGTTGCAGGAGAGCCAGTTTGGCATTGGATTTTGAAGGCTGCAAAGTGTTTGAAATCCCTGTGTGGTGGGAGGACCGGAGAAATGACAGATGGCGGCTAAGAGCAAACTGCTGAGCTGTGGCTTGGCTGAGAGGGGTCTGCAAACTGGAGCGGGGGTTGCTGAATGACTTGGGGCAAGAGATGATATTTTAGGTGCAATCGGGGCAGGGGAGGGACCCCAGAGGTCTGACGGACCCAGCGATAGGGGAGAGACAAAGCAAAGACCAACAGAGATGGCCAATGACAGAGGCTACATTTTTGCCCTCCGCCGTGCAATGCCTCTCTCCTCGGTGTCCCCACCAACGTCCAGTAAAACCTGTGCCCTTCTTCAAGGCTGTTGGAAGTTTCGGGGTTTGACAATTGTGTGTTGAGATCTGCTTCAAGGAGGGTTCGGGCATAGACTGAACTACCCAGGTGACCTAGCATCGTTTCGGGTGAGGAAACTGGGGCTTGCCTGAGGTCACCTAGCTTAGAAGTTGGATTTAGATTTCAGGTCTATAGGGCTCCCCACTCTTTAGAATTACCAGGCAGGGGAGGGAACCAAAGGGAGTTGTTGAAATGTATAAAAAATAGACAGATAGAGTCAGTCTTGACCAGAAAGAGGCCTCTTTTCATAGTGACGCTGTCCCTGGAGGACATTAGTGGATATTCATTCATCCAGATTTTGGCTGCACTGAGGTCAAAGGTTGAGGTGAGGTCAGGAAAGTCTTCAGGGGCTTGAGATGCCAAGAATGTGTCTCTCTCTTGGGAAAGACCATGGGCCTGAGCTGAGAGCCCTTGGTAGGCTGCTAGCAGGTGGGTTGTGCTGGCCATCTGAGCACTCAGGGCTCTGTCCGTCATGGAGAGAATCCGTAGGTTGGATGGGGGTGGAGCTAAGCTACTGAGTGCTGACACACTGCAGGCACTTCCTAGTCTTGCTTAATTTTCAAAAAAACCTATTGAGGTAGATAATTAAGAGATGAAGATACCCAGGTTCAGAAAGGTGAAATATGTTTCAAATTACTAGCTGGTGAGATGCAGAGCTTGGCTTTGAATCTGGGTCTCCCAGTCCCAGAGAGTTTTCCAGTCTCATCAGGTTCCCCTGTATCTCTGATGTCTATAACACTCTTGGGGAGGGGGGGGTGGTCAGGGCTAGGTGGGTCTCCCTCTGCTGCCCTCTGATCACCTCCATCTCCTCCTTCTCCCCTAATTCCCACCAGGGGTCAGATCCCAAGACAGGGCCCAGGACTGAGACCCTCATCCTTTGTCAGAGGAGCCGAACCATCCCAAGTTCTGTGCAAAATGTGTCTCCTAGGACATCAGGCTCTTTGGAGTGGAGCGGGCACCGCTGGGGGCCTTGCCTCCGGGAAATCCTGGCTGGGCAGGTAGGGCTGACGATTTCCAAGCAGCAGTCACTTCCTCCCACCCAGCAGAGGCCTAGGGAGGCCCAAGGCACGTTCCAGGAATACTTACAAATATGAAGAAATTAAAAACGAACATCAGGTACTTCATGCAGCTCAGACAGTCGCCTTCCATGATGCTCTGCCTGTAAAAGAGCAAGGCTCCTCAGTCCTCCCGCTGGGGCATCCCACCCAGAAAGAACCCCTGCCTCACTCCTCCCCAACCGGGGGAGGGGCGGTCCCAGAGGCCCGCCTGACCTTGTAGTGAGCTGGGGAGAGAGGGAGGCTGAAAACAACTTCCTCTTTGTCCTGTGGGGCTAGCCTGCTTGGATCAAGCTTATGGCTATCATTCATTTGCTGTGTGGCCTTGGGCGAATTACTACCTCTCTGAATCTTATTCTCTCCAACTTGAAAATGGAGATTAAAAACAGAAGCTTCCTCTCAAGCAATGTGTGAGGATTAACTGAAATAATGCAATAACGTGCTTAGCATAATGTCCAACACAGGGCAAAGGCTCAACAATGCTACAGGATGATAGAATTTGGTTGCTGAAGTGAACCTTCTACTTGGTAGATGAGAAACTGAGGCTCAGAGCCCTGAGGGACCTGACAAGGTCATGAATCAGGATCAGAACCCAGGCCTGACAAACTTCCCAACACTGTACACGCCCTCAAGCCCACAGGACTTGCCCAGTGAGGAGGGATGCTGCAGGGAAGAAGTGGGGGCACCTAGCTGGGGGCCCAAGGCCTTCTCCTAGGGCCAAACCTTCCTGGTGCCCTGACTACGTCCAGCATCCCATCCCCAGCCCTGCCCTTGTTCCAGGCCCTGTCTTGCTGGTGGGCAGTGGGAGGACCGAGATTCAGTGGGGGCCCAGGGGTAGGGCTAGCCTGCTGTCTACGCAGCATCTCTTCTGATTGGCCTGTGCTAGTGCCCATCAGGTGCTAAACACCTTGACCATCATACCCAAACCCAGGCCCTTCCTCTGTCAGGCTTGGACTTGGATGGGTCTTTGAGGGGCAGACGGGGCTGCCCTGATGAGATGCTGAGAGGTCTGCAGGGGGCCAGACTCTGGCGTCCTTCCCCTCTGCCCACCCAGGCAAAGCTGCTCTCCAGGGTGGGATCCAGCTTTCAAAGGATTCTGGCTATTTAGCAATTAAAGGGTATAATAAATATGGCAGCTCATAAATGGGCTATCTGTATTTATTACATCCCACATTCATTAAAGATTATATTGAATGGGCAGCTTGTGGCATGCTAGGCTCCCAGATAAATGCAATAAAAGGTGTGTCTCCTGGGAAAAGCCTCCAACAACCTCCAAAGTGAGGCAGGTAGAAAAACAGATGATGTGAGCCAGAGGGTGAACAGAAATATGGAGCCCTGGGTTCCAGCTCCAGGGCAGGGTGGGAAGGGGCTCTGGCCCAACTCTGGCAGGCTTAGTTGGTGTTGCCTGGGTCAAGTTCCCTAACTGCATGTATCCGAGTTTCCTTGTCTTTAAAATTAGTATAAAAACAATGCCTTCCTGATAATGCATGGAAAATACTGAGCACTGGGCTTGGTCCATGGTAGCTAATACATCAACAGCTAGTAATAGCTGGCATACCTTGAGTTCTTACTATGTGCCAAGAAACATGCACAATCTCATTTATTCCTCATAAAGCTCCAGGATACAGGTAATGTCATCTTCATTTTTCTGGTGAGAGAACTGAGGCTCAGAGAGGTGGCATCACTTATTGGAGATCACACAGCACGGAAGTGCCTGAGCCAGGATTTGAACCCAGGTCTGTCCTAATCTGGAGCCACAACTCGTAATCATTGTATTCAATGAATGCTAATTCCTTGCTCCATTCATCCACCCTCCCAAATTCAGGCCTGTCCTCATACCTCCTATGCCAATTTATTTCCCACTGTCCAGGAGAAACAGCCTCCGGGGCCATCATCCCTGACCAGGCTGAAGTCAAAAGACCAACTCCTGCCTGCTCCACTCCCCACCGGGGACTTCTGATGATGGGGACACACTTCTACAGCCAATTGGCTAGACAAGAGTGACAGACACATGGAATCTCCAATGCCTGGATCTGGCTGTTAGCTCCATCCACCCACAGAGGCTTTTGAAGTTGATATCACCACACAGTTCCATAATTTACCCCTAAGGAGAGCGGGATCATAAACAATCTCAGGAAGGTGGGCTGAGAAGACACCTGAGACCATGAGGTCCAAGGGCTTAATTGTTCCTCAAAAGAGATGTTCAAAAGGCAATTACAAAGGAGACTGAGAGAACTTTCTGCTACATGGGAATGACATGCCCTCTCTGGGGCCAGGGCTGAAAGGCCCACTGGGGCTTCCTCATTCCAGGGATCCAATAAAGGACCCCAAGCGGACAATATCAGTGTGAGTGGGGGCTACAGGGTCAGACCGGACCTGGTTCTTCCACTTTCTAAGCTTATGACCTTGGACAAATCACATAACCTCTTTGGGCATTTGCTTTCATGTCTGCAGAATGGAGCCAGGAATGCTGACCTCCACAGCAAATTATACAGATGGAGGATTAAATGATATGGTATGTAGAGCTCCTCGGGCCAGGCCTGACACACCTTTCCTCCCTACTTCCCAGCTTCTCTCTCTGTGCTCCCAGATACCAACCAGATGCATTAGCTGTAGTTCTCCACGTCATGAGAGAGAAGAACTCTGACATGGAGAATTTCTGAGCGTGGAGAATGAGTATGGGCAGTGGTTCTCAAACTGGGTTCCCGGAGACTAACTATATCCTAAAGCTATTTTCAGGTTATCGAATAGGATCTCAGAAATCATCTCACCTCTGGCTGGCTTAAGGGAAAAGTGTCTTGGGTTCTGGAGCAAGTAAACCACCCCAGGATGGGGGACTCTGTTTCTCAGTTTGTTCAGAAGCTCTGGCCACCAGGTATATATGACTTTCAAGTACAAAAACTAAGGAGAAACTTTGACATGTACTTAATAAATGACTTGGTAAAGGCAGCACTGTTTGGTAGACAAATCCTTTAAATCTTGGGGCACAGAGGGATGCAACACAAGAGTCAGCGTCACGGGCAAACCTGACTTGGTGTGAACGCAACTCCCCAATGCACAGGGAGAGCGTGCAGACCAGTTTAGGTTCTGTGGTTCTAGCTGCCCTCCCACGTGGGTGTCTGCCCAAGGGAGAACATGGGTGGCAGTCCTGGACCTGCTGCTGTGGATCTCACAGTCTCCGGCCTCCTGCACCCGTCCCAACATCCCCACACTTGGGCAAGGGAAGGTTTCGAGGTTACAGATGGGTGTTTTCCCCTCAGACGCAACTGACTGTTTCGTGTATAACAAACCCAGGTGTTTAAGAGCTTTAAGGAGATCTAAGGGAAACTTTTACTTGATACTACTGTTTGTGTAAGTGCTGACTTAGAACCTAGCCTTTGTCTAACTTATGTTATCAGCATTTCAATAAAAGATGTTCTTCGTCATAGAAAGGCAGGGCAGCCCTGATCTGCCCAGTACTCTCACTCTAGAAATAAGACAACTGAGGCTGAGAAAGGGAAAGGGGATCTGGCTAAGTTACAAAGCCAGTTAGTGAGGGATCTGAGCCTGGAGCCCTGTTTCTTAAAGCCCAGGCTAGTACCCGCGGGCGCACTACATGCTCGATGTTTTAGTTTATGTAGGTAGTATGCGTCTCCCTTTCTACGTTGTTAGAATGTGTGCTTCCTAAAGACATGGACCTGTTTTGTTTACTGCCATGTTCCTAGTGTCTGGAGCAGTGCCTTGCACTCCGTTAATCTATCTGAATGAATGAATGAATGAATGAATGATGAGAAAAGAGAAAACAGAGAACAATGGAGAGTCAGCAAATCAGAGAAATAGACAGAGACAAGTCAAAAAGAGAAAGATGGAGAAAGACTGAAGGAGAAAGACAGGGAAAAAGAGAGAGACAGCAAGAAATGATAAAGGAAGAGACAGACTGGAAAGGATTGAGTGGAGATGGGGCGGCATCAGGGGCTGGAGCAGAGGGGCACAGAGAGAAGCGGAGGCAATCGCTGAGTTGTCACCTGGGCAGTTCTTTAGGTGTCAGCAGGACAGAGTCTCCTGGTCAGAGGGGCTCCCGTATATTTCTTTTATTGGCCCAGCTTGTCCTATAAGAAGAGAAAATACTCAATTACCATAGGAAATCATTAAGGAGCAGCCGCGTTCAAGAAGCTGTTTATGAACACCTGCCCTCCAGACACATAGTCAGGACAAGTGCCTCGCTAATCTGGGCTCATTCACACTAATGAAAAGCACTCAACTCCTGGGCCCCTCTGGCCAGGGCGGCCTGCATGGGGTGCCCACCTTCTGCCCAGATGGCAGGTCCTGGGTACCCTCACTGGGGTTGCATGGGAAACCACATCTTTAAGAGACTTGTACTTTCTGGCATGGGCTTCATCTATGCTGACATGCTGCCTGTGGCTGATAAACTGGGAAGAGACAATGGGTGTGAGTGGCCCACACACCTGGAGCTACCTGGGCATCTACAGTGATGCCTCAGCAGAGTACCAACAGGGCCCTGTTCATAAAACCCCCTCCCCTAGAAACCCTGACTCCCAGGAGAGAGAAATTTGGTGCTGGAAAAGGTTTCTTAGCTTTGCATAAGGATTTGCCAGAAGGCTCCTTTAGAGGGCCAGCTCCTAGCAGTGGAAATAAAGGTTTGGTTTTAGGAGTCAAATGAGCCCAGATGCAGAGTCCCATTCTACCGCACTTGTGGGGAATTCCACAGCCAGGGCCTGCTCAAACACTGGGTTAGAGGACAGTTCCAGGAAAAACCTGAGGCCCTGGGGGAAGTTGGGCTGCGGGGGGAATCCCCGTAGGAAAGAAGGGGCGATTTCTGGCTCTCAGGTGCCAGTTCTGATTCCTCCCCATCCATGTCAGTCAGCACTCCATCTCTGCAACTTTTGCAAAGTCTGAACGGCACCAGCCTTGGCCAGGTCCCTTGAGACCTTTGGAAAGTCACTACCCTCCCTGAGATGCTCAGTTCTCCTCTGAAAACTGTGATTCTCAATTTTGAAGACAAAAGTGGTTGTAGGAATTCATGCTATGAAACACATGAAATGAAATGTTATGAAAACACTTGGAAACCAATAAAGCACTATTCCCATGGGGAGCTATAATTACCGGCATCATCATATATTAGAAATAAGTGGATGACCACATTTACCTGTAATCAATGGAGATGGGCATGAGGGAGAACAATGGACATATGGCTTAGTCAAGATAGATAGAAACATCTTTCCCTTAAGTAGCCGCAAATTGAAATCAATGCTTATAGTTTTGTGATAACTAAACCTAATAATTACTAATAGTATTGAGTATTTACCACGTACCAGATTCTGCTTAGCGTTTCTCTTGCATCCTCTGACTTCATCCTCACCTAGGAGGTGGGTACCACTACTATCTCATCTTACAGACGAGGAAACTGAAGCTCAGAGAATGTAATTAACTGGCCTGAGTTTATTCACAAAGTTAGTAAGACATGCCATGATTCAGGCCCATGTTTGTTGGACTTCGAACCAGAGCTCCTGACAAACACCAGTCCGTGGATGTGGCACCAGAGAGGACACCAGAAAGAGGGAGTACTATGCCTCAGTCCCCAAAGTGTTTAACCTGGTGCTGCTCTTCCCAGAATCAGGCAACCAGGCACAGAGTCCCAGGGAGTCAGCTAGCCTCCATCCTCCCCCGTGCCAGCTGGAGGTCTCTGGGGGATGACCCGATCCTGCCATCCCGTGACAGATGGGAGTCCTGAGGCCCAGAGAGGGGCAGAGATGGGTGAGGCCACGCAGCGCCTCACGGTTCTTCTCTTCAGGCCCCTGCCTAGGCCAGACAGCTTTATTAATCTTGCCCCTCCCACTGACCCAGATGGCGACTCAATCCCATCTGCACAGAGTGGGCCCAGCAGGAGTTCTCTGATTAAGAAGAACAGCTCGGTTCATAAATCACTCCTTTTACTCTCACTGCCCTGGGCCGCTGGGCATACTTTCTGGAGAGAAAAGGAAGCATGTGGGCATGAGCGATGAAGAAGCCCTCATCGGGGGAAGCAAAAGGAGACCTGGGCTGTTGTAGAGTGAGAAGTGTCTTGTATGCCCCGGCCAGGTGAGGGCGCTGTGATGCGGGACGGAGGCTCAGGGTCCTCACCTGGGTTCCAACCAGCGGAGGCTGGGCCCTGTCCAACTGTGAGATCTTTGTCAGCCTCCTCAGCTCCTGAGCCTCCATCTCCCTCATCTGTGACATGGGGATTCTCACATCTAATTCCCAGGGTCACTGAGAGAATCGAAGGGGATGATGTAGGTGAAAGCACTTTAGCGGCTGCACATCCAGTTCCTTCCTGTGTGTGCCCGACACCTACTAGCGCCAGCCCTGGGCTTGGTCCAAGGCACATAAACCAGAGACGGGTGCCTTCCCTTCCTCAAGCACGTGCTCAAGTCGAGTGAGAGTCAATGACCCGGTAGTTGGAGAGGAGTGTTAACAGCCACATCCACCAGGTATTTTGGGCATGGCCGGCAGAGAGCAGCAAGCCCTGGAGGGGGAGCCTAGAAGCTGGGAGACGGGCGTGCGGGGAAGGCAGGGCGGGACCAACATTTACGGGGCCCCAATGACAAAGCAAGGCGCTGTGCCATGGGCTTTTGCCTGTAACGGTCCTACTTGAATCCTCCAAAAAGCTCTACAAAATAGATGTTATTATCACCGTTCCCTTTACAGATGAGAAAACTAAGGCTCTGACGGGCTAGAAAGGTCCCGGAGCCAGAACTGACACCCAGGTATTCCTGACTCTAAGACCCACATTCTCCTTCATCGGGATGGGGGCCGAGGCTGGTCAGAATAACAATGATTCTTGCCATCAAGTTCAGAGCTGAGGGGGTAGGACTTATTTGCCCGCTGGCTATGCCTGCTGGGCCTCGTTTGAGACAGACGGTCTCGTAAACAAGCAATTGGCCCTAAATCCTGGTATTCCTGGTGATGGCATGGACACGGGGACATAGACACAGCTGAATGGGGAATAAAATCTAAATTAGGCTTCCGAGGGCGGCACCTTGACGGTGAATGGTCCCAGGCAGCCTGCTGAGGATGCAGTGGGATCCTAGATGACAGTTTCCCCTGGTCCCCAGAATCACTGATTCATGACTGTCCGGGGGCAGAGAGCATCTGCGGCGTCTGGAAAGGCCCTGTCTGTGGTCTGTGACTTGAACCTCAGTCCCTGCCACAAGCTCTTTCCGCTGCCCTACCTAGAACTTCCACAGGCAGTTTCCATCAGAGAATCTTCGAAGAAAGAAATGCCTTGATGAGGGCTAACACCAGCACCTTCTTTTCTCATTGGGGATGCTGAGGCCCAGAGAGTGGCAGAGTCTTGCCCAAAGTCACACAGCAGGGCTAGAACCAGGAGCTCCTGAGTTTAAGCCTGCGGCTTTTCCCACGGCTCAAGGCAGCCCTCTCAGACTGAGATCTTAATTTATTTTGACTTTACACATATAACCTCACTGAATCTTTCCAACCCCGAGAGATGGACACTCGTGTTTTACAAATGAGGAAAGTAAGGCTCAGAGAGATAAAATTACTGGCCCAAAGTAACATGGTAGGTTGGAGGAATTGCTGGGACAAAGCAGAATTCCTCATCCTTGTGCCCAGAGGTGTGGCCTCGGAGGCTTTGGGCCTGCCGATCCCCAGAGTGACCATTATCCACACCTCCCATCTCCCACATGGACCTAGGTTGGACTCAAGCCACAGGAGGCGCTCGTCCCAGACACAGGAAATGGGTCTGTGTTCCCACCTTTGCACGAAGGTGGGCTGACTGCAAAGGCCTCTGGGTATGGAGGTGCTGCTTCCTCTTGCAGAGACTTTTACTTGCCACGGCCCAGGAGCCGAAGGCAAGGCAACCTGGAAATTTGAACTTGGGCATGAAAAAGAAGCGTGGAGGTCACTGTGTGTGTCAGAAACTGGATTTGGCCTCGGAACACAAGGGGCCAAGTCCCGTGTGTGCCCAACAGTGAAATGTAGCTGAAGCAGAACCAGGGATGCGTTTCAGGGCTGGGAGAGACAAAGGAGGGCGGAGCAAGGACACCCTCCTTCCTCCGAGGCCAATCCCACCCTGTCCTTTGGGACCTGCTGAGCCCTCCAGGAAAGTTTCTCTGACTGCCAGCCTGGTGATCTGGGGAAAAACAGGTGTAAGGAAGACGCAAGCAGACATTCCAAGTAAACAACCGGCTCCCCGGGACCAGGGAGGACAGGTGTAGTTGGGCACACCTGGGAAATCCTTCTAGACTGTGGCGGGGACACTCAAGTTCTGGGAGATGGCATGGGCATCCAGAGGAAGGGAAAGAAGGCGACTCAGCCCTGCCCCCCAACCCAGTGGGGGAACCAGACACTCGTACCAAGATAGGAGGGGGCGGGCATGTGTCCTCTGAATGGACCACTGCTACCAGACCTTCCCCAGTAGGTATAAGCCTTCGGTGGCTGGGGCTGTGTCTGTTTCGTCACTTCCTGAGTCTCCTCAGGGCACAGAGGGGTACTAGACAGAATATTATCAGTATAATAACAGCTCCTGTTGCACACGTGCCCGGAACTGTGCTGAGCATAGTTCCGACATCATCTACAATGGGTGAATTTTCCTCGAGTTACCTGAGAATATACTGGGGCTCAGAGAAGGGGCGTAAGCTTCCCGCAGCCCATGGCGGCCCAGCTGGTAAGGGGAGAAAGTGGGATTTAGACCCCGGAATGCTCACTGCTGTGAAGTACTAGGAAGCCTGCTGGCTGACGGGCGATTAGACAACACACCCACAAGGCAGAAACAAATGGGAAGAGAAGGAATGGGCGAACATGAATCCTGGGTTCGAGTCCAGATTCTGAAAACTCAGGTGAAGCCTTCCCTTCCTCCGACTCTCCAGTTTTATGGCTGTTTCCCACGGCCAACTGCATCTCTATGCCTTGGGTATGGAGCAAGAGTGGGAGCCGGAGACCCCAGCCCGCCCTCCCCACCAGCAAGCGCTCACTCCCTTCCCGCATTGCATACCCCCTCAGGGCCTGGAGCTGCTAGAGACCCTTTGAAAAACTTGGTAATCCATCCCAAAATATGCAGGGCTGTTGCTAGGGCAACCTGGCTGCCACATAGCCCGGATTTAAATATTTAATGGTTTCATGGGTATTAAGAGGGCCTGGGAACTGGGTGGAAAAGGGCACAG
>NW_006433024.1:18201369-18209192 GCF_000325575.1 Pteropus alecto | reverse complement strand
GTGGGGGCGGGGACGTAGTGAAGCCTGGCAGCTCCTGCCAGAGCAGCCCCTACCCCATGTCCCCACCATGCAGAGAAGGGCACCTAGGGCTCTTGGCTTCTGCTGCTGTACTTCTTCTACAAGATCAGATCATACAGGATAAAACGAATCCTGACTGGAACCCAGGTAAGTGGTTAAGGCACAGAATTCCACTGTTGGGGTAATGGGAGAGGTGGTCTCAGGGGGAATTTCTCTTTTACAGGTAGAGAAAATTTACTTTTTTCCTTAAGTTCCTACTGTGCAGTTTGCACATTATTTCCTTGGAACCTCTTTATCGTCCTGTGAGGCGGGCTTATTATTATTCCCAATTTACAGCTGAGAAAAACTGGGATCAAAGAGATGAAGTGACTTGCCCAAAGCCACACAGCTACCAAGTGGCAAACCTGAACCCAAGGTGTTGAATTCCAAAGTCAATACTTGTTCTGCTATATCTATCAGGAGTCAGGGCCAGAAACTGCCTATAGCTAATAACAGTAACAACTAACATGTCTGAAGTTCTTTCTGTGGGCCAGACACTATGCTAAGGGCTAATTCACTGAAGCCTCACAACTACTTTGTGATATAGGCTCTGTTACCCCCATCTTACAGATGTGGAAACTGAGACCCCAAGAGGGAAAGTAACACACCAAGATCACAGGTAAGCAGGGGCGCCTGTACTCAGGAGGTAGCAGTCCACTCCAGAGCCCGTGCACTTCACCTAGCTCTTCTTAGCCCAAGTTTAGAAAGGTATAAAATGACAGTAACAAATCAATCCATCAAACTTAAAACCCTTTTTTACCCAGGTGCTTTTTCCATGTCCTCCCAAGTTAGATAGAACAGCAAGAGGAAATTCCTCCAATAAATTAACAGTAAAGATGAGTCAGCTTGAGGTCTGGCTTCAGGGACTCGCTCTCCACATGAGACACATGCACACAAACCCACACAGACAGCAATACAGACACAGCCACTCAGACACACAGAGACAGACAGACAGACACATGCACACAGACATATGTACAGATATATACACAGACACCTATGTGCATAGACACACAGACATCTATAGCCACACATAAAAGTACTTACATGGAGGCATGCGCACGCGTACACACACAGACAGGCATGGCCACTGGTCACTTTCTTGCTTAACTGAACTAACTATAGTTTCATAAAAAAAATGAAAAAGACATCCCAAGTCATTTGGCCAATGCCTCTGTCAACATCAAGAGTATTTTAAACAGACAAACCAACCTGATTTTATTCTTAAAGATCTTCAGGAAGGAGAATAAACCCCACAACCTCATTCTGACATCTCCTGCTTAAGTAGGGAAGTTCTTTCTGGCATCTAACCAAATTCCCTCCTGCTTTACATTAATCACAACACGACTCTTTCCATCAATACTCTGCTTTACAGCTCCCAAAGCCCTTCTATTTTTACGTTCTTGCTTGATCCTCACAGCCATCCAGTGAGGCGAGCAGGGCCGAGATGATTATGTTTATGGGGAGTGGGGCCCAGAGAAGTTAGGGAGCTTGCCTGAGATAACGCAGCTACTGTTTGAGGTGGGCTTCGATCCAGCTGTTGTGCCTTGTTTTTACTGCTGATTTCACGCTCCTTCAATGACACCAGGTTGCTGTCAATGTCCTGTCAATTCACTTTGTCTGCTCCTCTCTGCAATGAACTTCCTTGGATCTCAGCCTGTCTGTGTTTAGTGAGCAGACTTCACTGGTCCTGGCTCACTTCCCTCCTGCCTGAAGCATGCAGCGAGGAAGGGTGGCCTCTCAGAGCTGGGTGATCCTAAGTTATCCTGAAGTGTCCCCACCAGAGTTAGCAGGTTTCCTGTGCAGAGAGCAAACTGGTGAGGCTTCTCTCTGAACCCTCACCACCCCCAGGGCCAAGGAACTGTCAGAGCATAAATCAAGTGCCTCCAGCCTCATGTCCATGGGGGTCACTGCCCTGGTTATATTTGCTTGGCGATAAATATTAGAGACGTTGGGTCTTCCAAGGGCAACTGCAATTGATTCTAGTCACCTGGCCCAAATTAGAGAGGCCATAACCCCTTCCCATAAGAAGAATGACTAGAGGTATTTAAAGCTCAAGTTATGGAGGGCAAACAACCAAAACACAGAGACCATGACAGAATGCCCCACCTGGCTTGAGAAAAGCCAGTGAAGAAATGAATCAAAGGGAAAAGCTGGGGCTGGGGCTCGAGCAGATCGGACAGGCACGCGTCAGAGAGCCTTGTTTTGTTTTCTCCTCATAAAACATCATCCCAGCTGCTCCTAGAAGCTCTAAATAAAGATGTGGGCCAAGGGTAGGGGCAGGGAAAAGGCTGGGCTTAGATGGAGACAGGCCAAGATCTCAGGCAAAGGGGCACGAGAACTTCTCCATGCTCTCCACAGAAGCCTGCTTACCAATTCTACCAAACGGTATTATTCCAGCCAGCAAAGATGCTGGCAATCCTTCCGGGAGCCTCAGTGATGAGTAAGTATTCAGTCTCGCCGAGCTCTAGCAGAGGATTTCTACTTCCCTTTGACAAAATAATAATAAATGATAATATAAAGAAATAAAACTTCAGGTCTTCGTTTTTCCATCTGTGAATGGGACAGAACCCCCCGCCCCCCCGCCCCCCCCCACCCCACTTGCTCTTCCCTTGGTCTGGTGCTGGGCAGGAGGGGAGAAGCCAAGAGAAGGGACATGGACTTGGAGGGGACATGAGAAGGTGTGCCGAGCACTCATCTACAGCACGGTTGGCAACTTTCTTGTTCTGTAAAGGGCTAGACAGTAAATAGTTTAGGCTTTGCAGCCATATTGTTTTTGTCACAAGGACTCAACTCTGCCTTATTTAAGAAAACCACAGACCACATGTAAACAAATGGGCTGTGGGCCAATATGACTTTACTTACAAAAAAGGATTGGGCAGGGTTCGGCTCACAGCTGGTAGTTTGTGGACCCCTGACCGTAAGAACTATTTAGGGACTCACCTTGGGTTAAAGTAGAGGGTTAGAAGTAAATGTGTTTCCCATCGTGGTGTGGGGCGGAGGATGAGAGAGAGAACCAGATCTGCAGAGACAGGTCCCAGCCCTGTATTCAGGTTTTACAGCTTCTGCCAAGTCCCAGCACCTCTCCGAGCCTCAGCAGCTTTACCATGAACGCAAGAATAAGACGGTATCACCTCCAAGGTTGTCTTGAAGGTCAAAGGGGGCCCTCATGGGTGATGGGCATTGCCCTCAGCAATCAGAAGACAGTGGGTGAGAGGTTAACTCAAACCACAGGAGGCGGGGCTCTGGCCATGCCTCCTGGAAGCTGGTGAGGCCTGGCTATGAGCACTGAGTGGGGCATGCAAGGGTGTGACTAGCACAGGAGGGAGCTGTCCAACAGAAGAGCTGAAGGAGCCAGAGGAGCTGGAGCTTGTCACCCACTGAGGCCATGGCCTGACCCCTCTGTCCTGTAAGAACTCAAGAAAAGGCCTCCCTGGACTGCATCCCTTGCCAAGAACTCTTGGGAGCAGGGCTCTGCTGCACGAGAGAAAGCTGAACTTTGGCCATGGCCACTGCCAAGTCTGGCACATGGCAATGTGTCTGAGCAGCCTTGGTCAGCCTGCCTGCTGCAGGCCTTGATCCCCTCTCTGAAGCTCTAACAGATCACAGGTGACTAATGCAGGGCATATTTCAATCCAAAGATGCGCCCTTTGATTAGCCAGCTGTTCCCGGGAAGGCCTCTTTTTTTCATTCTGCGGAGGCCCCATAGCAGTTACAAGGTGGGCAGGGAGGCTGGAGGATGCTGTGGCCAGACCTGAGAAGGGAGGAGGATGATGATGATGGCAATGATAAGAGTTAACACTTAACAGAGTGCTTACTATGTGCCAGGCACAGTTCTAAACACTGCATCTATTAACTCATTTAATTTTTACAACAATCTGTGAAGTAGGTACAGTTATTAGGCCCATTTTACAGACAAAGTGAGGCAAAGCGAAGTGAAGTAATTTGCCCAGAGTCACACAGCTATTAGGCTGGCATTTGAAGCCAGGCATTTAGTTCCAGCATCTAAGCCCAGAGAGTGTCTGAGATGCCCAGAGCTGGTGGGGCAAACCACAGATCTCTCCAGAATTAGGAACCTCCTAGAAAAGAGTGTTACGGTGGGAACTGGGGGCTCAGGATGGAGTCCTTCCTCTGCCACTAACCAACCGTGTGATGTCAAGACAATTTCTCATCTTCCCTCGGCTTCTCTGGGGAGGCAGCATGCAGATCGACCACAGGCATCAGAGTGACTGGGTAGAATCCTCCTACCCACTCACTACCTGTGTGGCCTTGGCCTCTGAGTCTCAGCGTACCCTGTGATCTCAAAACTCATGTGAACATCCAACGAGACCGCACTGCCTGAGACATGAAAAAGGTCCCCGGAAGTGGGAGCTGTTATTCCCATTCGTTTGGAAGCCACGCCTTCTGCTCATCCACGAGCCCCCGAGCCACGGTTTCATAGCTCCCATTGCCAATGCCGAGCAAACATCTGGGTGTCATTGGCTCCATTCATGGGTGGAAAGAATTCAGGTATTGTCCTTTTAGAAATGGAAATAGTTGGCTGAATATTTGATGCGCAGACCTCATCATTCAAAACTGTAAATGCAGCCCAATCTGTAGCATCCAGAGCTAAGAAATGCCAGCAAAATCGGTCAGGGTTTAAGGAGGCCCTGCTGAAACTCTGGGAGCAGAGGGGAGGTGGCCCTTATGAACACTGGATCTCAAGGTGCATGGGGGTGTGTCTGAGCTCAGCAGTGAAGGCCACGCACCCACACCCGCACACTCAGGCTGCCCTGCAGAGCACAGACAGCAATGGTGCCTGTCACCTGTGTGTTCCCTCTGTGGCCAGGTTAGAGGTGTTAAAAAGAGCGCTATGGAAGGGGGCTTCGGGCTAGGCTCAAATCAGGCAAATTGGTACCTTTTTCACAGTTCCTGAGAATATAAGGATTCCCTTGGATCTGGAGATCTGGGTTCAAGTTCTGAGTTCATGGCCAGCAAACTAGCTCTGGGACTGGGCCAAATCCCCACCCCAACCCCCACAATTCCCCGCCTTGGGTCTTGTGTTCCAGAATGTCCCTCTGCCTCCACATCTCAGTCTTCTCTATCTGCCTCTGTCTGTTCTCTCCCCTCTCTGAATGCCCATGCATGCACACGCGCACGTGCACACACATACACACACATACACACTCTGACCATTTCCTGGAAAGGTGGAAGATGACTTGCTTACATCAGCTGAAACACTTCTGTTAAAGCACACCTCATTCAGAGGCCTGAACATAAATCCCTGCTCTGAGACTTTGACCCCCAGCAGGCAATGGCCACGTTTAATTTAGAGACTCTGCATGTGTGAGCCATTGTACAAAGCTGGCCTGCCCAAGGCAACCTCAGGGCTACCGGGGCCCTGCTGGGAGCAGGGATCCTGGGGAGCCTCCTTGCTGGGAAAAGGAAGAGCCTGGCAGGTGTTTCATTTCCCCCTGGCTGCCCTGTAATTAATTAAGCAAGAGGAAGACTCAGCAAGTTCATGGGACAAGGTCGGGATTTCTAGGGACGATGTGAGGTGATGAGGGGCATATGTGGAACAGGCCTTAGAACAAAGCTGTCCTGGGCTCCAGTCAGACTCCATCTCTAGGTGCTGTGTGACCTTGAGCAAGCACTTCTGAGCCCCTGTAGGGTGACTTCAGAACCAATGGGACTGACCACTTATGCAGATGTAGGTCACGTCCAGATAGACCTATGCAGCAGGGCTACAGTGAGTGTTGGGAAGATGATTCTGAATTCTGCCTAAGGCCATTAATCCACCAATTGCCTCTTCCAAGGTATCAGTCTGAATAGCAAACACTTTTGGAAAAGGGGTTCTATGGGAAACGGGTCCTCTCCAGAAGCATCATATCAAATTCTCTAAGGTTCATGTTCCAGTAAGAGATAAGCCTGAAAGAGAACCTGGATCCCATTACCTAAGTGACCGGAGGCCTGAGGCACAGGGATCAGCCCCCTCCTAGCTGTGTGCCCTGGGGCAGGCAGTGCTCCCCAGTCCGTAGGGGTGAATGATATATGGGGCGTGCTTAGAAAAGCAGGGCTCAGTGAATATCTACTCGCATTGCCAGACTCCGGGAGGTGGGACACACATTTTCACATGTATCTCATTGAAGCTTTCCTACAACCTCGTGAGGTATTAGTATCCTTGGTTCGCACACGAGGAGACTAGGAGTGAGACCCTGAAAGACCTGGGGCCAGTGGAGCCAGGGTTAGTGCCAACCCGTGTGAATTCGTAAGCCTCGGCCCTTTGCCTGGCCCTCTGCTACTTTTCAGCTACTTCGCACCAGTTCGAGGTCATGCTAACCTCTGAAATACGGATTTAAGGATCCTTTACTCAGCTTCATCAGTGATGCTCAAATAAATCTTTTCTTCCCAGAAATGCCTTGTTCTTATCACAAGGCTATAGCTGCCCAGCTGCTCCCAGATGGGACTGGCCTTCAGCGGCAGCAGCAGAGAGTCAAAGGGTGACCAAGGTCCAAGAAACCAGAGTCTGGGAAGGAGCCCCCTGTACAGCGGCAGCAGCAGCTCACCAGGAGAGAATCAATTCAAGACCTTGTTGCACTTCTACAGTGCGGTGTGCACCAGACTCAGTTTTCATCGTCTCTTACAACTCTATGCGTTAGATGCTATTAAAACCTCCATTTTTCAGCTGTGAAAACAGGCTTAGAGAAGTTACGTCACTTGCCCAAGGTCACACAGCTAGAATATGGTGGTGCTGGGATCTGAACCCAGGCAGCCTCGCTCCAGAGCCTGGGCTCCTAACAACTGCCCAACACTGCCCCTCTCCCATAGGAACTTGATTACCCATCACTTAGGTAATGGGATCCAGGCTTGAGGGCTAGTCCTTTTCTTAGCAGCCCTCTAGGGCAGCAGCCCCCAATCTTTTCGGCACCAGAGACCGGTGCACCTATGCGAATCTAAAGCCTGATGATCTGCGGTGGAGCCGAGGCGGTGATGCTAGCGCTGGGGAGCGGCTACAAATACAGATGAAGCTTCACTCACTCGCTCGTCACTCACACCCTGCTGTGCCGCCCAGTTCCTACCAGGCAACAAACGAACCAGTACTGGTCTGCGGCCCGGGGGTTGGGGACCCCTGCTCTAGGGCTACAAGGTGAAGATGAGGGCCTGCAGCCTGCTGTCCCCCACCTCTCCCAGAGTAGAGCAGTGCTGTCCTGGTGGGTGGGCTTTCATGGAGGGATCCATCGCTTTGCCATCTTAGAGAATGTCAAGGCTCGAGGGGCCTGAGGTCCTTGAGTCCATCCCCTTCATTATATAAACAATGGCTCCGAGGCCTCGCCTCTGGTCACACTGCATGTTCTGAAGTCGTCCGCATCATGGCTGGCTTGGTCTTAAGATTCTGTTTCACTCTCTTTGTAACTTTCTTCTCAGGTGCTCTGTGGCCGGGTCCTGTGGCTCAGAGGTGACACTCAGGCTAGGGCCCTGCACCCAAGAGGTCTCAAGGAGTGAATACTTCCCACGTTCGGGAGTCGTTCAACTGTGATCTCATTTAATCTTTACGACATCACTAACAATATCCCTCTGTACAGATGAGGAGCTGGGGTTCCAGGGAGGTGATGCCCCTTCTCCAGGGTTATACAACTCAAAAGAAGAGAAGCTGTGGTTTCCGGCGTGGGCTCCCAATGTGGGGTGAGGGTCTCTGTTCATCCACAAGCACAGGACAGTTTCCGGCCCTGCTAACCCAGCTGTCCCACTTCCTGGCATTCATGCCCTGCATCTCGAGCTCCTTTAGA
>NW_006433024.1:18163981-18201221 GCF_000325575.1 Pteropus alecto | reverse complement strand
CCATGTTTGGAGCAACATGGGGGATCCAGAAAGGACGGCATCCCCTCCCTCTATCGCCCGTCCCTTCCCCAGCTTCACTGTCTCGCCTCAGCGAGGACAGGTGAGGCTGACTAAGCCAGGACAGTTCTTGTCCAATCAGAGGAGGAGGAAGAGAGCTAGGAGAGGAGCCATCCCTGAGCAACAGCGGAGGGCCTGACCCTGAGGCTGCCACTCATCCTTTGCCAGAGACAACTTGCTCTGAGTTTCCAGAAGACAAGAGGACACCCTTGTCCTTTTCCTCCTGCCATTCTGGCCTCCGGGCAACTAATCATGGGAGATCACAAATATGCAGTTTTGGTTTAAGGAGTCCTCTACCCTCTTGTCTCTTACTTACCTCCACCACATTCTCACAACAGCTTACAAGGACCCCCCACCCAACTGAGCTCATCTCTGACCCCCTCCTCCTCCCTCATCCCACTCCAGACGGATCGAGCTACAGTGGCGTCTCCCACATGGTAAGCACATTCCTACCTCAGACCCTTTGCACCTGCTGGTCCTTCTGCCTGGGACTATCTTTCCTTCAGATATTCCCTCACTTTATTCAGGTCTCTGATCCAATTCCTCAGGGAGACCGTCCCAGACCACCCCACCTGCACGCCCCGCCAGCCTAAAGTAGTCGCTCTCCCTAGTCACTGTCTAGTCCCCTGCCGTTGACAGTTACCTCCAACGATGTTTTCTCCCTGTTACTTATCTTCTCCCCTCTTCCCTTGAATGCAAGAGGGCAGGAACCTTGCCTGTTTCATTGCTGAATCTCAGCGTCCAGTACAGCAGCGGTCTCCAACCTTTTCGGCACCAGGGACCGGTGCTCCTATGAGAATCTAATGCCTGCTGATCTGAGGTGGTGATGCTAGCGCTGGGGAGCGGCTGCAAATACAGGTGAAGCTGCGCTAGCTTCCAGGCCACGCACCCCCTGCTGTGTGGCCCCATTCTTAACAGGCCGCAACCAGTACTGGTCTGGGGCCCCAGGGTTGGGGACCCCTGCAGTACAGTGTCTGCCACAGAGTGAATGCTCAATGGATATTTGGAGGAGGAAGAAGGGGGGAATAGAGAAACGAATCTCTGTGTGAGTCCCTTTCACACATTTCTGATTTAACCCTTGCTAAGTAAGACTTTATCGAAAGAGGAAGGACCAGCTCCATCACTTGTGGGGCCCAGTAAAAATGAGGAGTCTCTTATTAAAAAGTTACTAAGAATTTCAAGATGGCAACAGCAGAGCATTAAACCAAGTGTGGGGTCCTTCTAAGCACAGGGCCCCGTGTGACTGCCCAGGCTGCATACTTGTGAAGCTGGCCCTGGGGAGGCATGATCACCATGACCATTGTGCCATTCAGAGATCAGACGACCAGAGAGGTATAGTGGCTTCCCAACATCACACAGCATTATGCTGTGACTTAGAACCTCACAAACTCTCCCTCCTCAGTTACTGCAGTGGCTACAGAAGGAATCCTATTACCCACTACACACCTGGGGATCTAGCCCAGAGAAGAAAGTGGGAGAGCGAAATTTCCTGTAAATCTCCTGTATATGCGCTTATGTGTGTGTGTGCTTGTGTTCGTGTGCTGGTGCGGGTGTCTGTCTCTCTTCCTCTCTCTCTATTTGCATTTTACTTCAAAATATACCTACGGTTGTTTTAATATAAAATTAAGGTATTGTCTTCCAAATCTTTAAGAACTGATGTTCTGTTAAGACACATCTTGAAACTTCGTGTACCCCCTGGCTGAGGGAGGAGCCCCCAGGCCCTGTGGGTACCCACAACTCAGTTGAAGAAGCACCATGCTAGGTAGAAGATCCTAGCACTGGCTGAACAGTCAATACTACATGATAACCGTGAGTTATACTGTCCCTCCTGCTTCGTCTGAAGGAAACCTCCTTTGGGATGGCCACAGACCCTTCCACAGGCCTGGCAGAGACGCCAGATCTCATTATTCCACCAGAGGCCGAGAGGAGCAGGCTGGGCTTGTTCCCTCCTGGGGGGATGCGCCCAGACCTGTGAGCAAGTGAGAGGAGGGAATTGTTACTCTGCTCAGCCAGCTTGTCCACTCGGCATGCTAACTGGAACACGTGATGGTTTGTTAATACAATCTAATTTGGGGAGGTGGGTGCACTGGGGTCTCTGGAGTGGGGTGTGGCATGGGGGAGGGGGCCTCTAATGGTATCGGTAAAGGCAATTGGCAGTGTGGCTGACATGCTGCTTGGTTTTGGTGCTTGCTTTGCAAAATGATGTCTTAATCCGGGATCTAAAGCTTGAAGTCTGTTGTGCTGCTGTGTGTGTGCGTGTGTGTGTGTGTGTGTGAGAGAGAGAGAGAGAGAGAGAGAGAGAGAGAGAGAGAGAGAGAGAGAGAGAGAGAGAGAGAGAGAGAGAGAGAGAGAGAGAGAGAGAGAGAGAGAGAGAGAGAGAGAGAGAGAGAGAGAGAGAGAGAGAGAGAGAGAGAGAGAGAGAGAGAGAGAGAGAGAGAGAGAGAGAGAGAGAGAGAGAGAGAGAGAGAGAGAGAGAGAGAGAGAGAGAGAGAGAGAGAGAGAGAGAGAGAGAGAGAGAGAGAGAGAGAGAGAGAGTGTGTGTGTGTATGAATGTGTGTTTGTGGATGTGTGTGCACACAGGGAATAGGATGGTCAGTGGGTGTGTGCATGGTGCCAGAGCATAGCTCCATGAGGAGGCGGGCAAGAAGAGAACACAGCTACATCATACCTAAAGGCAGAATGCAGTAGTCTAATTTGGAGACTACAAACAAAGGCATCTATTTTCCCATGTCTAGCTCACCCAGCCCCTATTAACACTAATTAGGAGGACTGGGAATTCCCCATAACTTCATAATTACTGTTAACAGACTTCACAGGAGCAGGAGCTGTGAAGGAAATGGAACACCCCTGTCCTGTTTTCATGGCCAAGGTGACGATGGTTCAGGTGGCTGCTATGACCTCCCCACCCCCAAGGCACTGGCATTCCCCTAGGGATCCCAGATGACCAGAAGGCCCAGGATGATAGCTTGCATGAAGGGGTGCGGGGTACCGGAGCTGCCTCATGGGCTGCTTTAACTGCCTCATTAGGTGAGAAGGGCCTGGGTGAGGCCTCTGGGAGGAAATCTGCTGGTATTGGGGGATGGGAGAAGCAGGACAGGAGCCCAAGAAGGATGTGGACCTACCTTGGGAAGAGAACCCCACCCAAATGGGCTTTGGGCCTGGAGGTCAAGGAGTGGATAGTCCCCTCTATGCCCATGTTGACCCACTGCCTCCGGCTCAGGTCCCCTGTCCTGGGCCGCCCACCCTGCCCTTGCCCACTCTCCCTCTTAGGGCCTGTCCATTAAGATGGACCATATTTTAAAGGTGGCGCCAAAGAGCTGGCAAGATCACAGCAATGACTTCACAGTGTCATTAGGCCCCCTCCCCAGCCTGCTGTTCCCTGCAGCCAGACATCTTAGGAAACCACAGTTAAGCCATTATGGGGACCCCCTCAGCTGCTTGGCGGCAGGATGGCCACTTTTGCCAGCTGACAGGCGCAGGGACTTCCCAGAAGCAGCCGGGCAGGCCCTTCCCACAAGGCCTCATTCATGCACACAAAGACCCTCCCCCTGAGCTGCCCCTCCTCAGCCCTGGCAGTTCCACTGCAGGAGCTGTGGGAGCAGACGCCAATACTGTCCCTTCTCCAAGTATCTGCCTGTGTGTCTGCCCTCACCCCCAGGAAACGCTGTTCGTCTGTCTAGGGCTTGAGGCCTGGCTCTGCTTCCAGAAGACGGTTCTTTGTTCTCTCCTGTCTGCCCAGAATCCGAGATTCTCTGCATATTAGAAAACTTAAAAGCCACATTCTTAGTCATATTAAAAAGGGCTGAAATGGTACAAAATATTAACTGACTACGGTGATTTTTCTTTTATTCTCTATGCTCAGGTGATTTCTATGTTTTTCTTACCCAAAAATGTGTTATTGATGTAATTGAAACAAATCACTGTGAAAGGGTCATTTAAGCCCCACATTCTGAAGGTGCGAGGTCTTCACAGGTGCTACGACCTGGTCCTGCAATATCTTATCTCCCTATATCCGCTTGGAGAACTCGCCCTTCAAAGCTCGATGGCTCCTCAGCCATGAAGACTTCCCTGATTTAACCACCTAGGCAGTGGTCCCTTCTGTTTAGTTCCAATGCCTTTATTTTGGAGATAAGAAAACAAGGCCCAGAGAGGAGCAGGGCCTCCCCAGGCCTCACAGCCAGGCCTGTCTCTGGAGGTTAAGTCTGTACGAGAACCCAGAAGGGCTCCTTTCACAGTGCGGTGGGAGGGAAGTTGGAGCATGCCCTACCTGACTCTCAACTCCCCCTTCCTTCCCTGGAGCCAGCGCCTGCCCTGTCAGGGACAGACAGCCCTGACCTCCGTTTTTGTTTTCCCCCAGAATGAGCCACGGTGCTCTCCTCCCAGGCTCCAGGGGCACACATGACCCAAGGCATGAGATGAGGAGCGGAGAATGGTCTGGTTGTTGTTCCACAAAGGAAAGTGGAGACAGAGGCACTGGAGCCCTTCCTCCGTCTCTGGAGCTCAAGGCTGCGTCTGCATGGCCATCCCGATGAGGGCCAGGCAGGGCCTCTTTGCCCACCCAGCTCCTGTCCCGGGCCCCTCCCCGACTGGTCGGTCGGAGGCCTGGCTCACACGGGATCGCATGGCTCTGGGTCTGAATCTCAGCTTTGGCACCGAATAGCTGAAGTTTCACATATTGGAGCCTTATCTTTTCTAAAACGACCTCCCATTTATTCGGCACTTTTACACACACCATGGCTCCTCTTCACGACACACTTGAGGCAGCTACCCTCACTCCCATTTCACAGGTGAAAAATGGAGGCTCGCAGGAGATGAAACTACAAGGTCAAGAGCTGGAAGTGGCAGAACTGAGACTTGAGTCTTTATCTACTTGGGGTCATAAACTCGACTCCCAAGATAGCTATACAGATTGGATGAGATCATTGCCTAAGCCAAGTGCTCCGTAGATAATAGCACACTGAACCTTATAGCTTCTCATTTTCATTTCATAATGAGAATAAGCACTGTGGCGAATTGGGCTGTGGAACCAGCCTAACCACGGGTCAGTGGGGAGGAAAGACTTCTTGGGGACCTGGTGGAAGTTGCAGACCCCCAGGCAGCCCTAACCCTCCAAAGCCCCAGGGCCCAGATTTGCTCCTAGCAGAGAGTTTTGTTTGAGAGTAAATATTATTTTACCCTCCAGCTTAATCCACACCAAGCTTATCTTTCCCACCGAAAAGCCCAAAGTTAAGCCCTTTGCTGCTTTCCTAATTGCAGGCTTGGAGCTCTGCTTGGGGACATCAGCTCTCTGGAAAAGCCTGATAAGTGGTCTGGTATTTGGCAGTGGCATCAAAGAGGCTGGATCTGGGCTGGGCTGTCCAGCATTCCAGGCCCAGCTGGGCTGGGTGGGAGAGAAAGCAGGCTGGGGCACAGGGGCTGGACCCAGGGGTCCCCCTTCTTTACAGGGCCTGCAACCCAAGCCCCAGGGCAGACCTAGCCACAGTGGGATAGGAAAATGAATCCTGTCCTCCGATTTCACGCTGAACCCCACTTGGCTAGAAAAGCAAAATGGGTCGGTGCCCTGCTGGACCCCTCCTTCTCTCCCAGTTACCGTGTCTGTTTCCTCCCGCCTCTTCCTTTGAAGTATGGGCAGAACTAGTTCTTGTTCAGACCAGAGGCTCCAACACTCTCCATCCCTCCTCTTGCCCAGTTTCTCTAAAAGAGGGGTCGCTAGAAGGGAAGAATCCAGTCTCAGCAGGTTCCATGCTACTGAGGGTTGGGGTCCTCAAATGATCCTCAAGGGGCTGGCCCCTGCCTACCCTCTCCTTCTCATACGCCCTCCTCCACCCACCACCCAGCCGCCAACTGGGAAGTGCCAAAAGCCAGGCCAGACATAGACCGGAAGGACGAACCATGGACCCTCCCCCTGCCCCACAGGAGCTAAGCATCCAACTAGTTTTCTGGCTCATTTCTATCTCACCGTTTTTCTTTTTCTCTGCTGGGTTTTTCTAGAAAAACACTTGGGAAGGGAGGTGATTAGTGTCCAGGCTTTGCAATCAAGACAGTCCTGCGCATGAATCCTTGCTTCATTCTAGTCCTGTGCCCTGGGACAACTTAGTTGCCATCTCTGTACCTCAGTTTGCTTGTCTGTAAAATGAGATCACCATAGTATTACCTCATAGTGCTGTAGGGAGAACTAAATGAGATCATGGGTGTAAAACTCTTAGCACAGTGCCCGATGAAGGTAGCTATCATGTTGGTTCTTCCCAGGGAAGAAAGGGAGGTTTCCCTCAGAGACAAAGGCACAAAGATCGTTGACATTTATGGGACCAGATGGGCCCCTCCTCTTGAGGACACCCTCTCCCTAAGCCCAGAGGCTCCAACACTCTCCATCCCTCCTCTTGACCAGTTTGAACCCCTCCTCTTGAGGACACCCTCTCCCTAAGCCCAGGGCACCTGGCTGCCATCTCTGGTTGAAGGTGGGGTAGTTGGGGGTGAAGCTAACATTTGTTTAGAAACTATCGTGTGTCCTCCACTGTGCTAGGCCCATGCCCTTTTCACAGATGGGCAAACTGAGGCTCCATGGTACAGAGTTCACACGGGAGTGCACAGCTCCCATGGAGAGTGGGAACAGGGCCCTCCCCTTCTGCACTGAGCACCTCAACCCCTCTGTGAAACAGGCAGCAGTGCTGTCCCCATTCTGCAGGTGTGAACAGGGATGGCACTATTGAGGCCCAGACAAGTTGCTTGTCCGGCCTGGAGCAGCGGTGCTGGCGTGAACACAGCTGTTCCAGTTGGGGAAGGCCCAGCTTATACGAGCCCCTGAGGGGCCGATGCTGAGGTCTGTGAGTGAGGCGTGCCAGCCCCCTCGTGGACAGCAGCACCCCTGGCCCTGCACAATACACTTGCTTAAGGGGCTATGAGGAATGATGCCTCGTTTCCAAGTAATAGGCACAGCCTCGGTCCTCTTCAAGTCACAGGCCTGCAGGTCAGGACAGCGCTCCCGCAGACCAACCTGAAGTGGCTAATTTTCTGCTTTCCAAAAGGAAATAAACCCTAAGGAATCCAGACTCTTTGGCTCCCCAGACCCTGGAGGGAGGGGGCTTCCAGCCACATCTCCTTGGACTTCTCTCCTGCGTAAGCCTTGTAAATGCACCTCCAGGTACAGTCTCCCCCCACGCTGGTTCCTTTTTCCGGCAAGGGGTTTGTCTACTATGAATCTGCATATTCTTCTTTCCACAGACATAAAGAAGAGGGCTACGGGTCTCTGGAGATGTCATGCAGTCCCTGGGGTTCCATAGAATCCCCAGGATCCCCAAAGCCTGGACTCCTCAGAAGCTGCTGCAGTACACCTGGGGGTGACCAGATCCCTGGGCTGTCACAGTGCACAAGACCACACAGGTCCCTTGGGTATCAGAAAAAATTCTGGGCCACCATAAAATTCCTTGAACCGACATGGAATCCCTAGTTGCCATGGGTGCTAGGCTACCCTAGGATTTCTAAGCGACAGAGAACCCCTGTGATGCCAGAGGCCTGAGCCACCACAGAAGCCCTGTGCTGTTACGGGACCACTAGGATATCTTAGAACGCAAATTATTGGCCAGCAAATCCTCAGAGAACCCCAGCTACACACTCTCTCACTCCTAGAGCCTCATTCAAGCTGTTTTCTCACCTTCTTCTCGACCTCAGCTTAAATGTTTCTTCTTCCAGGAAGCCCTCCCTGGTATCTCCAGTGGCCTTGCTGCGTGTCACAGCACAGGTGTCATGAGCTCCATGACAGCTCCCTGGGTTCGCCCTGTTAGAGCACTCAGCACACGGGACTGCCACTATCTAGCCATGGGTCTATCTTCTCCCCTAGACTGTGAACTGGAGGTCAGGGTCTGTGTGCCCAGCATGGGAGATGGCCCTTAATGAATATCACTTGAATAAATAACTGTATGCTATAACTTACTAGGCCTTTGATGGCTGTGTGACCTCGGGCAAGTCACTTCACCTCTCTGTGCCTCAGTTTCCTCAGTTGCACAATCAGGATACTAAGAGCATCTATCTCATAAGGCTAGTGTGAGGCTTAAGTAACAACTTAAGATGGAGCCTGGCCTATAGTAAGCATGATAATAAATATCTGCTGTTATTATTTATTTTTTAAACATTTTTTTTTGTATGAGAACATTTAAGATCTACTCTCAGCAACCTTCAAGTACACAATATAGTTTTGTTAACTAGAATCACCACGCTGTACATTAGAGCCACAGAACTTACCCCTCTTATAACTGCCAGCTTGTACCCTTCGATCAACATCTCCCCATTTCCCCACCCCGCCCCATCCCCAGGCCACCACCAACCTACTCTCTATTTCCACGAGTCTGGCTCTTCTAGATTGCATAAGGAAGTGAGATCATACAGAATTTGTCTTTCTCTGTCTGGCTTATTTCGCTTAGCATAATGCCCTCAAGTTTCACTCATATTGTCATAAATGGTAGAATTTCCTTCTTTTTTATGGCTGAATATAAATACCTGCTATTATTAAGTGTGTGTGCTCATTAGGCTTTTGCAGGGTCTAGACTTGCAGCAGGGATGGAAAAGGGATTTTCTCACCCCCCATTTAACACTAACTGCTGCCATAATAGTGCACACTAATATAGCAGTTACAACATACCGGGTACCGCTATTACTGCTTTATACGCATTTACCCGATGAATCTCATAGACATCTTATGAGGTTGTTTCATGATAAGGACTGAATTGTGTCCTCCAAAATTCATATGCTGAAGCCCTGCCCCTCAGTGTGACTGTATTTGGAGATAGGGCCTTTAAAGAGATAATTAAGGTTAAATGAGGTCATAAGGGTGGGGCCCTCATTCAATAAAATTGGTGTCTCTATAAGAAGAAGAAAAGACACAAGAGGTCTCTCTCTCTCTCTCTCGGTGCACACAAAGAAAAGGCCATGTGAGGTCACGGTGAGAAGGTGGGAGTCTGCAAGCCAGGAAGAAAAGCATCACTTGAAATCAAATTTTCTGGCACCTTGATTTTGGACCTCTTGACTCCGGAACTATAAGAAAATAACTGTTGTTTCAGCTCCCAGCCTATAATATTTTGTTATGGCAGCCCAAGCAGGCTAAGACAGGGTAGTACTATTCTTAATCTCATTTAATATAGGAACAGTGTGACACGATGAGCTTAAGGGACTAGTCCAAGGTCACATCTGTGAGTGGCAGAGCTGGGATGTTAACTAGGCATTGGCTCCCAAATTCATACTCTTAGTCACTATCTGAACCTGCTTCCAAGTCCAAGGACATGGGTTGGGTGTCCCAGAGGCCAGGCCTGAGCAGCATGTACGGTCTACAGCATGTACTGAAGAGAATGGATGGCAGAACTGAGCCCATTTCGGCCAAGACTTTCAGGCTGCCTCTGAGACCCCACCTGCTGCACTCAGCGTCCCAAAGGACAGTGGTGAGAAGAGGGACTGGCCATCCCCTCTGTGGTTACAAGTCAGTTGTGGCCACAGGGAGGCTATCTTCAGCTCAGCCTAAAGTCAGAGCTGTTCCACAATGAAACAGGTTCCCAGGTAAGGTGGTAAGCCCCTTGTCCCTGGAGGTATTCAAGCACTGCTGCTGGACCACCACTTACTGGTGATGTTTGGGGGAGAATGAACAAGAGTAGGTAATTCTCCATGGTTTCCTCCAGACTCAGGGAGCTGTAAAATATTAAAAGAGTCGCTGGAAACTCTTTCCTACCAGCTCTGCCTGTTAATTCCTGGTAATCTTTCAAGTCCCAACTCAGACATCACCTCTTCCAAGAAGTCTTCCTTGATCCCCACCCCCCACCCGGATCTCCCCATGTCCAAGCTGGTGGTCTTGTTGGTCAAACTAGAAACAATGGGTGAAAGTTACAGGAAGACCGGGTTCACTCTAATACAAAGATGGGTATCCCCATCTTGTGTTTCATTATCTACCACTGGGAACCTGTAACAGGTGTTAACAGATAGATTTGAAATCAGAGAAACCCAGAATTCAAATCCTGGCTCTCCCCACTTCCAACCTGTGTGACTTTGAGTAAGTACCTTCAACCCTCCGAGCGGCAATTTCCTCAGCTGTAAAATGATTCCATCTCAGAGGATAGAACCAAAGATCACATGACATTAGCAAGCCTAGCACTTAGCATATGATCAGAACATGCAAATTTCCTTTAGTCTCTTGGGGGCTATGGCCTGCCTGACATTGAGTGTATTAAAACAGATGTCAGAAGGTCCTAGTGTGGGATTGAGTACAGAGGATTCCTTTCTTGCACCGAAATAAAGATTGCACTCAGTGTCTTTGTGAGTTTTTCTAACTGTAAAAAACCACATTTACGACTTGGCTTTGGCTGGCTGTGGGAAGATGGGCATATCGCTGAGTGGATGCAGTCTCCACCCACCTCCACCAGGCTATAAAAAACAAGAGCCCACACATGGTGTCTGATCCATTTATATGAAATGTCCAGAAAAGGCAAAATCTATAGAGAGGAAGTAGATTGGTGGTTGCCTGGGGCTGGGGGTGGGAATGGGAACTGACAGCAAATAGGTACCAGATTTCTTTTGGGGGTGATGGAAATATTCTAAAATTAGATTTAGAGATGGTTGCACAACTGTAAATTTACTACAAATCATTGAAGCAAACCCTTAAAATGAGTGAATTTTATGATGTGTAAATTCTACCTCCTCAAAGCCGTTAAAAAACATCACCAAAACAGCACCACCAACAACAAAGCAGGAGTCCAGAGGGGCCAACGGCATAGCTGAGGGTGACAGCCGCACCCTGTGGTGGCAGTGGCAGGCTGACCTGAAGTCATCGCCAGTCGCTATGGCCTGAGCTCGTTGCCTTCTCTGCCTGTGGGTTCACGCTGGCACTTGCTATTTCTTGCCCTGTGAGGGTCAAGGAAAACCCACCAGCAGACCTCTTTAAGGGCACAGCATGAGGGAGGGGGCCTATAGGAGACTTGGTCCCCCAGAAGCCTTTGGAGACTAGGGCTGGGTGGCAGCTGAGGGCATCCTGTGGTTTGGGGTCTCTGAGTGAGGATAAGAACCAAGGACTTGGTCTGGCCTGTCACTAAGGTACTGGTGGGTCTGCTTGAAGGAGGAGGCGATGAAACCAATCTTGTACTGAGCAAATACCAGGTGCCAGGGAAGGACCCACATCTATCCTGGTGATGTGACTGGCTGTGAGACCTGGAGATCAGCAGGGAACACCTGTATAGGCTCCAGGTCTATGCACTTGCTCTTGGTTGTAAAGAAGTCTGATTTAAACCTCTCCAAAAATGAGAGGTGGGTATTTAGCAGACCCATTTAGACAAAAGGAAACCAGAGCTCTAGAAGGTAAGTTACCTGCCTGAGGCCACACAGTAGGTGGCAGGGGTAGAATTTGAACCCCAAGTCTGTGCAAAGCAGGAGAATAACTTTCAGAGCAATCCAAACACTGCTTTCTTAGTTGGTAGTAAGCCCTTCAGTCCTAAAGGTATGTAAGCAGAGGCTCAGTGACCACCTCAAGGAGTCAAAACAGATGACCTTGAAACCCCTCCCAGTCCAGTTAGTCTGTGAGGCCACAAATCCTTGCTGGTCATTTCCCTCAAGAGTTAAAACTATACTCAGAGTAAAGCAGAAAGGCCTGAGCCCTCCTGAGGGAGGGGACCTAGTGGGCAGGGCCTAATTGGCACCTCCTAGGGCGGAACCACAGGAGCTCTGAACGGCTCACCACAAATCAGCACTGATTGTTGCTGGGGGCTAATGTGACACTGAATGCACAAGGGCCAGGCCAGGGCAAGCATAACAGGGCTCCAAGTAACTGCACTTTAGCCTAAACTAGCCCCAGGAGTGGGTGCAGAGGGAGCAGGAGCTGCCAACCCAAAGTCACTATGCAGCCAGTCAAATGCAGCCCTGCGGCCAGGAGCCTGTTTCATACCTGCCCCACCCTCCACCCTGGTGGGTGGGGGGCGGGGGAGGGGTGTCTCCGCCCTCTCTCTCCCCAGAGCTGGCCTCCCCAGGACTCCCCAGGACTCAGGATCCTGGCTGTGGTTTCGAAGTTCCCTCCTCTCAGCCCTGGACTCACCACAGGATGAGCTCATAGGAGTCCCCAGAAGCTTTCGTGTGCCTGCCTGGCCCTGGGAAGGCAGTGAGAGAGGCTGGGGCCTCTGAAGGAGGCTGGGACCTCTGAGGAGGGAGCCGGGCTGGGCTAGGGACTTTCCCAGCCACCTCCTCTCCATGTGGCTCCCAAGCCAGCACCGAGGTGGGGAGGCCAAGGGCCCTACTGATCCACACCGTCATCCACCTGGGCCCCTCCTGGCCCCCTCTCAGCCTCCACCTATCTCTATCCTCACAGGGTTCCAGGTTTGCCCTTGCATTTCTTGGTTCCTACACTCCAAGTCAAGAACCCAATATGCAGACAATATTTAAGTCCCTTCCACACCAGAGATAGTAAGTGGAGACAGGGTAGAAGGCATGAATGTAGACACTAGTTACAGCACAGGACAGTTACAGAATGCTTTCGAGGTACTAAGACAGAGAGGGACAGAGATGGCTCCCTGGGCTCCAGAACTCAGTTGGCTCAGCTCCCCTAAGGAATGTTCTAGCAACAGGGCAGGGCTTCTCCAGGACCCAGGGTATCCCAGCCTCGCCCTGCCTCCTCCTCTCCATCTACCATAGGCTCAGCCCAGCCTTCCAGAAGACAGCTTGCCACCTGCTGTGGTCCAGGGCACTTCACCTCAACCATCCATCCTCCCAACCATCTCTCCAGGGTACAGGTCTTCCCACCTCCTCTGCACAAACCCTTTTCATGGCTCCCCAGCACTCCTGCAGAACAACCCAAACCCAGACCACAAGAGACCTATTGATTATCCCCTCCCTTCCCCATGCCCTCTTCTCACTCCACCCCAGCAGCACGGTGTAGGTCCTGGAATACTTCTGCTCTGACGTGCCCCAGGGACTTTGCATGTGCTGATCCCTCTGCCAGGAATCCACTCCCCTCCCCAAAGTCACACACAGATTTCTTTCTTTCTTTCACTTTAGTTTTTTAGGCGAGGCAACCCTTGGTTGACTTCACAGATTGCAAGGACCTTGTCAGCTTACAATCCCTTATTTTTTTATTTTTTACGCCTATAGCACCTGGTCTTCCTAGGTGATCTCCCATCCAAATACTAACCAAGCCTGATCCTGCTTAGCTTCTGAGATCAGTCAGGATCGGGCTTGTTCAGGATGGCATGGCCATAGATGCACACAGATTTCTTTGTCCACCTCTAAATCATTCATAATCCAAGTCTTCCTCAGCACCTCTCCCTTCCCCAGCATGGGCTTGGTACCCCTTCAATGTGCTGTCACATCACAGTGTATTAGACCTCCTGTGGCCTGCTGGTTGCTCTCAGTGATTTTCAAACTTGAGGTTACGTCAGAATCCCTTGGAGGGCTTGTCAAAGCCCAGAATGCTGGACCTCACCCCCAAGTCTCTAATTCATTAGGTCTAGGGCAGGAGTCTGAAAAATCTACATTTCCAACAAGTTCCCAGGCTTTGCTGATGCTGCTGTTCTGAGGACCACATTTGAGAGCTGCTAGTTAAACTCAACTCTTTGAGATCCTTCTTGTATGATTTTTCACCTCCAGTCTCTGAAAGAATCTGGTTCATAGTTGGTGCTCAATAAACAAATGAACATTTGGGATCCAAGAGCTATAGGCTCAGATATCCTGATACTGGAATGGCCCTTCCAAGAGGTGACAGGACTTCAATGGGGCCACCCTGAGGTGCCTGAGAGAGGCTAGGAGTCTAAACACTCAAATTCCTGGCTTACCAGTACAACCAAAGACCACACTGTGTCCAGGCTGGCATGGAAATGGCCGTTGCCCACTTGCCCTCAGTGGATCCTAAGGCTTGGCAAAGGAGCCTACCTGTGGGGTCCCAAATGGACTGAAGTCCAGCAGCCTACCCCAAATGTTCTGGGTCACATAAAGGCCAGCAAGCCTCCTACATGATCTTAGGGGACAAAACTCCTCCTTCCCCAACGTGACTGGGATCGAATGTCCTTCAAATGGGTAGACGGGGCTCAGTGACGGATGAGGGCAGATGTAGAAAAATAAAGGCAGATGACATATCTTGCACATTAGTGTTGGTAAAAGTCAAACCGGCTGCAAGTCCATTGGCACCAATGATGCACTGGACTGTGTGCTAGGCCCTGGCTCTTCCTGATGAGGGAAGGAGTGTGGCAGCAGAGGGCACAGGTGTGGAAGTGCAGACTGTCAGAAGGTGGACAGGAAGAACGACCGTCCTGCCAGGAACATGGAAGCTTGGGCTGGACTGAGTGAGCCCTGAGCTCCACGACAGAAGAAAGGGCTTGGGCATATGGCCAGACACAGTGTCTGCGAGCCTGTCCCTCCAAGCCTGGCCCAAATGTGGCACACCTTGGGCTACCCTTCAGGACTCCAAGACACCACACGAGACCCTCAAGACTTGGAGCAAACCCAAGCCAGAAATTCCAGGCTGCCCTGAGGACAAAGGCCACCTCTGGCTCCAAGGGGACCACTGGGGCACCAGCCTCAGGACTTTTGGCCTGGATGCTACCTGGACAGTGTTCCCTCCAGTCTGCATACCTGTCCCCTATGCTTAGGGAGGGAAAAAAAAAGGAGAAAAATTCCAGACATGGAAAGCATCACATTCAAAGACAATGTTGCTGAGGAAGGGCTGGGAAGGACCTGCCCGGTGGGAGAGGGAGCATTTGCTTTTTAATTTAAATCCTTCTGGATCATTTGAATTTTTAAGGAGCGTATTTTACGTCTGTAATAACAACTTTAAAAAATAATTTTTGTCTTAAAAATGCAAAACAGTCTGCAAATATCTGTCTGGAAGAGAGAAGTTTATGCAACAAATAGCTTAAGGGATCATTAAATATACCATCATCATCCTTTCTTGAACATTTACCACGTGTCCAGAGCTCTGCCTCTTGTTTCCACATCCATTATTTATCTAAGGCTCATCACAGCCCTGAGTTGGGTGCTATTAGAGCTATCCTCTTCTAGATGAGAAAACAGAATTTGAGAGAGACTAAGTAACATGCCCAAGGTCACCTGGACCGGGAGCCAGGGTCTGAACTCTCATGATGGACAGCCAGCTCTCTCATCCTTAGATCAGGGCACAATCCACGCTGCCTCCTGCAACTGAAATGAGAAACTGACAAGCTCGAAAGTCATTTGTTTTGGGTCCATTCCACAACTTGGAAACTATGGATCTTGCTCAGGAGCCAAAATCAAATTTTCACCGGAAAACAGACTCAGAGCCTGGTGTCTCCAACTGCCTTGGAAACTTGGACCAAGGCTAGGAAGGTCTCTGTTACAGTGAATCCACCACAAACCGGCCATCTGTCCATCCATTCACCAAGCACTGACTGAAGCCCCTGTGTGACCAGCTCTGTGTTGGATGCTGCTGCCTAGAGGATGAGAGGCTCACAGCTGCCAGGAAAGAATTAGGTTGGCGTAAGGCACATTGGACCCCTCGGCACCTTCCAATTTGCAGGCTTTTCATCATCCAGCAATATTCAAAACTCCCAGCAATTGGGGATCCAAACAGGCATTAAAGAGGGTGAGAATGAAACATAGCCCTGTAATCCGTGCCCAGTGGCAAGCCATTCTTCCTCTCCAAAAGACTTCAGCTTGCATAATGCTGAAGCAGGACCTGGCAGTCCAAACTATCTCTTCAGTCTGTCCAGGTACAAGGCCAGATCAGTCAATTGTGGTGGATTCTCTGGCATTTCATTGGAGCCTTAGCCCCAAGATAGAAATGGAAGGGTTGTGCGAAGCTTCAGGAGTCATGGGAGGCCGGGATGGGATTTCTGCCCAGGACTCTAGCCTACAGACCTGAGCTCGTCCATGCTTGGTATGAGGTCCTTTGGCCAGTGGTGTCAGTGGGCCAGCTGGGGGGCAGAGGCTGCCCCAAAGCCAGCCTGAGCCACTGGGAGTAGGCAGCTTGGGTGTTCCATTCAACAGGATCCCATGTGCCTCTCAGAGGCCTAGGCACACAGCAAATGCTCAATAAATATCTGATGAATGAATGAATACACGTGATTATGAAGAAAGCAGCTCTACCCCTATTTGGAGATGGGAGGGGTGTGACTTTCAGCCCTATCATTTTTTGGGACACAGACTTAGGCTGCCCTACAGTGACCTGTATACCAAAGACTCTATTGAGGATTCCTCCCAGAGTTATAAAGTTAAAAATATAAATATAATAATACCAATAGCATCAGCGCTATCATTAAGTACTGACCCTCTTGGCAAGTACATTGTTAAACATTTAGTTATCTCATTTAATCTTTACATCAGTCTTGTGAGATAGGTAGTATTATCTCCAATTTACAGAGAACAAAACTGAGGCTCAGAGGGCCAAGGTCACAGGGATAGCTGAGGTGGGATCTGAACCCAGGTCTGACTTGGAATAAAAAGCTTAAAGCCAGAAGGGGCCTCACCGCCTCATTTTACAAATGACAAACTACAGGACAGGGAGGCTAAGGACATCGGTAGCAGGGCTGGGACAAGAATTCAAGTCTTCTGACTTTCAGCTGAGGGTCTGCCTAGAGGCCTGCTGCTTGCAAAACTGTAAGTCAACTCACTTAGTAAGTTCTGTAAAGCAGGAGTCCCCAGTCTGCCAGCTGTGGACTGGTACTAGTCCATGACCCGTTAGGAACCAGGCCTCACAGCAGGAGGCGAGTGCCCGGTGAGTGAGCGAAGCTTCATCTGTATTGGCAGCCGCTCCCCAGCGCTAGCATCACCACCTCAGCTCCACTTCAGATCATCAGGCATTAGATTCTCATAGATGCACCGGTCCCTGGTGCCAAAAAGGTTGGGGACCACTGCTGTAAAGAATCTTGGAGATGGGAGGATTAATTACTCTCAGTCCCTGTGTAACACCTTCTCTTCCAAAGGGCCCCTCTGAAATTCTTTTTCCTGGGAATGGAGGAAAAAAAAGGGAAACGGAAGCGCTATCACTTTCAAACCTACCTACACTATGGTTTAAAGCAGTCTTGAAGATTGCCACAGGCCTGTGCAGCCAAGCCTGGAGGCCTGCAGGGAAGAAGCAGACTGCATTTATTTTACTTCCTGGCAGGCACAGTCTTCCAAGCCTCAGGCTCCCAGCTCCAGGCCTTGGCCTCATTGCTTCTTCCTCCTGCGACGTTCTTCCCAGCATCCTCACTTATCCCATATTCCACCCAGTTTCAAAGCCCAGCTCAAATACTACATTCCCTGATCTCCCACCACTATCACCACCCAATGGTCTTTCAACCACCCCCCCAAGCCTTCTTTTATATTTCTGCTCCAAATCTTCCCATTCTCTACCTTGGATGACAGGGGTTTACTTTCATGTCCGTCGCCCATATAACAGGCCAGAAGCCCCTTGGGGGCCTCTCAGAGCTGATCTGAATGAATGGAGAATGACTGGAGTCAAGGTCAGCTAATTCTTTTTGCTTACTTGCACACACTCCCTGACCAAATTTGCACATAGACCTCTAACCATGGCCTTTCCTCCCTTTCTAGGACCCGTGACAAGCTGCATCTTAAACTCTGTCCTAGACAGTGAGGACCAAGTCATCCTGGTGGTCCAGAAGGGACCGTAGCGGTCCAGTGGTCCTCTCTGCAGATCGATCATAAGTAGGGACTTTAAAAAATAATGTGAAAAGTAACCAACAAACATCTACCAAGTCCGACTATAGTTTGGCACTGAACAACACACTGGACAAGAGGCTGGGGACAAGACATGCAGAGGAAGGGTCCTGCCCCCGGCGGATCTCCCAGAGGAGAAGGCAGGGACCCCTGAGGAGGGGGGCCTTTCAGCTTTGCTTCCTCTCAATCCCTAGTAAATGAAACAGTGTCTGGCCCATGGTAAGAACTCAATAGCCACTGGCTGAAGAAATGAATTAATACTCATTGCCTCAGGAGCACTGAACACACCATATAAGGCAGGGCGATGCTGAACGGCTGAGCTGTCTGCACGGTGAGTCAGAGCTGCAGAATCCACAGGCGCGCGTGTGTGAGAGAGAGAGAGAAAGAGAGAGATTGAGAGATTGAGAGAGAGAAAGAGAGAGAGAGAGAGAGAGAGAGAGAGGGGCTGAGACTGAGACTGGAGGGGCCAGGAGGTTTGTGGTTGACCAAAATCAAGCAAAAAAACAGATCTTAAAAAGCATTTGGCCATAGTTGCCTGGGAGGCAGCAGCATACACTGTGGTTTTCCATCTTTTGTTTTTCTGCAGAGTAATCTTTTTTCGAATAAAATCATACGCTGCACCCTAAATGCATAAGAGAGCTGCCATGGTGGATGTCAGCTGGGGGGAGGGGGCGAGGCTGACCTGCTTGCCTATATCCCGCCCAGGCCCCGGGGCCACTCGGAGATGGGGCTCCTGCTCGGTCAGTGACTGCCTCCTCTCTTTCCCCTTCTGTCTGAGAGGCCTCAGAAAGGTGGTGGCTGAGGGATCGTTTTCCAGGAAGGGTCTGTCATAGGATCAGTCTTCTGAGCGGCCATTTAGGGCAAATAAATGCTAAAGTGGCTCAAGAAACTTTCCCTAGGGATAAGGGGATGAGAATGGAGGTGAAGGGAACTAGGAAAAGGTCCTTTGAGGAACTGGAGGGGAACCCAAGGCAGCCAGGTATGGGGTGGCTGAGATAGTGGGGTGGCTGCTGGGGAGCACGGAGACTCAATATAGGAGGGACCTTTGGGGGCAATCCTTTTGAACAATGAAGTATCACCTGCAGACATATCGTGTCTGCTTTTGTGTGCGTGTGTGTGAGTATGCGTTTGTGTGTGTGTGTGTGTGTGTGTATGAGTCTGTGTGTGTGTATAAATCAGGCTTTCAGATATCAGATTCGATGAAACTGAAGCATACTTGTCAGAGGCCACCCCTAATGCTGTAAGCCACAGGAAGGACCCATTTGAGACCAATCAGCTCTCCTGCTTGCTCCATGCTTCCCACCCCCTGCCCTGCCACTAACAGGGAGCATCTGTTGTTTTGCCCAGCATTCCTTCCTTTTTCTGAAAATAGCAGCTTGGTTTTCCTTTTGGGGTACCAGCCCTCACACACTTTCAGGCCCACTCCCCCCCACCCACCACTCACAATACATACACCCTCACCACCCACCACCCAACACTGAGCGAGACTGGCCAATCGGCACATTCTCTCCTGCTTTCAGTGATTGGCCAGAGATGGTCACGTGACCCACGACCGGCCAATAACCTTCAACTCTGGGGCTTTTGTTGAAACTCCTGAGAAAAAGAAGCTCTCCTTTCATTGAATTTGAAATGAGCAGGATGTCAGTCTGGAGCTGCTGTTCACTGCACCACTGCCACGTGGAACAGGCCTGCTGGGGAATGTAGCCGTCAGGAGGGAAGCAGAGGGCACAGACATGGGCATCATTTGAGCGTTGGATTCAGTCCTGCCTTGGACACCAATAAACAAGCTAGTAAGTTGCTGGTCTTGCTTAATCACATTTGAGTTGAGTGTTGACCTCAGTTCGACACAGCCAGCATCCGACCTCAGTTTAGCCTTTGCCCAGCCTCTCATCACCCTGGTCCCCGCTGTAGACAGCTTTCACTTCTGGCACATCATTGGTTCTTGCTGACCTGGGTGGCAGCTCTAGCCTTTCCTTCAAATCCAAGGACTGGGCACAGGCTAGAAGCCTGCCAGGCTCACCTGTGCCCCAGCCTTCTCAGCTGTCTGGCTCCTCCTACTGTTGGCTGATCTGGTAAGACACCTCTAACCTTGGCTCAACTGCTCACTCTGCCCCGCCTCAGGGTCCTGCCTCATTGACCTTCGGTCCTGCTGGAGGGGTACAGACACTAAACAATGAATGAGGCCCTGGAATTCAGCCAGGCCTGGGCTTGGGGCAAGAATAGACACCTCAGGGCACTGGTCTGTTAGTCTCAGAGAGACCTGCCATGAGCAGAGCTGTGGTGTATAGCAGGAAGATACTGGGCTCAGGTGTCAAGCAGGCCCAGAAAGTTTCTGGATCACTTACCTGCTGTACCACCTTGGGCAAGCTGCCCTCTCTAAATTTCATAATCCACAACTTTAAGATGGGGGTCATACCACTACACAGTAACAGAAGGACAAAAATCCACAGAACCGACAGCACCAATTGCCCAGAGCTGTGGTGTATAGCAGGAAGATACTGGGCTCAGGTGTCAAGCAGGCCCAGAAAGTTTCTGGATCACTTACCTGCTGTACCACCTTGGGCAAGCTGCCCTCTCTAAATTTCATAATCCACAACTTTAAGATGGGGGTCATACCACTACACACTAACAGAAGGACAAAAATCCACTGAACTGACAGCACCAATTGCCGACGAGGCTGTGGAGCAACAGGAACTCTCACTCGTTGCTGGTCGAAATGCAAAATGGTACAGCCACTTTGGAAGACAGCTCGGCGGTTTCTTAAAAAGCTAAACATACTCTTACCATACAATTCAGCAATTAGGTTCCTAGGTGTTTACCCAACTGGTTAAAACTATGTCCACACAAAAACCTGCATGTGAAAGTTTATAGCAGCTTTATTCACAATCATCCAAAATTGGAAGCAACCAAGATGTCCTTTGATAGGTGAATGGATAAACGAACGGTGGTGCATCCAATGGAATATTATTGGATAAAAAGGAATGAGCTATCGAGCCATGAACAGACATGGAGGAACTTTAAATTCATATTGTTAAGTGAAAGAAGGCAATCTGAAAAGGCCACATACTGTGCAATTTTAGTTCTAAAACATTTTGGAAAAGGCAAAACTATAAAAGCAGTAAAAAGATCACTGGTTGCCAGGGTGAGGAAGGAGGGAGGGAGGATGAAAAAAAAGGGGGGATGAATCATCTTCTCCGGCAAGGTGGAGGGTCCCCCAAATCCATTTTCCTCTTCTTCGATAGAAGTAGAATTGTAACTGGGCAATAAAGACTCTAACTTCCAGCCGCCCTTGCAGCCGAGTGTGTCATATATCTATATTCTGGCCAATGGGACATGCATGGAAGTGATGTGTGCACCCTCTTAAAGGAAGGGGCATTCTCTCCTTTTCTGATTTCCCCTTCTGGCTGAGTGGAATGGAGAGACTGTCATGGGCTGTGGATAAGTGATGGTGGAGCCACAGGACAGAAAAAAATTTGGTTCCCTAATGTTTTTGTGTAGAAGAATCCCCTTAGCTCAGATTTTTCTTGAGAGTAAAATTAACCTCTCTTTTGTTTAAAGAACTGTTATTTTGGATTTTTATCACACACAACCACACCCATATCCTGACTAATGCAAGGACCTTCAAGGATTATTCTGAGGATTCTGCATAATATAAGTAAAGCATCTTTACATAGTCATTCATTCAACATTTAATGGCCAGTTTACTCTGCTGGGATCTGAGATTCAACTAAGAACAAACTCCTGTCCTCATGGAGTCTACATTCTAGCATGAATGTGAACTCGACCAATGTGAGAATAAACTAATTACAGATTGTCATGGATGCAGGCATGCTATTAGTAACAACTAATGTTTATTGGGTTCCGAGCTTACTATGTGTCCATCCTATTCTAAGCCCTTTTCATGTATTACTTTATTTTATCTTGACCACAAACCCAAAGGTGGGTGCTGCTGCTTGCTTGATGAGGAAGCTGAAATACAGGTTGAGGAATCTGCCTCAGGCCACACAACTCGTAATTGATGGTTCTAGGATTTGAACCCAGGTCTATTGTACTTTAGAGCCTTAACCACTGGACTCTCCTGCCAATGAAAATAGAACTGCACTGTGATAAAGAATGATAAGATGTCCAGCTGATGGTTACTATTAGCAATAACAACAACAAAAGCAGCATAAAACCTTGTGCCGAACAAGCCTGAACTCCCTTACCTGGGTGACCAGTGTCTGGAAAAGGATTGTGCTCACGTTTCTAGATGCCAAATTCAGCGAGTTCAAGTTGCTTTGATGACAGTGTCAGAAGCTCTTGCCACTCCAAGCCCAGGGCTGTCCAGGAGATGCCCACCTGTCAGAGATAAGCAGAATCAGCTGTGACTGCCTAGTCCGGGGAAAGCTTATCAGCTCATACTTCCCAAAGTCTCTTGTTTTTGTCCAAAATGCTCTTTGGGCCCAATGCCATGAGGCAAAGTATTGAACCCAAAGCGGGAGCCTGGGGTTCCACATCAGGATTGGGGAGCCATAGCCTAGATCCCAGATAAACTTGCCTAGAAACAATTCTAAGATGCAAAGATATGAGTATGCCTGTGTGTGTAGGTCATGAATAAAAATACATAAGCATCACACCCACTGTGTCTAGCACAGCGCCCTTTGCAGAGTGGGGATGCTTGACAAATGTGTTGTGGTTTGCTTTGATATAAAACATAACTTTATATTGCTGAGTGAGTGGGTGGAAACACCAGGAGAGTTCAAGTGCACTGAAGGAAAGATCCTTCCTTATGTGCTGATGCATTCCGGGAACGATCCAGCCAGCCAGACCAATGGCTTCATTTTATCAATGTGGAGACTGACTCAGAGAGGGGCAGTAACTTGTCCAGAGTCACACAGCAAGTGGCTGACCTAGGCCTAAACCTGGGGTCTCCCCTGACTTGTGCCCGTGTGCTCTCTCCAGGGGTTCATCCTCTTTTACAGTTGTCAGCCTTGTAGCCCCTAGAGCAGCCGAGGCACACCACTGGGGTCTGCTGCATGCCTGCCAGGTGGATGCTGAGACAGGCCAGATCCGGGAATGGTTTCCTGGTTGTGTTCAAGCCCAATGAGGAGTGGGAGGCAACACTCGCAGTGGTCAGAAGTGTGGGCTTTGGAGGCAGGTGGGCCTTGGCCCCACGCTGGTGCAACCTCGTTCCAGAAACGGGACACCGGTCAACTCGAGTGTCCTCTCAGACCATCAGTCTCCTCGTCAGTCAAGGACTGAAGGGAGTTAAAATGGTTTTCATAAGTCTGTGAAGCACACAGAAGAGCATTTGGCACAAAGCAAGAGCTCAGTAAATGTTAGGGAGGCGACATAGGGAAGGATGTTTGAGTGCCTGTGGAGGAGGCGGAGCACTGGACTGGGAGTTGTTCTGTGTCCTTGGCACATCTTTAGACAAAAATCTCTCAATTTCACGAGTCATTTGCTCCCTCTGATCCCACCTTTCTCCGCCCTCTCTGGCTCTCATGGACCCATGCGGGCCCCCAGCCCAGCATACCTGCTTTTCTCTCTGGGCCACAAACTCCCCACAGGACCTCACAGCCCAGTCGACACTTTCACCAGCCAGCAAAATGCAAATGTCATTAGCGCTCTGCAAGATGGTGAACGCTAATGTCACACCAGAAGGCAGCCATCTCGTGAGAACTGGGGAGGTGTGGGGGTGGGACGAACACCCTGGGAAGGGTGGCATTCTCTGCTTTTTCCAAAAGGGTATGATCTAGAAATAAATAAATGGCTGCAGGAAAGAGGTGACAATGGAGATTGTTTTAGCGGCGTGCTATGCAGCTGTGCCTTTCTCACGGGCTCACCACGGCTGCCTGTGGTCTCTGCTTCCGCTCATCCGGATGACATGTGTGTGTCAGCCTCTCTGGGCCTCTTTCCCACACACACTCCACGAAGAGGCTCATCTGGGAAACCCCCTGTCTCCAACTTTTATTTCCACCCCGGTCCATACTTGCTCCCTTAAAGCTGCTGAAGAAGCAGATCACCCACCCCCTTAACAAACCCATGGCAGAGGGGAGTCTTCGCTCCCAGCTGGAGGTAGCAGCAGTGGACCCCTGCGGATCCATGAGCAGGAGTCCTGGGTTCCAGTCCCAAGCCGAACTAACTTGCTGTGAGCTCTCAGGCACAGCCTCCCCTTCGTGGGCCCTTGGTCTCCCCGTCTGTGAAAGGGCACCCGGGAGCCGCGTCGGTCCCTGCCATCTCTCCGTGCCAGTTCTAAAACCCGGGGCTCTAGTGAAACACAGGCAGAGGTGCCAGGGTAAGGCTCCTCCTCCTCTAGTGCCCTCTGAGAACAGCACTGATGACCCCAGCAGCTATATTCAGGCCTCTTAGAGGAGAAGGGAAGATGCGTGTGTGAGAGAGCAGGGTGCTGTAGGGGGGTGGGGGTGGGGGAGCAGGGTGAGCAAAGGCCCAGATATCCAAGTAGGGAGGCCTCAAGCCAAGGCCGCCTTTCAGGGTAGAGTGGGAAATGAGATGTAAAAGTCCCACGGTCAGTGCCACACGCCTTTCCTCATTTAATACTAATGATGTTATTATCCCCATTTTATTGATGAGAAACTGAGGCTCAGAGAACTGGGTAGTCGCATGGCTATTACACAGCAGGAGGAGTTTGAATCCATAGTCGATGTAAGAGCAGCTCTTGATGGCTGTGGGAGGCCATCGTCTAGACTGTTTGAAATAGAATGTGAACTAGAGAAATTCAGGAGTGTGTGTCGTGAACACATGCAGATGAGTTCCTTGTCACCTGAGAGTGGGCAACATTGTGTCTGTGCGTGGGGCTGGGGGAGCTCAGTGTGGGGATGTGCGTACATTGTAAACATGTGTCTGTGTCACTGCCAAATGAAGCCATGGACCTGTGTTCAGGCCCAAAAGTGCTGAATGAGGAGGATGTGACCAAGTGCCCAACGGGGCTGGGGAGTGGGCAGTCAGAAGACCCTGGCCATCCGCAGCAGCCAAGGAAGCCCTGCTCTTCAGCTGTGAGCTAGGCCTGTCCTCACAGGTCCCCGGATCCCTCATTCCCAAAGGCTGAGCCCACTGCTCCCTGGGAGAGAGGAGGCACTTCCTGCCTTTGGCCTGGCATCTTCTGGGGTTGGTCTCCTCTGTGGTCCCTCAGGCTGCCTGCCCCAGCTAGGGAAACAGATCCTGCAGATCAAGGCTGGCATATACATGGGCTGCTGCCAGAAGGTAGAGAGGACAGTGAGTGACCGACCATACTGGCTGCAAAGGTGGAGAGAGGGCAATGGGGGCTAGCCAGGCTGTATTCCAGCCCAGGCCCTGCCCTACCACTGGCTGTGTGACCGGGGCATGCAGCCCACCTCTCTGAGCCTCACAGAGCTGCAGAGATGACATTCTAAGGGGAAGTACATGCAAACTGTAATGTGCTGTACCCATGATAGAGCTGTGGTTCTAATCTCAGAGGCCAAGATAACGCAGGAAGTAGTAGAGTGTTCCTGAGGAGACTTAACGGAAAATCCAGCCAAGGCCTTTATGTAAATAAGTTCCCCTCTCCCCTCCCCTGGGCCTCTGTTTCCCCACCTGTAAAAATGAGGATCCTTAAGCCCAGTTATGGAGTAGTATCCAGCCCCTCAGTGTCTAGTTTTCTTTATCATGATTTGCTATTAACATCATAGCTGGATTTCATTTGCCAGAAACCAGAAGCCATTCACGCAGCAGTGAGCTGAGTAAATGGGGCCAGGACAGGTAAGTTTTGATGGAGGAGAGAGGCAAATAGTTTTACATTTGAGTCACTGACCTAGAAGGAATGCGACAATTCCAGGACGACAGAAGGAAGCTTGTGGAAGGGAGGGAAGCAGAGCCGTTGAGAGTTGATAGAATTCGGAAGAAGTGTTTCCCTCAGTTTTCACTGGGCTGGCCCTGAACGCCACAAAGACACAGGAGTTGTTTCCTGGAGGCCACAGGCAACACGCACACTCGCTCATCTGGTGAGTGTTAATCGAACATCGGCTGTGTACCTGGGACTCTGCAGGTGCCAGGGATAAGTGAGGCACAGACCACACCTTCAAAGGAGCTCATTGGTATAGGGAAGAGAAGGCAATGCCCTTCTCTTGGTTCGAAGTGGCAAAGGAGGGCTCATCACATGGCTCCGAGTTTAGAGGGGGGAGGGGCCCCTTCCTTCTTGAGCCCCCGGGAAGGCTTCCTGGAGGAGGGAGCAGATTTGAATGTATGGAGAGGAGAGGAGGGCACTGTGGGCAAAGGGACCAGGACAAGCAGAAGGCATGGAGGTACCCAGGTGTGGGATAAGTATTCAGGACTACGAGCCAAGGCTGCCTACTAGTGCGGGGGCTGGATGGTTACGGTCCTTGAATGCTAGGCTAAGGATGATGAACTGTATCTGCAGGCAATGGGGAGCCACTGAAAGTCATAGAGCAGAGGTGTGCTCCAGGTAGGTGAAAAGCAGGCGGGGGCCCAGGCAAGTGGAAACAGATGATGAGAGGATGAAAGGAAGAAGGGCAGGGCCTGGTGGTGGTAGTGGGACCCAGAACTGGCAGGCTGCGGGGGACGATGACGACTACACTTAGATACGTTGGGTCTGCATCCCAGCTCTGCCACTGTTAGCAACTGTGTGGCCTCAGACAGGTCATTGAACCTCTCTGGGCCGCCCCTATAAAGTGGAAAAAATAAAGCCACTCCATAGGGATGTAGGATTCAACCAGATAACAAATGAAAAGCACTTGGAACACATTAAGTGATTGTTGGATGCTTGCTTTCTAAAATTTAAGCACTTACTGCTTTTATTAATTAGTGGTGCATTTCCCTCTTACAAATAAGGACACCAAAGCTCAAGGTCAAATGACTGGCTAGAATTGGCCATGCTGGGCCTCAAATCACAGGAGAAGCAAGTTATGAGCAAATAAACCTAGGATGACTCAGAGAAGAGTCTTGATTTTAAAATATTGCTAAAGAAAGAGCTGTTTTATGACTTTTGCACTGTGCGCTTATTAAACCCAAGCTATAAATGTGAACTAATAAGTAAAATGAGTTAAGTTAATGAAAAAAGTCAGCCTTCAGTATGGATCCATATTACCTAATGACAGTCCATAAACATAAACATAAAAATTTAAAATACAAGAATGAATTGCAATGCCTAGCAGCTCAAGGGTTCTGTAATTTCTCTGTCTGAAATAAAAGCTATTGATTTTAGCTTGAGTTATCATTGCTCATGAGTGAGTCTTTGAGAAGTCATAAAGGAAGGAATTATTTCTGCTTGTTTACTCACTAAGGATCGGATATATTGAATTTAAATCGTCTCCGATTCCTAATTAGTACAAACCAAATTAGAATCCTAGTACAGTAGATCTGGAAAGGCCCTTGGAGGCCTCTGAGCTTAGTTTTGTTTGATAGACCTGGAACTCAAGGGACAAAGAAGGAGAATGACTTGCCCAAGAGCACGCAGCAGTTAGGGTACAATCCAAGCTAAAACCAGGGCTTCTGGCTCCTGGGTCAGCATCCTGCGCTGGTCCCTGCAGCCTCTGGGATCAGATCCTCAATTCTAGGCCTAATGGGTGTGCTGGGGTGTTACCTGGGCTTCAGTGCAGGTAGCTCCCACAATAACTTTCTCTCCCAGCTGCTAGGGAAAAGTAGCCTATCCAAGAAAGGAAACTCGAAACCAAACAGTCTAGCACTAATAGCACAATGAGTTCTAAGACACTCTAGCATATTGTAATGTAGGGGGCCCTTGAGCCCCTGTGCCAAACCTGGGCAAGGCAGCTCAGCTGGGATGGAGGCACACACCAGGGGTTCAGTTCTGAGAGAGGCTTCAGGATGGCACAGCCCCAGGGCCAGGTAAGTGCCCCACAGGGGAGGGTCAGGACACAAAGCCCTCAATGTATGGTGGGAAAGGGGTGGTCTCTCAATTCAGCCAGGACCTGTCACACACACACACACACACACACACACACGCACGCACGCACACGAACGAGTACCAGAGCGACCAAGGTGCTTTACGTGGGACATAGGTATGTGTGTGTGTGTGCATGTATGTTAAGCTTCAGCCTGCACGCAATTATGAAGCAGATGTTTAATTACTACCCGAGTGTTATTAATCAACACGATTAATACACAACCCGTACCACATAATTACTTTGCAATTACACCAAAACGAAATATTTTACTGCTGAGGGTTTGCTAATTACCCGGCTTTGCCAAAGGACAGGTATAATGGGCAGCAATTTTTCTTCCTTCTTTCCCTTCCTTTTCTCCCTCCCCTGCCCTCTCATTAGTCTTCTGGGATGATATTCTCACTACACTGAACTGGGAACCCAGGCAGCCTGCTGGCTTCCTACCCGAGGTGCTGCTTCTGCACTCACGTCAGTTTTAATGTGAACCCTAAATCGCCCTGCCCTCACTTCTCGGCTCTCCAGTTTGGAAGAGCATGTGCTCTCCAGAAATAAAGCTGGCCTCCTGCAGGCCTGTGATGGAGAGGCAGTGTGGGGCAGGGGTTATGCTGGGAAGCTCTGCCCACCGCTGCCTGGAGCTGAAGCCTAGCTATACCAGTTACTGGCTATGTGCTGTATGTCAAGTTAACTGTGCCTCCGTTTCCCCATGGATAAAATGGTGACGATAATGGCAATTATCTCAGGGTTTTTTGTATTTAATGAAACAGGTGCATAAAGCACTTAGCACAGTGCCTGGCAACAGAGTAAGGCTTTGGTAATCCCTATTATTACTATTATAGTTATTACTTACCCAGAAATGGCCCTTCCAGAAATCCTCTCAATCATAGTCTCCCAAAGGTTCAGGTTTTTGGATTCCCCTCCCCCAACAGCTCAGTTCCATATACCTGGACACATCTTACATTGGTCCCTCCCCTCTGTCTACCACTCCCACCATCCTCCCTAAGCCAAGCCCTCATCCTCATCTCACCTGGCCCACAGTCACAGTGTCCACACAATCTCCCTACTGCCCACCCCTGCTCCTGTTCTATCTTCCAGTGGGCAGGGAGATGGATCTTAGGAGTGGGGCTCAGACCATGTCACTCTCCTACCCAACCACCTTCTGTAGCTCCCCATTGCCTATGCAGCAAGGTCCACCTTCTCCTCTGGATTTGTAGGCCCTGGAAGATCACTCATGTCCCAAATGCCACCTTCATTTCTTAGGGCATTAACACAGCATGAGCATCTAAGTTTTTGATGAAGGAAAGAATGAATGAACGAATGTCTTGTTAGATTTTAGAGACATAAGGATGCCGAGCTGGGATGTCCCAGAGCATTTTACAAGCCTGCATATCTCCACAGACTTGGGGTTTATCCTTCATCGTTCATGTACAGACTATCTTGGTTCTCCCCCACTTCCCCTGACAAATGTCTTTCCTAAACCCAGCTGCATTTAAGAACAGTCGATCTTTTAAAGCACAGTAACCATATGTCTAGCTGAGCAAAGAGATCACATAAGGGCCCTCAGATGCAAAGGCCAATGTGTGGTCTGCTTGAGAGGTGCGTGGAAGGGACCTGGTGATAGACTCTGGCACGGACAGCACACGTTGAAGAGAGAGCCAAGAGTGTGTGCATGTGTGCATGGTGTGTACACATTCGCATAAGCAGGGCCGATGTAGCTACTCCTGAATAGGAAGCAACTCTTTCGGTTGCCAAAATATCAAATGTGAACCATTCATTCAATTATTCAATAAGCATAAGATTTCAGAGGAACTACATAAAGGGGCAACGGAGCTCATATATGTCCTGCATTTTCCTTCTTTGTCTGAAGTTCAAGCCTTGGTCTTTGGAGCTCTGAAGCCCTCTCCCAGGAAGCTGATGAAAAGGATTCCAGGGAGTGTTGGTTCTATTTCTCTTGCCTGGGATTTAAATAAATCTCCCTGATCGGCCACAGGGAAAATGTTCTGCCATCAACCGATGGGGAGCGGCAGACGGGAAACAGGAAACAAGACTCCTCCAGGTAAAGGCAGGGAAAGATACTCACTGCCAAGACACAGTTGTTTTCACTGAGAGGCCGCCAGGTTGCAGCCGCTCCTCTGCGGGCCAGCACTCAGGCTGTAGATGATGAAGGCGGCTGAGAACAGAAGCTTCCTTCCTCTCCCCATGGGCCTCCGTGACCCCTGCCCCCACAAGTTCTGGCTCTTCGCTTATCCACATGCACACACGCACCCCCTTACACACATGCACGCACGCATGCACGCACAGACACGCAGCAAAGTCTGGATTGAAGCGATAAGGTCAAAGGGTTAAGAATGTTGACAAAGAGGCAGGAAATCTTTGTTCACAGCTCTGGGACAACTTTGCTGTGTGCCGTGGGCAGGTTGGGTGCCCTCGCTGGCCTTCTGCTTTCTCCACTTAAAAATGAGACAGGTATTTCATGATCTTCAAAACTCTAGTGAAAGGAAGGGGCTCAGTCTCCACAGATGAGTAAAGGTGAGGTGAAGAAGAATCTGAGAGACTGAGTCTCAAGGATGAAATGACCTGTGCTTGGGAGAAAGCCAGCTGGGTGCCTACCAGGGCAAGAACCAGGGTCTCCTGCACCTTGACTCATCGGTCGGTGAGCTGAATCCAAATGTCCACCACTCATTATGTGTCTTTGGACGCTTTATGTGAACTTCTCTGAGCCTCAGTTTCTTCATCTGTAAAATGAGGACAGAGACACTTCTCATTCGCAGAGTTAAATAAGAAGACACAGGAGCTTGTCCAGCATGGTGTCTGCCCCACCCCCAAGTAAGCCTCAGCAAGTGGAAGCTATATTAGCATTATAGATTATAGCTCTGTCCACATCCTGGGGAAACCCCAGCCAGGCAGCTCACTCACCCCTCTGTGCTAACCTCAGGCCTGCAGAAACCCTGAGAAGTGGCTTACCTTCGCCCTTTTCTTCACCGGGACCTCTGGCAGCCCCAGCCCTGAAGGGGGACTCTCCTGACCACACCTCAGCCACATGTAGACACTGCTCGGGTGTTGACTTTATTAAAAAAGAGACAACTGGCTCAAAATAGAGTCACTTGTGCTAAGTCCCATGTCGGCAAACCAAGACTTAATACCGAACCTAATTACGGTTTCAGCCTCTCCCAGGAATGTAATCTTAACCGGTCTGTAATTTCCTGCTCAGTACTAGTGAGGTGATCCCCAAAGACCTCCTCCCTCCCAGAAAGGAGGGGACCTAAGTCTGAAACTATGCACTCTTTGCTAGAAATTTCTTTTTCCTGCCCATTCTGCCTATAAAAGCCTTCCATTTTTTACAGCTCTTGGTAGCTCCTTTCCATTTGCTGGATGGGATGCTGCCCAATTAATGAATCATTGAATAAAGCCAATTCAATCTTTTAATTTACTCAGCTGAGTTTTGTTTTTCAACAACATCAGTCCTCTGGACAAACAGTGGCCACTCCTTGGAGCCATGGGGGGAAGGAGTCTGGCGTGAGGGGTTGTAATCTCACCCAAAATGTGTCATTTTTCAATAAGCAGAGTATATCTGTGTATCCTCACTGAATAACAATGGGAATAAATCAATCGTTTGGAGACAAGCACCTCTGGGGAAATCTCAGGCCTTGGCTGACCTCAACACTAAAGGTTCCGGCTATGTTTCTCATTCCTGGAGGAAGGGAGCTGAGAACAATGGCCATCTTTTCTCTCTAGGCCCTGGGGACAGGAGCTCTTAGGGATTCACACTGTCCATCTCCCACTGAGGGAGGGAAGGAGCTCACCTGGGCCAGACCTGGCAGGAGAGACACTATCCTGGGATGGTCTCTATGCAGATGCAGACAGTGAGAGCAGGAAACCTGATTCTACCCATCCGACAGGTGCTGAGGGCCTACTGTGCACCAGGCCCAATGGAGCTTCTGTCCATGTGGCATCTGATGCATCCTTGAATGGACCTTATGGTGGAGGGGTCACTAGAGACACTGAGAGGTCAATGATTCCAACAAGTGGCAGAAAGGGGTTTCATACCTAGGTCTGTGATGAGGTACCACAGCTGATGTTTTCTTCCTGATTCCAAAGTAAAGGATTAGTGGGTACGCTGGTGCTGCACCAGCACCCCAACCCCTTTCCTAGATGGTGCACAGCTTCCCCCAAACTCGACAGTGCTGTCTGCTAACGTCTCCACCTGCACCTTCTCTGGGACGACTGCTGGTTTCTGGCTGTTCGGAGGGAACCACATCACCCAAAGATGCCTGGGAAGCCACATGCCTGGGAAGCCACACGCCTGGGAAGCCACACGCCTGGGAAGCCACACGCTACCCCGAAGCATAACCCATGGCCCTGACAGAATATGCTGGGCACAAACTCGATGATGCCATTCACACTCCAGAGCTCCCCATGGATCTGGCTCAGCCGGACTGCTCTTGAACTCCAAAGTGGCTTAGCTTTTTCCTTTGCCTTATCCCGCGCACCCATGCTGGTATGCAGATCTCTCCCGAGAATCTTCCTTCGATAATTCCCTTGCACAACCACCCCCGCTCAGGTTCTGCTGTTAGGGAACCCGACCTAAGACACAGGGTGCCCATAAAGGAGACAGACATGGTTCCTGTGGTCAGGGGACTCAACGTCAGTGGGAGTCGAGCCTGAGACACTTGACCGACCATGACCCTTTGACCATGACCATTCCCCGCCATCTCCCACCTAATATCAAGAACCTGTGCAACTCACTTTTCTTCCTGATCTTGTTGAATACCAACAACAACCTAGCCAAGATGGTTTGTTATCTCTCATCTTATAGATGAAAAGCCGAGGCTCAGAGGGATTCTAATTTGCCCAAGGTCACTTTCAATGCCCACATGGCCACACTTGGATAGGAACTCAGTTCTGTATGGCCACGGGGCCCCAGCACCTGCTCCCACTAACGAAGGCGATCTGAATACAGCTGCAGAGACGGGAGGGTAAGAAAGACTAGTGGTCAAGGTCATCCCTGGGCAAAGCTTGCTGTCCTCCTCTGCCACCTTGTGCAACTCCAAAAGGAGGGAGAGAGTGGGGCTCCCCCGGGACTGCTCTCCTGGTGCCCTTCTGGCCTTTCCCCACAGCACGGGCCATTGCATCTCAACCTCTCCAATGATCCTCATCGACTCTGGCTCCTCCCGCAGCCCCACTCCCAATTCCCGTTATGTTGCAAACTGTGCAGCCAGGCGGGTAACAGGCAGAGAATGGGAATTTTTACCTGTTGATTTGGTTTCTGAGCCTCTGCTGCTTGCCAAGCCTGAACTGCTCCCAGGCAGGCTCCGAATGGGGAGGCGGGGGAAGCAAGAAGCAAATGGGGGACAACTACACTGGCAGTCGCTGGGGGCTCCCTTGATGGTGAGGGTGGCCAAGTGGGGTGGGGTGGGGGAGGCAGCCTCCCTGGATCCGAAAGCAGGAAGGGGGCCTGGTTCCCAGGTCACCAGCTCCCTGCTCACTCTTCCCCATCCCTCACAGAAAGAGCCCACTGCTCAGGGTCAGAGGTGAGCTCAGCCAGGCAGAGGAGACCCCACCCCTTCATCCTTCCTTCCCCAAGCCATCAGCCTTCCTTAACGCGGCCTCTCCCTAGTGTACCTTGAGCCCTCGCTACCCTGGGCATCATACTGCGTTTAATCCTCTAATCTTTCCCCATCCACCCACACAAGGTAGCTATCCTCATCATCGCCTTCCTACAGATGTAGAAACTGAGGTTCGAAGAGGTGATGTAGCCTCAAAAGTTCAACATGGCCTAATCACATGACCCCACAATCCCACGCCTAGGTATACACCCCAAAGAACTGAAGATGGGGACTCAGCAAACACACATGCTCATAGCGCACTTCACTGAAGCCGAAAGGTGGAAATAGCCCAAATGCCCATCAAAGTCTGAATGGATAAACGGATGAATGTCAAAGATCCATAAAACAGAATAGTATTCAGCCAGAAAAAGGAGTGAAGTACTGATACGTGCTGTCACATACGCGACCCTCCAAAACATGATGCTAAGTGAACGGAGCCAGACACGAAAGGTCTCGTGTGGTATCGTTCCACTTATATGAAATCTCTAGACTAGGTAAACCGATAGAGACAGAAGGAAAATTAGTGGATGCCAGGGGCTGGGGGGCCGGCTCTTGATGTGTATGAGGGGGTTTTTTTGAGGAGGGGAATGGGGGTGAGAGAAACATTCTGGAACTAGACAGAGGTGGTGGTAGTACATTATAAATGTACTAAATACCATTGATGTGTTCATTTTAAAATGGCTAATTTAATGTCATCTGAATTTCACCTCTATTTTTTTTTAAAAGGTGGATGGTGCTGGGGGGCAGGGGCAGTGATGTCACTCCCTGAAGGTCAAAGAGCTGGTAAGTGAGGGAGCCCAGATTCACACTTGGTCTCGCTGACTGCAGGGCGCGCCCTTGGCTTGCCCTTGGCTTGCCCTGTGCTTTCCCACACTGGGGCCATTGCCTCTGCTTTTGCCAGGAAGGCCCTCTCTCCCCATTTCTGCTGCCCCCAAATCCTCCATTATTCAAGAGCCTTGGTTAAAAGCCGCCCCTGTCCCTGAAGCCTTATCCGATCTTGTTGGCTTTCCCTCCACCTCGGAGCCCACAGCCCTGTGCCCTCCCCACAGCAAGCTCCCCCGTCTGCCTCCTGCCAGAGTGAGCACCATACAGGGCTTTACTTCACTCCTACCACGCTGAGGGAATAACACTCCCAGGGGCCTCGTGAGGGTTCAATGATAGGAAAGCGCGTGGAGTTCTCGGCTCAGCGCTTGGCATGCAGTGAGTGCTCGATACATGGTGGCCGTTAAAGGGCTGGGACTCCTCTCTGCTGCCCTGGCACAGGCTCCGGGAACAGAACTCCTCCAACGCTTGTGGAATGAAAGGGGAGAGACACACAAATGCCCCTGATAAGGCAGCGCTCTCCTACCTGTTTTCCCGCTGGGCAGGAAGCCTGGGTTGGTTCACAGTTTATAATAAACGCAAATTCATTTCCTCTTGGCCAGATTGGCCCCAGTATGCACACACCCAGAGCCGGCTGTTTCTGTTGAATGTCTGGGGCTCCTTGAACCAGCCGAGCCCCCACTGAATTGTGGTGTTTTGTTCCACGAGGCACCTCCACTGCCAGATTCCACAGGTCGGGAAAAATCGGAAGTTCTGGCCTCTCAGGAGACAGGCCCCTGCCACGTGCTCTCCCCTGTCAAATCACAGACCCACTCCAAATCACAGCTGGCAAGAGCATCGACATTCGAGAAACAGATACCCATTAAACACCTGAGATGTATTTCGGGGGTGGAGACAGAGGTGGGAACAGGAAGACCTATTAGCTGTGAACTGGAATGCTGAAGTAACAATGAGCCGGGAGTGATTTGGATTCTGCCACTTCCCGGATCCATGAAGTGCCGGACAAGTCATGTAACCCCTCTGAGCCTCAGTTTCATCACCTGTAAAATGGGTAATAAGAAGACCCACACCTCACAGGGCCATTGTAGATATCAAAAGAGATACTGAGTGCGAAGTGCTCAGCACATTCCTGGTACAAAGCGAAGGCTTCATCAATACAGCGGTTATTGTTATTTATTATTCCCATTTACAGATGCAGTAACTGAGGACCAGGAAGGCCAGTAGGAGTCTGGGAGAGTCACATGATCCCCAAGCTGATGCTGTACTCAGCAAGTCCAGTTTTTAGATAAGGCACAACTGGAACAGTCAGTGCTGCCTTGGCAAACTGCCCCTGAGTCTGGCCTTGGGGATGGCTCAGCCACTAGGTGGACATGTCACAGGCCACCCTTACTTAGTCACTTCTGTGTGGACTGTATGCTCTGGGGAGGGTCACAGGAGGCAGCATGGATGGTGGAAAGAACACAGGGCTGAGAAGCAGACGACTCACCTATTTCCTGGCCAGGTGACCTTGGGTACGTCATAGAGCCAGGCTTTTGTCCACGCGGTTTTCTTGGTTTGGAATGCCATACCCCTCTTCCCCGTCCTGATAAACTCCTATTCATCCTTCAAGACCTAATTCACACATTGCTTCCTATGTGAAGCTTCCCATCTCTTCCAGGGCAAGGTGGCTACTATTACGCTCTCACTGCATTTTCTTCAACCTGCAAATTCCACGAGGGCAGGGACTGTGTCGGGTTTTCTGCTTTGTTCTCTGCAATGTCCACTGAACATAGTGTCTGCCACGCAGTAAAAGCTCATTGAATCATGAATGAGTGTCCATTACTGCCCCCTCCGCATTCTCCCACCCTCTGTGATGTCCTGCGTTGAATGTTGACCTGAGACATACATATATCTTACTCACCAGAGTTCAAATGCCCAAGCACAGGACTCATTTAACTGTGTCCCCCTGCCCAGAACTGGGTCAGTCCTCGGTAAAAGTCTACTGGACATGGTTTTTCTAATAATTGTCCTGCTTATCTCTCTGGCTTAAGCTAATGAATAAGCAATAAGACAACCATCAATGAAGCACTTTATGAATCAAAGGATTTACATACATGTAAGTTATTGGCATTAAGAATAATCCCAAACACCCGATAGTGCCAATCTTTCCAATACACTTTTGGAAGCTCTTTTGAATCTGGAATGGAATGTAGTTGATGATGCCAAGAAATTCACTTCAAACAAAACGAGGCGGGTAATTAGGAAGCCCTCACTCCAGGGAGAGCGAAGAGGCAGGGGCATCCCTGATCAGGCCTCTCTGCCTGGCTGTTGACAATGAGACGTGCCAAGGATGGGGTGGAGGGCTGGGAACCTCCTCTCCCACTGACACCTGAAGCAGAAAGAGGGGGCTCTGGGACCAGAGAAATCCAGCCTGGCCGCTTGCCAACTTTGAGATCATGGGTGAGTTCCTTAAACCCCTTATCACCCTTAGGTGGTGCGGGGTGTGGAGACGGGGAGGGTGAAGGTGCTCACCCCAGTGAGTGGTGGTGAGCACGAGACAATGAGGTAGTCAGACGTGGGTGGTCCTGGGTCTGGCCTGAGGAAGCTCTCAGTAAACATTCATTCTCTCTCCTCTCAGACCATCCTCGGACACGATTAACAGAGTGACAAAGCAAACCACAGACTGGGAAAAGTATATGCAATATCTGTCTATGACATAGGATTTATATACAGAATATATAAAGAATCGATAAAAAAACAAGACCAAGTTTAAAATTGGGCAAAAAAGGTGACACTTCCCCAAAGAAGATATCCAAATAGCTGATAAGTTTATGAAAAAGTGCTCAGCGTCGTTACTCACTAGGGAAATGCCAAAAAAAAATCACAATGAAACATCACTACAGAGCCACCAGCAGACTAAAACTGAACAGATGTATGATGCCAAGTATGACGAGATGGAGCAACTAGAACTTTCCCTCACTGCTGGCAGGACCAACCAATGGCACAACCACTCTGTTTCACGATGTCTATTAAAGCTAAACCTGTGCCTACCCTATGACAATTCAGCATTTCCACTCCCAGTTATATACCCAAGAGAAATGACTGTATATGCCCACAAAAAGGTGTGGACCAGAATGCGTGCTGCAGCTTTATTCATAAGCACCCAAAATGGGAGCAAGTAAATGCTCATTCCCAGAAGAAGAGATAAAAATAAATTGATTATATATATATATATCTATAAATATATATATATTTATA
>NW_006433024.1:18160419-18163949 GCF_000325575.1 Pteropus alecto | reverse complement strand
AATATATATAAATATATATTCATACAACGGAATAGTATACAGCAATAAAGCAGAACAAACTGTTGCTATATGCAGCAACATGGATGAATCATAAAATCATTATGTTGAGCTAAAGAAGCCAGATTTGGAGGAGTTACGCTGTATGATTCCATTTATATGAAGTTCAAGAACAACAGCTTGATAGTGATAGAAGTCAGAATAGTAGTTACCTAGGGGTGCAGGGGAATAGGGAAAAAGTATCAACTAGAATGAGGCACAGGAGAGCCTTCGGGGCTGAAGAAATAGTAATGTTCTGTATTTTGATCTGGATGGTAATTACTTGGTATATAAAAAAACATTGAGCTGTGCACTGGAGATGGATGCACTTAACTGTGTACACATTATTCCTAAATAGGACTTTAAAAAAAATTACTAGAGTTGAGAGTAGATTGGATCAAACCATCTCTAAGGCCTACTAGCCCTATCCGTTTATGATTCTCAGAGCCTGGAGAATGATTCTCAGGTTCTAATGCTGGAATTCAGGGACTCTGTGCTTACTTTATTCTTTCCTTCCCTTTCCTGTCATTTGGCTTGCCTAGAGAGGCCCTTTCCCTTGCTCCCTTTCCCTCCTATTTTGTAAGTCAATTAGCCACTCCTGGCCTCATCGCCCCATCTGCAAAAAGAGTGTCACACTGCCTGGACTCCCCTCCAAGAGAGAGAAACATTCTCCTGCACAGAAAATGCTCTGCACATTATAGAGCAAAAATGCTAAATGCGTTCCTGGAATTGCTAGCAGATGTATCTTTGCATGGGGTCGAGTACATTCAGGCAGAATTGCAGTTTCTACGATGTGATGTGGGTGTGCTTTCAAAATCAAACTTGGCCCACGTCTGTTTCTTTGGCATGAAGGGACCTAAGACAGTGGCCATAGAACAAAAGTCATCATGGGAAAGGGGCAGCCACAGGTTTGACCTGGGGAAGGATGATGCTGGCATGGTCCCTCCAGCAATGGGGCCAGAAGCCATGCTAGTTCATCCTTGAAGGAGACAGAGGCGGTGCCTGGCCTCGTGCTTCTGCCAGCCTCTCACAGGAGGGAGCACCAAAGCTGGGTTCTAAGCCGGCTGCTTCTGCCCTGAGGTGCTGTGTGACACCGGCCACCTGCTTTCCACGTCTGGGGCTTCAGCCTCCCTACTGCACAATAAAAGGGTGGGCAGATCATATTTAGAAGTCCTTCCAACTATAACCGTTTAGCAATTTATAAATGGCTTACTTCTGAAAATCGAAATCACATCATGTTCCTCCCTACTTCCAACCTGATCTACAGCTTCGCATTAGACTTATAATAAAGTCCAAACTGGTGACCAAGTCCTCGTGGTTAAGTCCCTGCCAACCTTCCTGGCCTTGACTGGAACCACTCGCTCATCTCTCATGAGTCCCCAGCCATCAGGCTCCTCCTCCCATCCTTGAACGCTCAAATCCATCCCTGCCCCACACTGCCCTCTCAACCCGGGACCGTCCTCTTCCCAGCTATGCATGTCCAGCCTTCATGTGCTTTAAGGCATCGCTCAGCGGTCCCCTCCTGAGAGGCCTTCCTGGGGCAGACAAGCAGTCTCCTTCCATTCTTTTTTCTATTTTCACCTTCACATCACTTGATGAATTCACTGGAAGCCATCATTTGATGAATTCGGGGCTTCTTTATTTTCTGTCTGTCTCCTACACTGCATTGTAAATTACATGCAGGTAGTCACTGTGTCTGTCACCATTAAACTCTCTGACACATACATAGTAGACATTCAATAAATTTTTGTGCAATTTTCATCTTCTCAGGCAGTGCCCAAGAGCTCTTACTGCCCTCAGAGGCTCATATAAGAGTTCCCCAAAGGAAGAATTCTCACGTCTTGAGAGCCCACCGGATATAGTGGGGATGCCAGGCTCTCTGCATCTTTGTGTCATTTAATTCTCGCTACCACCTTCCGAGACAGGATTAGTGGGGAAACTGAGGCTCAGAACAGTGAAGAGATGTGCCCATGGTCGCATATCAGTCACTGGAAGGCCTGACCTTGGAGAGAAATGGCTCTGTGCCACCTCCTGGCATGTGATTCCACCTTTCCAGGCTATGCTTTTCTCACCTATAAAGTGGGGCTAAGATCTCCTGCCTAAACTGCAAGCTCTGTCATGATCAACGAAGGTAATTAATGTGGTACGCTTTGCATACTGTCAAGTGGCACGCAGCTGCACTGATGTTGAAATAGAAACAGAGCCTGAGGTCTGCTTTGCCAATCAGAGCCAATCCCGTCCGTGTCTGCCCCTTTGGGAGGCGGCCAAGGAGTGGAAAGAGCACCGTCTGGAGCCAGCCTGCCTTGGATTGGAATCCTGCTTCATCCCGGCTCAGAGCTGGCCGCCCTCAGGTGTGCATGTTGTTTCACTCCTTTGAACTTCCATTTTCTCCTCTGCAAAATGAGAAGGATCATTCCCTCACCCCAGGGCTGTTAGGAGCATTAAGCAAGATCACCTACGAAAAGAGTTTTATTCCTTCCAAAGCACTGTGCAAATGTTGCTTCATCTTTTGGAGTCTTATGACATCTAGCTATTATAATACCGACTCCCCCTAAAACGAGAGACACCTGGGGAGGGCAAGGACACTCGAGGGTGCCTCCCCGACACCCACTCCCAAGTAACGACACTGGAGAGTCTTTATGGAGTCCTCACCGTATGCCAGGCACCCTCCTTAAGGAGACCCCCAGCAGTCTCCTTAAGCACTTGGCAGTGACTTCTGCATCATTATCAGCCCCATTTTATAGACGGGTAAACTGAGCCTCCAGTAACCTTGCTCCAGGTTCCCTGGCTGTGGTGGTGGAGTTTTCTCCCCATGGAGGACTTGGCCAAGACAGCACCTTAGTTTCCTACAGAGCAAAGCCCAGGTTGACTTGGGATGATGCTTACTCCTGAGGTAGCCATGCACTCTGAAGAGGTCCTGGCCATAGGCTCTCATCACTGCTCAGCAGGGGCTGAGGACGGCCACCCACTCTATGTCGGCATCTGGGAGCACGCACACAACACGGAGTGTGCTTTGGAGGACAAGACCCAGCTCTGGGCCCCGGGAAAACCATCCTGCCAGAGAGCCCCGAGAATCAGATCATGCTCACCTTGGCCTCTCTAGACAGACAGTCAATAACTTCCTGCCCTCTGGCTATCCCCCGCTGGCCAAAGTGCCCCTGAACCCTAAATGGCCCCTTAGCATCTGCCCCCTCCCATCACTCTGTCACCCCCAACTCCCCATTGCATAGTCAGTTCCAGCAATGTCGGCCTTCGCTCCAGGAAGCAATTAAGCGAGATGAACGGGGCAGAGAGAAAGCAGGTGGCGGTAGTGAGAAGGAGTTGGCAGAAAGAGACCCCTGGGGCTGAGAGACTGCAGGGGATGGGGAGAGGGGATGGCAGAGAGAAACAGAGGCAGGCTCGATGAGAGGGGAAGATGACAGAGCTGTCTGGATTCGAAAGATGTGCAGGGGAGACAGAGAGATTCGAGGCCCCACGGGAGGCCCCACGGAAGG